>NW_026020399.1:907727-1437922 GCF_900185275.1 Solanum verrucosum
GAGGGAGAGAAGTGACATGCACGCGGCGATTATATTAACATTATATTTGGTAGAGGGTATGTTTTTGACTACCAGAGTGTGGCTACCACTATGACGCCCTTGGATAATTAAAGAGGTTTGCTTGCTCCCCTCATTTCTGACACCACCTTGAGTGGATCGAGGTTTGGAGTACCCATAGAAAGAAAGACCTAAATGTAGCAGTGATTACTGGTTTGAGTTTATCGGTAGTACTATCATGCCGTCCCAGAATGAGTCTATCCTCCGCCACACGAAGGCAGCTTGTCTTGGTTGCAATCATTGATGGGACGAGTCTAAACTTGGGTATAATCGTTGGACAAGAGATGGTCATGAGGGCCAGACAACGCCACACATCACTCCCATTCTCGGTGTTGATCACCAAATTTTGCCGACGAGCCCAAGTGCCCCGTGATGAAAAAAGGATTGAAAGTGATTCCCACCCTCCTCTTACGACATCCGGCGCATTGAAGACAATATACTAAAGATGAGGATGAGAAGAACAAGGCAGCCCCGGTGGATTTATCTCCGGCTGTTGACATTGAACTTTACCTGCAGAGCCATTATTGCTATCTGGCCCCTGGGCCTTCAGGTATCTCTAGTAATGCCCCTTCCATGACTCCGAGTTCTTCTACCGCTCCTCTGCCTCCTAGGTCTGTTGCTAGTGATGCTGCTTCCCGACCTCCACCACCAGGCTGCGATACTACAGATGGGTCATCTAACCCATTCTGCTGATAGGCATCCTCCATGCTAGATGATACAGTCCCTGGAATGATTGAAAGTGACCTCACTGCTGCTGTGACACCTCTTAGTGTATCTATTGATGCCCTTACGGTAAAGACAGATGTGTGTGAGAGGCCAGGGAACCACTCATGAGGTACGACCCTAAAGGCTACTATTACTGAGTTGAGAAAGGACGAACCAGCTGAAGTCCATGGATATTCGATATTTTTGGGACCGTGGAGATCCCTGATATGCCAGCTGATTCGGATGTGCCTCCGGCTACCACGGAAATGAGGTTCGAACTGATGAGGGGTTGCTGCTGAGTCCGAGGCAAGAGATGATGATGAACAGCTTTCTCCAAGATGAGACCACATATGAGGGCCTAAAAAGAGGTTGAGGAGCTATGGTGCATTAATTGTACAGATTCATTACAGGCACGTCCATGCAAGCTTAGTGGAGCCAATGTTGTTGTTCCCCAGTCATTGATGCCCTAAGAATTGAGCGAAATGTGTAGACATGATTTTTCTTTACCTCCCTCTTTGTCGTTTTTATTGACTTTTGATTACCTTAGTTGCATTTGAGGACAACTACTTTTTTTTTGTGGTGAGGGTGAGGTATTTCCATACCTGCCTCTTATTGACTATATTTTGTAAATATATATTGGGTTTTTGTGTTTTAAATGTGTGTTGATGTATCTTCTGGATGTTTGAGCTTGTGACTCCTTGTTATGAATGAAAATGGTTTTTGAGACATCTAAAAAAAATTGCCACCTCTTGTTGTTTTTGAATGTGGATGTTCTTGTGCAAATTTGAGTATCTATGATCAATACCGATGACTTGAATAGTGTTCTTAATCAAACAAAAATGAATGTGCGGCTACGATGAGACCAAATGAAGTTGCATAGACAATATGTTGACTTTTTACATCTGTTGTGAGTAGCCGGTTATCGAATAGAGTCTCTTGTGATGAAAGTTGCACACTACCGAAAGTGTGGAGTCTTGTTTGATATTGGTGCCAATGACTTGTGTGATTGAGCTTACTTTAAACCTTGTGTTATGACACCTAGAATTTTCCCCGTTGGTCCGATTGACTAAGTGATGCAAGCATTTTGATCTTAAGCAACATCTTGAAGAGTGAAACAATTTGACAATATACCTCTTTTGTGGCCAACCTTGTGAGATGTGTAACCTTGCTTGAACACTTTGAGCCTTATCCCTTTTCTGGAAGAATCTTCAGCAATTAAGACCCCTCTTTATCCATTCACCCATAATCCTCATTAAGTGTGTTTGTTTGAATAGCCAACTTAGGCCAAAAGCCTAAGTTTGTGGTGGGAAAGAGAAGGTAATATCAGAAGTGTGAAAGAAGTCCCTTTGATCCATGGTTTTGAAAAAGATGGAACCCTCCATATAAAAAAAAAAGAATAAAAAAGTTGTGAAAATTGCAAAAGAAACGGGGGTATCTGGTAGTCCATGTGAAAGTGAATAATGGGGTGAAATTTTAGCATGATTAAAATGTTGAAGAAAAGAAAGAAAGTGATGTTCAGACCACATTTCATGAGGGTAAAATCCACTGAGCCTAAATGATCATACATTTACACTCAACCCCGTTACAAGAGTTGAAAGACCTTTGTGATCTTGAGTGAGCTGAAAACAAGTGTGATTGAAAATAAGGGCAAACATATGGGTGAAGTCATGCATGTGTTCATCTTGTGAGTGGGAGAGTCGTATGTGATTCCGAAACTATAAATTGTTGAAGAATTATGTGTGAATATGGAATCATCTCTGTTGTGAGGGCATTTGAGTACCTTTGTTGAGCTTGAACTTGCATTTGAAGCAAGTATTGTGAACTTGAGCATCTTTGATAATGGTGAGTCACAACTATCTTTGAGTGCACAATTGATCATTGCATGAGTAAGTTGAGTCTTGTTGTGTGCATTAATGATTGAGTCTTATGTAGCACTATTTGAGACATCCTTTCTGAACTCCTGAACTTGAGTTTTACTTGAGGACAAGCAAAAGTTTAAGTTGGGGGGTGTTGATGAGTTCGAGATTTGCACTCATTTAGGGCTTTGTTTATATAGATTTAGTGTCATCAAATACTTATTTTGTGCCAATAATTGATGTTAAATTCTAGATTTTCAGGAATATGGATTGAGAAACAAAGCAAGGACACTAACATGCAAAAAGGAACAAAACAGGCTGAAGAAATGAAGATGGGAGAGCCTGAGGATCGCCAAGAGCACTCGGTGTGTCGCCAAGTGTCTCATCAGACCGCCTAAAGTTCCCAGTGTGACAAGCCCTGAAGGAAAGAACCATGTTGGCGATGAAAAGAAGCAGTTGGTGGATTGCCTAGTGGTTCCTCGAAGCAAAGATAGATCGCCCAAAGTAATAGACCATGAGGATGATGAATGCCAAGGCAAAAAGGCGATGGAAGAAACCAAAGGGCGGCTCGCCGAGTGGTTCGGCAGGTCTGAATTACTTCTCCGAATGGGCTTTTTGTAGCACATTTTGGCGACTATAAATAGGATTTTGAACATTTTAGTTTAGTATCTTGTATCTTATTTTTATCTTTTGAATCTATTACTAAGTTTGGAGACATCTGAGACTGTTTTCTCTAGAGTTCTTCCTTAGCTTTGAAGTATTGAAGAAATTCACTTTTGAGAATTCGCAAGTGGGTCTTTGAGATTCATCAAATTGAACCATTGTAAAGACGAAATCACTCTTACCCAGTTGATGGATAATCAATTTGGTAATTGTTTTTACCTTTTTATAATGTCTAGCTAAAACCTCAATTCTTAGGGTGTGATTATGGGCTGATTTAGTTTAAGGGTATTGCTAATTGTTAGTTTAAATGCTATTTAAAAGTGAGTTTAATCATAAATTGTGGTTTAATTAAAGAATTGTAGTTGCAAACACAGTTCTATGTTTGTGTTCTTGGCTCGAGAGAGTGGTTTTAGAAATAAGGTTTTTGATTAATGGTTTGTGGGTATTCGGTTGACCTAGGTTTAACTCGAGAGAGTAAATCCTAAACGCAATCTTACACATTCAGCTCGAAGGAGTGAATGGATTAAGGTGAGGGCTGCTCTTAATTTGCATGCTTGTTGATGTTCGAGAGAAATCACTTGATTCGGGGTAATTGTTTGAGAGAAAAATCCCTCCTTTATAGTCTAACCTACTCACTAATATCTAGCTATTTTCTAATAGTTGAAATTACCATATGTCTATATTAGTCTATAATCGATCACATCCTAAGAATCCGTCTCTATATTATTAATTCGTATTGTTTGTGACTGCTATTTTGTAGTTGATAATTAAAATCAAAATCCCCCATCTGACATTCGTGTCACCCCTTAATTTGAATGATGTCTTTATTCGATAATTTTTATTCCTATGACTTATTTCACCACATTTACACTTCTTGATTGAATTTTAAAACACGTACCGCTCCTTGTGGGATACGATCTCAACTCATTTAGTTAGATTTTATACTGATTTATAATCGTTGTAACACCTAAAATTGGATGAAGTGTGATTGAAACGTTAAATCAATTAGTTGCTCAAAAATTGCTTATATAATAGCACCAAAAATTTGTAATAATATGTATTTTCGGACATGGCATAAACGTCTAACAAAAGATGCGTTATATTCTACCGTATTAGAAGCATGAGTACAACAGAGGTATAAACATGTCTGTTTTTGCTCATTAAATTTAAGGTAAGGGTAATTTTGACTTTTCACTTCACTGTACACAATACGTGGCTTTCATCCTACCATCCTACCCTTGAAAGGACACGTCAGGTATCACTCTTACATTGTTATCATCGGATCTTCTCAACTCTACTTTTATGCTTCTCGTTATGTATCTCCTTCTATTTCTGTGTGTTCTACTCTTGATTGTTGTGCTTTTGAGGGTCTTGATGGTTTGAGTTGAAATTCCCTTTATATGTGATTATTATGATTTCCGTGAGATGAATTTCAGGTTATTTCGTTTGTTGATGTGAATTATGGCTGAAAAAATTGTGACTCTTTTTTATTTACTCTATTCTAGTTAAAAATATTGATTCCTTGCTTCTTTCAATGCTTTAAAATAAAAAGTAATACTGTTGTTGATTTTCTATGTGCTATCCAGGAAAAACTAA
Organism: Solanum verrucosum; assembly: GCF_900185275.1. Classification (NCBI taxonomy): domain Eukaryota; kingdom Viridiplantae; phylum Streptophyta; class Magnoliopsida; order Solanales; family Solanaceae; genus Solanum; species Solanum verrucosum. Next base: position 912,605 of record NW_026020399.1, read on the forward strand.
ATCATGGGTGTCACACCCCGAGCTACCCCCGAGACGCGGACACGGGACCTAGGACTACAAGTGATCCCAAGCTAACCCTGCTGGCATGATCACGAGAAGATGTAGCGCACATATGCGTCAGCACTTGAAAGTACTGAGCATGCAATATAGAGTAAAGTTGAAAGAACATATAATTGAACAAATTAATAAAACAATGAAATAATCTAAACATGGTATAGATACTGATTACTGAATACTGAATACTGAATACTGAGCTAACTGATGCAATGACCAAATTTATCACATGCTGAGACTGAATACTGACTGTACTGAAATATGGTCAATGCAATAGAGTCTGACTGAACTGTGGTAGCTACTAATAACCGACATAAAACCACATGAGCTAAATGTGGAGTCCGATGTATACGCCTCATCGAGAGGACCCAATATACCATGCCAGAGATATAGAGGCATGCTGGCGTGATCACTAAACTGATGTTTCCCACATAGGGGACTTACACCTACGTGGCCAGTAGTTCTGGGACTATATGGGTACGCTGAACCGTAGTCCAACTCGGTATTATGCTACTCCTAATGAATTAAGTAGTTAACTAGTTATGACTGAATTTCTGTAAATACTGGATAGCTCAAACTGAATATGCAAACTGAGAATGCAACAATTAATCTAATAATGATGCATTAATCACTGAGGCATGTATAACTGAATAACTGAGATGTCTGACCTTGCATGTGTAAATCAATAACTAAAGAAATACATAGCTAGGATTCTAAAATTCATGTGAGAAACGATGTAATAACTTGATAATCTGATTTGGAACATGTTAATAACTAATTCATGATGATCTGTTGTAATTCTAGAAACCCTAGGTATGTTCATAATCATGGAATCAAGAATCTGACTGAATTCTAGGGACCTAATGGGCGAAAGGAACCCACTAGTGACATCCCACATACCTGGTGACAAATTCCATGGAGAAATCTTTTGATTTTGGGGCTGGAACTGATGGAACCTTGTTGCGTTCTTTAACAAGGGTTCTTGACCTTTTTCTCCTCTCTTGCTTCTAATTTTCTAAGTTTTGATTAATGATTTGACTTGGATAAGTTCTAGTTATGTTTCTAGGCTTAAACTGACTGAAACCTCATGATTTAGAGTTTAAACGACGTATCTAAGGGGTTAAACGAAGTAGGAAAATACCAAAAGACCCCTGATTTAACTGCTGTCGGAGTGACCGACGGACGGGACTGACGAGCTGTAGGTCAATCGACGGCCGTCGATTGGAGTCATCGGTCGAGTCTGCCCAATAGGCCTTCACTAAAACGAGCATAACGTTTTACTCGGAGGTCAGATTATAGCAAACTCGGTGGCCTTGGAAAGAGGATTCAATTATCTATCATATCATAGGTAATGGGACACATAATTCCTTTTGTGCTAAAAGTTATGACAATCTGAAGTTCACCCAATCACAATTTTCATTTAACTGGCTGCTACCCTTACCTACGGTCAGACCTACAGATCGTGCATCGAATGGCGGTCTGTCCTGTTCAACCGTCAATCAGGATTGAAGCTAGGTTTAGAGGCATCTATCCACGGTCACGAACCATGGTCCCTGACCTGACCTACGGACCGTAGGTCCGGCCGTGGGTCAACACTTAGCTGAATTTTCTTGCTGTGTTCTGGGGGAGGTTGCTGACACGAACCACGGACCTGCAGGACGGATCGTGGGTCCTTCTACGGTCCGTGGATGGTGCCCTTAAGTGCCACCTGCAAAACCAGAAATCTGCAATTTGGTCTATTTTCGGATACGGGGTGTTACATTATCTCCCCCTTGGGACCATTCGTCCTCGAATGAAGACTCAACTATCTGAAATGGAGGGAGAAGGCTGCAATCCCTACCACTAAACACTGAGAACTGAATTTCTAACTGAACTAAGTTTCAAGAACATGAAAGTACACTGAAAATGCAAGTACAACTGGAGGAACGTGAATCTAAGACTGAATTTATGCATGAATGACTGAAAAACTAATGAGGAACTATTACCTCAACCGAGAATGGAATCGGAAGTAAGGAGGTGAGGATACTTGGACTTCATGGCTGCTTCTGCTTCCCAAGTAGCTCCCTCTACAGACTGACTTCTCCACAAAACCTTGACTGAAGCTACTTCTTTGTTTCTCAACTTCCTAACCTGACAATCGAGAATTTCAACTGGTACATCCTCATAAGAAAGGCTATCTTTTACAGCCACAGTCTCTAATGGCACTACGGATGCTGGATCACCCATACACTTCTTCAAAACTGAAATGTGAAAGGCTGGATGCACTGCTGCTAAATCTGCTGGTAACTCTAACTCATAAGCCACTTTACCAATCCTTTTGATATCCGGTAAGGGACTACATATCTAGGACTGAGCTTTCCTTTCTTTCCAAATCTCATCACCCCCTTCATAGGTGACACTTTCAGGAAAACCCAATCATCAACTTGGAACTCTAGTTCCCTTCTTCTCACATTGCATAAGACTTCTGGCGACTCTGGGCAGTCTTAAGTCTATCTCCAATGAGTTGCACTTTCTCCATAGCATCAAGGACCGAATCTAGTCCTATCAAGGCTGCTTCACCCACTTCAAACCAACCAACTAGAGATCTACATCTACGCCCATACAATGCCTCATAAGGGGCCATCTGAATGCTAGAATGGTAACTATTGTTGTAGGCGAACTCAATAAGAGAAAGGTGATCATCCCAACTACCCTTGAAGTCGATCACACAAGCTCTCAACATGTCCTCTAAGGTCTGAATGGTACGCTCTGCCTGACCATCTGTCTGTGGATGAAATGTTGTGCTAAGGTTAACTTGAGTACCAAGACCTTTCTGAAATGACTTCCAGAAATGAGAGGTAAACTGAGGACCTCTATCTGAGATGATAGACAAAGAAACCCCATGCAACCTCACAATCTCATTAATGTAAAGCTTGGCATAATCCTCTACCAAATTTGTAGTCTTGACCGCTAAAAAGCGAGAAGACTTAGTAACCCTTTCAACAATCACCCAAATGGAGTCATGTTGTCTGCGAGTACGAGGTAAACCTGTGATGAAGTACATGTTGATCACTTCCCACTTCCAAGTAGGAATGTCAATCTCTTGAGTCAGACCTCTTGGTTTCTGATGTTCTACCTTGACTTGCTGGCAATTGGGGCACTTATCCACAAAATCTGCTATATCTCTTTTCATACCATTCCACCAATAGATTTCCCGCAGATCGCGGTACATATTAGTGGCACCTGAATGAATAGAATATCTGGAATTATGGGCTTGTCGAGAATATACTGTCTCAATTCACCCACATCAGGAACACACAATCTACCCTGATAGCGAAGTACACCATCTCCCCCTTGGGAGAAAACCTCCACTCTTTGATTGTGGACTGCACCTTAAGTCAAGAAAGATTGGATCACTATCTTGCTTTTCCTTAACCTCTACTACCAAAGAAGATTTTGCCCCATTCTGAACCGTTACACCACCATCTGATATGCTCATAAGACGAACTCCTAGGCGAGCAAGTCTGTGAACATCCTTTGCTAGCTCTTCTTTCTTCCTCAAATGTGATACACTACCCATGGATAATCTGCTAAGAGCATCTGCTACTACATTGCCTTACCGGATGTAATGCACACTCATATCATAATCTTAGAGGAACTCAAGCCACCTTCTCTGGCGAAGATTCAACTCTTTTGGGTGAATACATACAAGGCTCTTATGGTCTGTGAACACATCTACATGAACACATACAAGTAGTGTCTCCAAATCTTGAGTGCAAACACCACTGATGCAAGCTCGAGTCATGAGTTGGATAATTTTTCTCATGTACCTTAAGCTGTCTGAAGATAAGCTATAACCTTACCTCGCTGCATCAACACACAACCTAGGCCGACTCTGATGCATCACAATAGATCACATAACCATCTGAACCCTCTGGTAGAGTCAAGACAGGAGCTGTATTCAACCTAGTTTTCAGTTCTGCAAAGCTTTTCTCACAATCATCTGACCATGAAACTTAACCTTTTTCTAGTAACTTAGTCAATAGTGAGGTTATGGATGAAAATCCTTCCAAACCGTCTGTAATAGCCTGTAGACCCAAGAAACTTCTGATATCTGTAGCAGAGGTAGGTCTGGGCCATTGTTTCACTGCTTCTATCTTCTGGGAATCTACTTGAATTCCTTTACTAGACACAATATGCCCAAGGAAGGCAACTGATTGTAACCAAAATCACACTTACTAAATTTGCAAATAACTGGCGATCTTTAGAGTTTGCAGAACAACTCTCAAATGACTCGCATGTTCTTCCTCATTCCTAGAGTAAATGAGGATATCATCAATAAAGACAATAACAAACAAGTCCAAGTACTGCTTGAACACTCTTTCATCAAATCCATAAAAGCTGCAGGAGCATTGGTTAGTCCAAAGTGACATAACTACAAATTCGTAATGACCATACCGAGTTCTGAAGGCTGTCTTCGGAATGTCATTATCTCTGACTCTAAGCTGATGGTAACCTGATCTGAGGTCTATCTTTGAGAAATGACTAGCACCCTGAAGTTGGTCAAACAAGTCATCAATCCTGGGGATATGATACTTATTCTTGATTGTGACCTTGTTCAACTGCCTATAGTCAATGCACATTCTGAGAGAACCATCTTTCTTCTTCACGAACAACACTGGTGCACCCCATGGCGAAATACTAGGTCTGATGAAGCCCTTATCTAGAAGGTCTTTCAACTGCTCTTTCAATTCCTTAAGCTCAGCTGGAGCCATTCTATAAGGAGGGATAGAGATAGGCTGGGTATTTGGAAGGAGATCAATTCCAAAGTCTATTTCCCTTTCGGGAGGAACTCCAGGAAGATCTTCTGGGAACACTTCTGGAAACTCATTGACTACAGGAACTGACTCAAGAGTTGGGGATTCAGAACTAGAATCCTTAACCCGAACTAGATGATAAAGATAACCCTTAGAGATCATCTTTCTGGCCTTAAGGTAAGAAATGAATCGACCCATAGGCGCTAAGCTACTACCCTTCCATTCTAAGATTGGTTCGTCTGGAAACTGAAAACGAACAATCCTAGTTCTACAATCAACTGAGGCATAATATGAATGTAACCAATCCATGCCTAGAATGACATCGAAGTCTACCATTTCTAACTCTACAAGATCTGCTGAGGTGACTTTCTGAGAGACTGTGACATGGCAATTTCTGTATACCCGTCTAGCTATAACTGGGTCACCGACTGGAGTAAAGACTGAGAAAGGTTCTGAGAGAATTTCTGGGCTAACACTGAATTGGACTGCTATGTATGGAGTTACAAAAGAAAGAGCAGCCCCTGGATCTAATAAAGCATAAACATCAAGATCAAAGACTCGTAACGTACCAGTGACTACATCAGGAGAACCTTCCTGATCTTGACGAGCCTGAAGAGCATAGAGCCTGTTTTGGCGTTGTCCGCCACCAGTACTAGAAGAGTTACCCTGCTGAATCGGGCGACCTGCTGGTGCTGCTGAAGTTGTAGACTGAGCTCTACCATTATTTCCTCCTTGACCCTGTCTAGAAGGACAGTCCTTCAATCTATGACCAGACTGACCACACCTAAAACATCCTTCCTTACCTGCAAGGCACTCGCCCGGATGGTTCTTACTACATTTCGGGCAAGTTGGGTAAGTTTTGGTGCCTGAAACACTACCTTGAGACTTACAGCCTGACGCCCTACCTTTCTGATCATTACGGATGTCGCGCCCCGTTTTTTTCGCAAAACGGGTTCTGGTGCACGACCTAACAACTCTTTTGGGCTTTGGGTGATTGAAGAGTCGCCACCTAACGAATTAAGGCGCATTACGACACCTATCTAACCTAACTAATTCTAACTAAGGTCTACGAACCAGAGATCAGGGTAAGGGTTCAAATTACCTCGAGGGGAAGGTGTTAGGCATCCCTCGAGGTCCACAAATGTGGGTCCCGGCTGTGTCTCATGCAATATGTGGGGTTACAAGTAGCAATTAAGGTCACTTCATTTATTATTTTATTTAATTAGCATGATTACTAAGTGATAAATAACATTAAACAATTAAAGCAAACTAATTATTTATTTAATTAATTAAGCATGCGAAAACTAGGTGATAACAATATTAAGCAATTAAAGGCACTTTAATTATTTTAGTTAATTAGATAAGCATGCGAGACTAAGTGATAATATAATAAATAAATATTACGCAATAAAGAGATGAGCGAGGGGATAGAAATTTGCACGATTAGATAGAATAAACACATTTTTTTTTTATTTTTATTAAAGCTACCCCAAATAAATATAATAAACAAATAAAGGGACAAAGGAAATGGAGACTTTGAAGGACTTTAGGATCAGCACTCGACTTTTTTTTTTTTTTTCGATCGGCTTTTCGTAGGGACAGACAAAACCGAGGTTTGTCATTTAGACCGAGTCGATGACATCATATCCATAGGGCCTCAACTACCCCTACCCCACCACCACATGCTTTTCGTCTCTAAAAAGGTGTCTAGTGTCCCCACGTAAGGTCCAAGAGGCATTTGACTGCTATTAGGGTGAATTTAGACAAAACAAAATATAAAGGCCCACCTAAACACCAAGTCAAACAATTTGGACGAGCATTTAGCACGTAAGGTCTCACATTGGCCTCTAGATTTTAATTAACACACTAGCAAACGCAGAGTTGTGAAAAGGTTTCATGCTATGTGTATGGGTATACAAATACAGGTCAACACATACTAAAATAACAATTAAAGAGGGCAGAAAATTATGACATGAGGCGGATGTTATCAAATTGATTTTAGAAATATAACAGAAAAATATTACAGAAGCAAATTTAGTTTATTAACATTGTTCAAAGGGGCAGAGATATTATGCAGATTTAGTCAAGTAATTATGGTAGCATACCGGATTATATTGATTAACATACTAGAAAAGGACAATAAATTATTTTATTTATAGGAAAAAGCAAAACAGTTTATTATAAGGCAAACATTAATTATTCTGGGCAGATTTAATCGGGGCTGCAAATATTTAAAGCAGATGCAGAGAATTATTAATTGATTTTTGATTTTATCCGGGCAGATTAGTTAGATAGAAATATATGGGCAGAAAAAGCAATGGCCAATTATCAATGTTTATTCTAAATGGCCAGAAAACAATTATGTTAATGGCAAAATTTATAACAAAACGCTATTTAATTAATTAACATGCTAAGAACTGATTTGTAAACCCATATACATGAGTTCTAAGTGATTTAAAAGTTAAAAGTATTAAAGCTCTTAAGGCATGATTTCTAAATACAAAATAAAAATAAAAAGTCACTTGAAACCTATATGCTTAATTTCTACACCCAAATAATATATTTAAAAATATGTAAAACTTATAGGCATGATATTTATCTAAGATGTAACAAAGTTTACACCTATATGCATACATACTACATTTCTAAAATTATTTAGATCCTATAGGCATGGTATCTAAGATGACAAAATAATATAAAACCAAGTTTGAAACCTACATGCATGATTTCTGAACCCAAACAAATTGAAAGATTATTCGAATCCTATAGCCATGCTTTTTAACTTCCACTTATTACAACTAAGTTATTTGACAATACTTAATTTATTTAATAGTTATATACCAATAAGGATGACGGGCAAACAGGCGAGACAAGTAGATGTAAAAGCAATTATTATATTACTATCCTATTATGTGATAGTATGTGATTAAAAAATTTATCTAAATATGTAATTAATGATCATTGAGAATGAGTGGTCGAATGTAGAACATGCGTATAACTTAGAATATTAGATATTGGCAGGATCACATTTTTTTTTAAAATTTAGATTTAGAGCAAGGAATGATCGAACAATTAAATCACACTCCTATAGGCATGCTTTCTAACAACAAATAAGTCGTGATAACGTAACAAGTAGCACGTAAATCCCCCTCCCCTTAGCCAATCCCTAAGTTTCTTTTTCGCATATATAGAGAGTTTTAGAGTTACAAAATTATTACACAACCAACACTTAAAAAATCCAAACATTTAAAAAATAAATTAAAGTAAAGGCTCCGTCCAGCATCCCTTCCCACGGTGACTCTTCAACTCTCAAACTTAATGACCTGCTAAAGTGAGACAAATATAGCATATAGACAACAATGTACTGTATTAAAGTAAGAGTACTAATTATGAGCAAGTTCATTATATGCACATATTTATTTAAAATAAATAAATAAAAATAAATAGACAAGTACTTAGAGAAGTAAATAATCAACAAATGTAATATTACACAAGGTGAGGGAAGAACGAAAACGAATTTGCATGTCTCCTCTTCTTCCTTTCAAACTTATGCATAAACTAAATGCGCAATGGTGCATAAACAGAAAGTTGAATATTTTATATATATATATATATATATATATATATAAGTCACTAACCAGTTAAGCAGTTAAAGAAAAACAGCAATGAAGACAAACTTAATCCGAAGAACGACCCGACCACAGCAAAACAGCAACACAGAGAGGAGCCTTTATGTTATCGGAAAAGCTTAAATATTAAAGTGAGCAATCTATTTTTATTCAAGTAAGAGCAATGTAGATGTCTGAGTGGTATGAGAGTATTCCGTGTGTAAGAGTGAGTGGAAAAGTGTAATTTATATAGTAGAAAAGGGGCCTAAAATATAAGGAAAGGAATAAATTGAAGGGATCAATTAATATGTTTTCCCTAAAATAAGAGAGCACGAAATCAGTCCCATTCAAATAAATTTTTACCAAAAATGAGACAAGTCACAATTTGCACAACTTAAATAAGGTAAGGAAGTACCAATCGGAAATAATCAACAAATTACCAATGTAAAATTGGAAGGAGAAATATTTTATTTTCTTAAACTAAGAACTAAATCAGCAAAATGATTCTTTTACTCATTCAAAATTTATTTATTTATTTAATTTACCAAATAAGGTCAAGTAACAATCAGCTTACACATAAAATAAGGTACAAAAATCAATTAACATCACCAAATCAATATTGCACATCACAAATCAAAAGGAATAATTATTTTAGGAAGGCTAATATCACGGTTCAAATCAAAATATTACAAGTTATCATCCTTGCACATTTGATCACGAAATAAATATGGCAATGACATCAATACAATATAATTAAGGTAAAGAAATCAATTAAGGTTACCATTAGCTATAATATTATTTATTTGAAGACAATTTAAGGATAATTATTCAAGGGAAGTAATAAATTTACAGCCCCAATCGCATATCAATATTCACATATTATAGTAAATATATAGTAACTTACCATAACAAGATAATAAGCAAATCGGCAAGAGAATAACCAATTCAACATAGAGGAAAATTGAATAAGTAACCAATTTAACAATCAAGGAAATCATTCAAAGCAGAAAATTTAAACCATATTATCAAATATTACTAAGTCAAAATGCCGGCAAGTATTAAGACATCAACTAAAATGAGGATTATTAGCTTCATTAATGAGTAGGTTAACCAAAGAAGCAACCTCAACAGTATTTCATAATCAATGATTTTTACAATAACATGCAGGCAACAAATAATCATATATTTCATAATGAAAACTAAGAAATTGCATAATAAATTAAATTAGAAAACTAACCCGGACGGATCTGTTAAGATCCGTCTTCAACAAGGCAAAATCTTAAATCCTTGGTTCGAATGAATGTTGTCCATGGTGTTGCTTCCACTCGAAAAAGAGAAGAGGAGGGCAGAGTAACTCGGCGCTCGTTACTGCCTGTCGGAGTTCGCCTGTGGCAGGTTGCTCTCGCCGCTGGTTGCTGGTTGGAGTTGTTGTTTTGGCGTTCGCTGGCCGGAGAGCTACTGCTGCTGTCTTCCTCGCTGCTGGAGTTGTTGCTGGCTGGATCTAGAGCTACTGTCGGCTGCTGCTGTTGCTGGTCGGAGCTGCTGCCAGCTGTCTTCGTCGGCTGCTGCTGCTTCTCGTGCTGGCTGCTGTTGCCAGTGTTGAAGTTCGCCGAACTGCTGGTTGCAGCGGCTGCTGCTACCGGAAAGAGGAAAAGACGAGAGAGGAGAATGGGAGAAAGGAAAATGAGGCGGAGGGAGATGTGAGGGAAAGCAGGCGTCGGAGCTGCCGGTCGGAGCAGCTGTGCTCGACCTCCCTTCTGCTGGCAGCGCTGGATGGAGGAAAAGAAAGGGAGGCGGCTGTCGGAGAAGAGAGGAAGAAGAATGAGAATAGGGTTAGGAGTCTTTAGAACTAAAATAGGATAGTTAGAAGATTTTAAATCCGGACCCTTGAATCTAATAATATGAGTGGCTAGGATTCGATCGGGATTTAATTTAAAGGGTGAACGGATGAGATTAAACCACTTGAAATCTGAATTTGAAATAGAAATAGGCTAAAATTTAAATGAACAAAGGCTATAATTGAAATGAGAATTTGAAGTGGCTAGATTTGAAAGAAATTAGAAGAAAATAGGCTATAAGTTAAATGATTTTGAGGAAATATTTAGGAAATGCTATTTCAATTAAATACTACACATATCATAAATATTTTGTATAATTAAAATCACTTAAATTTTAAAACATTTAAATAAAATAATTACTTAGAGTTTTACTAATAATTTTAAAATATCTTAAATATTTATGATAATTTTATAAAATACACATACTAAAATGTACAATTTTTAGACAAAATCAATTAACATTTTAAACACGTATTTAGTCGAATAGCATTCCAAAAAGCTTAAAGGTCGGTCAAAATTGGGTGTCAACAACGGAACTTGGGGGATGGAACACTAGCTGATGAAGGGGCTAGAGTAGAAGACTTCTGCTGAAAATGCGAGCGGTTTCCACCACCCGATTTCTGGTGGAAATACTCGTAGTTACCTGTTCTTTCTTTCTTAGTTTCCTTAACCTGTTCCCTAAGCTTATCACCCTCAACTTGCTGAGCATGAGTTATGAGCCTAGATATGTTCATGTCTCCCAACAATATAGCATTCCTGCACTCTGTTTTCACTAAGTCTGACACTCCATAGAAAAACTTATTCATCTGAGCCCTGGAATCAGCAACCATGTGAGGAGCATACCTGGAGAGTTGGTTAAACTTGAGCCCATACTCTTGGACAGTCATGTTACCCTGCCTTAAGTTCATAAATTCCTGGGCCCTTGCTTCTCTCAACTCTATGGGGAAAAACCTGTCTAGAAAGGTTTCACTGAAACATTCCCAAGTAATAGGAGCAACATCTGTACCCCTGTTCTCCTTCCACTGAGTATACCAGATATGAGCTACATCCTTAAGTTGGTAAGATGCTAACTCAACCCGATCATTCCCAGTGACCTGCATCACCTCAAAGACCTTCTTAATCTCATCCAAGAAATTCTGGGGATCTTCACCAGTCTGCGATCCTAAGAACTCTGGAGGATTCATCCTAACAAAGTCACGGACCCTTGTTGCTGCTGATCCACCATTTGCATTCACAAGAGCTTGAACCCGCTGATTGTTCTGGTTAGCGACACTCTGAGCCAACATCTGAATGGCATTCCTGAATTCAGCATTTGAGACTTCCTGATCTGGAACTGGAGGAGCTGCGTTTGCGTTCCTGGCATTCACATTCCTGACATAAGCTCTACGAGGAGGCATGATCGATGAAACGTAGAACGTCGAGTTAGAATGGAATTAGATCATACCTTACGCACGATAAGAGTAACAAGAAAATGAAGATTTTTCTTAAAGACACTTTGTAGCCTCCCTCTCATTAGATGTGGTGCGCACTACACACCCAAGAAAAGGAATCTACCTAGTGCGGCTTTTCAGACATCCTAGGACACTTAAACCTAATGCTCTGATACCAAGTTTGTCACTCCCCGAGCTACCCCGAAGACGCGGACACGGGACCTAGAACCACAGGTGATCCCAAGCTAACCCTGCTGGCATGATCATGAGCATACTAAAGATAATAAACTGATGCGGAAGCTAATTCATAATTAAATCTGAAAAGATGGGGAATAGCTATATACAATTACTGAATATATCAAATCTGAGAGTTTAATACAAAAGAAATATCAAACTCAAAACACTAAGCTGAATCTAACTATGTCTGAAATAAGCCTCTAAACTGACTAGAAATGTTATGCCCCAACTATATCTAGCAAAACTGAAACTAAAGACTAAAAGCGATAAAGATAAACATGTCACTAGTCCTCGAAGAATGAGGACTCACCACTGATGCTGCTGAACTGAAGATCGAGAACCGATCTAAGCGTGATCTGGATACTGAGAACCTGAACCTACATCACGAGAAGATGTAGCGCACGTATGCGTCAGTACTTGAAAGGTACTGAGCATGAAGATAGAGTAAAGCTGAAAGAACATATAACTGAACAAAGCAATAAAGCAATGAAATCATCTGGACATGATATAAATACTGAAAATACTGAATACTGAGCTAACTGATGCAATGACCAAATTTATAACATGCTGAGACTGAATACTGACTGTACTGAAATATGGTCAATGCAATAGAGTCTGACTGAACTGTGGGAGCTACTAATAACCGACATAAAACCACATGAGCTAAATGTGGAGTCCGATGTATACGCCCCATCGAGAGGACCCAATATACCCTGCCAGAGGTATAAAGGCATGCTGGCGTGATCACTAAACTGATGTTGCCCACAGAGAGGACTTACACCTACGTGGCTCGTAGTTCTGGGACTATATGGGTACGCTGAAACCCTAGTCCAACTCGGTATTATGCTACTCCCAATGAATTAAGTAGTTAACTGGTTATGACTGAATTTCTGTAAATACTGGATAGCTTGAACTGAACATGCAAACTGAGAATGCAACAATTAATCTGATAATGATGCATTAATAAACTGAGGCATGTAAAACTGAATACTGAAATATCTGACCTAGCATGTGTAATTCAAGAACTAAAGAAATACATAGATAGGGTTCTGAAATTCATGCGATAAACTGAGCAATAACATGATAATCTGATTTGGAACATTTAAATAACTAACTCATGATGATCTGTTGAAATTCTAGAAACCCTAGGTCTGTTCATAATCATGGAATCAAGAATCTGACTGAATTCTAAGGACCTAATGGGCGAAAGGAACCCACTAGTGAAATCCCACATACTTGGTGACGAATTCCACGGAGAAATCTTTCGATTTCGGGGCTGGAACTGATGGAACCTTGCTGCGTTCTTGAACTAGGGTTCTTGACCTTTTTCTCCCTTCTTGCTTCTAATTTTCTAAGTTTTGATTAATGAATTTGACTTAGGTAAGTTCTAGTTATGTTTCTAGGCTTAAACTAATTAAAATCTCATGATTTAGGGTCTAAATGACGTATCTTAGGGGTTAAACGAAATAGGAAAAGACCAAAGGACCCCTGAATTAACTGCTGTCGGAGTGACCTACGGATTGGACCTACGGGCCGTAGGTCAATCTACGGTCCGTAGATTGCGTCCGTAAGTCAAGCCTGCTCGACAGGCCTTCACTAAAACGAGCTTAAATTTTTACTCGGAGGTTGGAATTTAGAAAACTCGGTGGCGTTGGAAAGATAATTCAATTATCTATCTAACCATAGGTCGTGGGACACATAATTCATTTTGTACTAAAAGTTATGACCATCTAAAGTTGACCCATCAGAATTTTCAGCTAACTGGCTGCTAACCTTCGATCTACGGTCAGACCTACGGACCGTGGATCGAATGACGGTCCGTGCTGGTCAACCGTAGTTCGGGACTGAAGCTGGGCTTTTGGGGCATCGATCCACGGACACGAACTACGGTCCGTGACCTGACTTACGGACCGTAAGTCCGGCCGTGGGTCAATACTTAGCTAAATTTTCTGACTGAGTTCTGGGGAAGTTTTCTGTCACGAACCACGGACCTGCAGGACGGACCGTGAGTCCATCTACGGTCTGTGGATGGTGTCCGTGAGTGCCACCTGTAACACCAGAAATCTGAAATCTCCATTTCGGATACGGGGTGTTACATTATCTCCCCCTTGGGACCATTCGTCCTCGAATGAAGACTAATCTATCTGAAATAGAGGGAGAGGGCTGCAATCCCTACCACTAAACACTGAGAACTGAATTTCTGACTGAACTTAGTTCCAAGAACATGCAAATACTCTGAAAATGCAAGTACAAACTGAAGGAACATGATTCTAAGACTGAATTTTCGCATGAATGACTGAAAAACTGAAGAGGAACTACTACCTCAAGCTGGAATGGAATCGGAAGGAAAGAGGTGAGGATACTTGGACTTCATGGCTGCTTCTGCTTCCCAAGTAGCTCCCTCTACTGACTGACTCCTCCACAGAACCTTGACTGAAGCGACTTCTTTATTTCTCAATCTTCTAACCTGACGATCGAGAATCTCAACTGGTACATCCTCATAAGAAAGACTATATTTCACGGCCACACTCTCTAATGGCACTGTGGATGCTGGATCACCCACACACTTCTTCAAAAGAGAAATGTGAAAGACTGGATGCACTGCTGCTAAGTCTGCTGGCAACTCCAACTCATAAGCCACTTTACCAATCATTTTCAAGATCCGGTAAGGGCCTACATATCTAGGACTGAGCTTCCCTTTCTTGCCAAATCTCATCACCCCTTTCATAGGTGACACTTTTAGGAAAACCCAATCATTAACTTGGAACTCTAGTTCCCTTCTTCTCACATCTGCATAAGATAATAAACTGATGCGGAAGCTAATTCATAATTAAATCTGAAAAAATGGGGAATAGCTATATACTATTACTGAATATATCAAATCTGAGAGTTTAATACAAAAGAAATATCAAACTCAAAACACTAAGCTGAATCTAACTATGTCTGAAATAAGCCTCTAAACTGACTAGAAATGTTGGGACATGCCCCAACTAGATCTAGAAAAACTGAAACTAAAGACTAAAAGCGATAAAGATAAACATGTCACTAGTCCTCTAAGAATGAGGACTCACCACTGATGCTGCTGAACTGAAGATCGAGAACCGATCTAAGCGTGATCTGGATACTGAGAACCTGAACCTACATCACGAGAAAATGTAGCGCACGTATGCGTCAGTACTTGAAAGGTACTGAGCATGAAAGATAGAGTAAAGCTGAAAGAACATATAACTGAACAAAGCAATAAAGCAATGAAATCATCTGGACATAATATAGATACTGAAAATACTGAATACTGAGCTAACTGATGCAATGACCAAATTTATAACATGCTGAGACTGAATACTGACTGTACTGAAATATGGTCAATGCAATAGAGTCTGACTGAACTGTGGGAGCTACTAATAACCGACATAAAACCACATGAGCTAAATGTGGAGTCCGATGTATACGCCCCATCGAGAGGACCCAATATACCCTGCCAGAGGTATAAAGGCATGCTGGCGTGATCACTAAACTGATGTTGCCCACAGAGAGGACTTACACCTACGTGGCTCGTAGTTCTGGGACTATATGGGTACGCTGAAACCCTAGTCCAACTCGGTATTATGCTACTCCCAATGAATTAAGTAGTTAACTGGTTATGACTGAATTTCTGTAAATACTGGATAGCTTGAACTAAACATGCAAACTGAGAATGCAACAATTAATCTGATAATGATGCATTCATAAACTGAGGCATGTAAAACTGAATACTAAAATATCTGACCTAGCATGTGTAATTCAAGAACTAAAGAAATACATAGCTAGGGTTCTGAAATTCATGCGATAAACTGAGCAATAACATGATACTCTGATTTGGAACATTTAAATAACTAACTCATGATGATCTGTTGAAATTTCTAGAAACCCTAGGTCTGTTCATAATCATAGAATCAAGAATCTGACTGAATTCTAGAGACCTAATGGGCGAAAGGAACCCACAAGTGAAATCCCACATACTTGGTGACGAATTCCATGGAGAAATCTTTCAATTTCGGGGCTGGAACTGATGGAACCTTGCTGCGTTCTTGAACTAGGGTTCTTGACCTTTTTCTCCCTTCTTGCTTCTAATTTTCTAAGTTTTGATTAATGAATTTGACTTAGGTAAGTTCTAGTTATGTTTCTAGGCTTAAACTAATTAAAACCTCATGAGTTAGGGTCTAAATGACGTATCTTAGGGGTTAAACGAAATAGGAAAAGACCAAAGGACCCCTGAATTAACTGCTGTCGGAGTAACCTACGGATTGGACCTACGGGCCGTAGGTCAATCTACGGTCCGTAGATTGCGTCCGTAAGTCAAGCCTGCTGACAGGCCTTCACTAAAACGAGCATAACTTTTTACTCAGAGGTCGGAATTTAGAAAACTCGGTGGCGTTGGAAAGATAATTCAATTATCTATCTAACCATAGGTCGTGAGACACATAATTCATTTTTTACTAAAAGTTATGACCATCTGAAGTTGACCCATCAGAATTTTCAGTTAACTGGCTGCTAACCTTCGATCTACGGTCAGACTTACGGACCGTGGATCGAATGACGGTCCGTGCTGGTCAACCGTAGTTCAGGACTGAAGCTGGGCTTTTGGGGCATCGATCCACGGACACGAACTACGGTCTGTGACCTGACTTACGGACCGTAAGTCCAGCCGTAGGTCAACACTTAGCCAAATTTTTTGACTGAGTTCTGGGGAAGTTTTCTGTCACGAACCATGGACCTGCAGGACGGACCGTGAGTCCATCTACGGTCCGTGGATGGTGTCCGTGAGTGCCACCTGTAACACCAGAAATCTGAAATATCCATTTTCGGATACGGGGTGTTACATGAACGTTGTCATAGCCTATTTATATGGCTCACTAGACCACAATATTTTTATGAAAATCCTTGAAGCGCTCAAAGAGCCTGGAGCATATAAAAATTCAAAAGAGGCTTAAAAATATTGTGGCGTTCGATGAAGCAAACAATAGTTGCTACTTCTTTAAATCATGCAGAGATAATAGCCATTCATGAAGCCAGTCGAGAGTATGTATGGTTAAGATCAATGACTCAACACATTTTGCAATTATGCGGTCTTTCTGTGCAAACAAAGATTCCAACAATATTGTATGAAGATAATGTTGCTTGCATAGCTCAATTAAAGGGAGGATATATCAAAGGAGACCGAACAAAGCGTATTTCACCTAAGTTTTTTTTCACACCTGATCTTCAACAAAATAGTGAGATAAATATTCAACAGATTCGTTCGAGTGATAATCTTGCAGATTTATTCACTAAGGCATTGCCAACGTCAACATTTGAGAAGCTAAGATATAAGATTGGAATGCGTTGTCTCCAAGATATCAAATAAGTTTTTCATGAGGGGGAGTAAATTCTCGTTGTACTCTTTTTCCCTTAGCCAAGGTTTTGTCCCATTGGGTTTTCCTGGTAAGGTTTTTAATGAGGCAGCACTCAAGGCGTATTACAAGATGTGTGTACTTTTTTCCTTCACTAGGCTTTTTCCCATTGGGTTTCTTTCTAGTAAAGTTTTAACGAGGCACATTATCTATAAACATCCAAGGGGGTGTTACAAATCCATTCAATGTGTGGATGTTTCTTTTCAATCTACACCTAACGTAATGTCCCATTTAATGTATCACTTAAAGAGCTTCTAACGTATTTGCTTAACATTGTAAACAAGTGATTTCTACTAACTATAAAAGGGTATGATTCACCCTTGTGAATGACATCAAAAAGAGATAAAAGAATACTCTCTACTCTATACTTCTTATTAATATTTGTCTTCCATTTCTTGTTTAGTATTTTTGTATTTTGCTCATATTTTAGAACAATTAAATGATAATATGCTTTTCTTGATCCACGAGAGTTTATTGGACATGAACAAATTGGGTTGTGGGGGAAAATACAAAAGGTATAAATTATACATTATTTTCGATCTTTTTGATTTGAAAAATTAGAAACTGAAAAATCAAAATTTAAAAATATTGAATTGAAATAGATCAAAAAATTGAAATTTAAAAAATAGAAAAATAAAATCAATCTAGTGTGTTATTTTAATTTTGACGAAATGGTCTGATGAACTCTTATAATTGTATGCGTTTGTATTTTGGATCTTTCAACTTAGAATTTTTTCAAGTGAACCCTCTAACTCAATGAAACTTACCATTTTAAATCCCTCTGACCTTTGACTAGGCTTATGTGGCAACTTAATTAATGAGTTGGAACAAACACGTGATTCCACGCACCAAAAGAGTGTAGACCTCAAAATTTTGATTAAAAATAATTAAAAGAAAAAGGAAATTAGAATAAAAACAAGAAAAAAATATTAAAAATAAATATTTTTCTTCTTTCTCCCCCCCTCCCCCCCCCCCCCCCCCGCAATCCCAAATTCTTTTCCTCTTCAAATATCAGTTTCCATGTTCTTCCCCACCAAGACTCCCATTTCTCTCTTTCTCCCCCTTCCCTGCTCCTTTCCAATTTCTTCTTCTCTTTTTTTTTTTTCCATTTTTATGTTCCCCCAAATTAAAAACAAAATTGTTCAAAAAAATTGAACATAATCAAAAAAGGAAAATTCAAAAAATTGGTGGGATAAACATAGTTGTTGAAAGAAATATGTCTAATGAGTATCTTAACCATTTTTGGTGTCCAAATTGTTCTTGATTTGTTGTTTTTTTCATTTTTCTAGGGTAAAGTGACAAGATCTGGTAGTTTTGAATAGTGAAAAGTAATTGTTCAATATCTTTATGAAATTAGATGAAGTGTATTCTGTAAAATTTTATGCAAATATTAAGATATATTAAGGTATTTTAATGGTAATTCATTGGTATCAATGGAGGAAAGGGTTTTAGAAGTTGCTCAAGTAACAATGAAGGGAGTAATGGAGTGAATAAGAAGAATTTTTTTTTTTAAAAATTAAACAATAAATGACGTATCATATAAATCTGATGTGGATGATGACATGTCATTTTCAGTGGGTGTTTGAAGTTCACACAAAGCCAAAGGGATTTAAAATGTTGAGTTCCATGGAGTTAAAGGATTCAATTGACAAAGTGCTAAGTTAGAAAGTCTAGAATACAAACTCATACAAGTATAAGGGTCCATTAGACCATTTCGCCTATCGAATAAGTTTCCAATGGACCAAAATTAAAAGATATTTAATGAATTGAATTTGTTGTTACTTACTTGTTCTTTAAATAAATTAATTTGATAACGTAAATGATTGTGCAAATTATATTTGATGGTGACTCTAGTAAGTTTTTCAGTATCTACGTTGAAACTTCTCAAATCTGTGAGATCCTCCGAAGATAAATCAGGATAAGCAAAATAATATTATTTTGCTATCATCAGACTCAGAACCGAATCACCTACGTCAGAATATCAATTAGTTTATAAAATTTTAAAAAAGTAATGATTTTAGTTAGAATCGACCATCAAAATTTGTTGCTTACCACGTAACATCTCGCAAATTGAAATAACTAGGAAATAGTTTAAAGTTGGGGAAAAAATCATTTTTGGAAAGTAAATGAAAGTCTGGAAAATTGTGAAGTATGTTGATTGAGTTTTTGGTCAACTTTCCATAAATCCTATCTCAGGATGATTTAGGTGTATTTCTAGATATGGTTGGAAAGCTCTTGGAATAACCTTTCCAACGCCACTGAGTTTACGTGATTTCGAGTTCGTATGAGTGAGTTATGCCCATTGGAAGTTGGGCTGTTTGGAATAAGAAAAGTCAAATCCGGATTTTGGAAGGGTAATTTAGTCTTTTTCCTTACCTAATTATTCTAATTCGTTTTCAGGAGTTAATTGGGGTAAAATCAGATTTTAGTCAGTTTAGAAAAGTTGAAGTTTCACGCTAGGGCTTGGAGAAAAGAGAAAAGAGGAGAAGGGAGAAGAGAAATCAAGATTCGTCAAGATCGTCGAGTTTTGCGTGTGAATTTCATCAAGGGGTGATCCCTACAAGGTATGTGAGATTCCATAGCATTGGGTTAGTTCACCCACGCGCCAACCATAATTAAATTCAGCGAATTTAAGTATTTGAAAGTTTAGAAATTGAGTTCTTGATGAACATTGTTGAAAGTTCGTTTGAATTTCTAGTGGATTGTGTTGTTGGAGTTTCTTGCAATTTGATTCATATTTTCGGGTGTAATTTCAGTTTGAATCTATCATATAGTGAGGGTATAAATGATTCTAAGTATTTGGGGAAGGAACCATTGAAGTTTAGAGGGTTTAGAGATGAAAAACGAGCAAGAAAAGTCGTCAAACACCTGGGATAGGGGTGGGGCGTCGCATTAGCCAGCACCCCCTAAAAGGGGATCTGAACTTTCACCCTTGGGGCGCCGCTCCAATCAGCGCACCCAAGATCGGTCTCTGAATATTGACGGCTGGCGCCTCGCACTTCTTAGAGCGCCAGGGACGCCAGTTCTCCCCATTCGTTCCCCAACTTTTCGTACTTGTTCCTTAGCAATGTACCTATGTTTTCTAGTTGATTCCGACACTCTAAGGTACATTTAAACATCATGAAATCATCCATAAATATGAGATCATGAACCTTGAATCTATAATCCAATTCAAGGAAAGTTAGGATCAAAATCAAGAAGTTAAGAGTCATGTCTAAAAGTTAAGAAGTAAGTCAAGAGAAGTTCATAAAGTTTTTCCCAAGTCTTTCACAAACATTTTGAACTTTGTTTTAAGACTTAAGTTTCAAGTTAAGCAAAGAGTAAAGAGTCGAGTTCATTTCTCAAAAAGCTATAAGGGAACTAAGTAGTCCTAAGAGTTTAAAAATGTTTCCATAATTGAGCAAGAAAGGGAACACTGATTTCAAGAGAGCTTTTAAGATAAGTTTTGAGTAATTATCTCAAACCAAAGAAAGAAGTTTGTTTTTAAAACATATGAGCTAATTATATTTTGGGAGTAGTATAGAGAACCGATATGGGGATGCGAGTTCATATTTACTCAAGTCTCCATAAATCATGTAGCCATCATGGGTAGTAAAAGATCATACTTTTTAGATGACTCCTTAAGATGCTTTTAGATTGAAAAATGTGATGAGAGTTTCAAAGGCTCAAGACTCTTTTGACCACTGCGCATATTCTAGCATTACCGGTTGAAGGTAAAAATTGTATTATTTATTGTGATGCTTCATATTCTGGTTTGGGTGTTGTGTTGATGCATGATAAGAATGTTATAGCCTATGCCTCGCGTCAATTGAAGGTGCATGAGAAGTAATAGTGTTTGCTCTTTAGATATGGTGACATTACCTCTATGGTGTTAAATGTGAGGTATTTACTGATCATCGTAGCTTGCAATATGTATTCACTCAAAATGATCTGAATTTGAGACAACGAAGGTGGATGGAGTTACTTAAAGATTATGATGTCACCATTCAATACCATCCGGGCAAGGCTAATATGGTGGCAGACGCTTTGAGTCGAAAAGTGGCGAGTATGGGTAGTTTAGCTTGCTTAAGTGTATCCAAGTGACCTTTGGCTAAGGAAATTCAGACCTTAAAGTCTAAGTTCATGCAGTTGGGTATCTCAGAAAGAGGTGGGGTGTTAGCTATTATTGAAGTAAGAGCCACATTCATTGAGGAGATTAAAGCCAAACAATTTGAGGATGAGAATTTGGAGGAGCTTAGAAAGAAGACTGTGAATGGTAAGGCACAAGAGACCATTCTTGATGTGAATGGTGTGCTCAATTTTAAAAGAAGAATATGTGTTCCTAGAGTAGATGACTTGATTGAGAATTGTTGGAAGAGTCTCATGGTTCGCGATATTCTATTCATCCGGGTGAGACCAAGATGTATCGAGATTTGAAGCAAATTTATTGGTGGTCGGGCATGAAGAAAGATATAGTGGAGTTTGTGACGAAGTATCAAAATTGTCAACAAGTGAAATATGAACATCAAAGGCCTGCGGGTTTGCTTGAAAGAATATCAATTTCGGAATGGAAGTGGGATAGAATAGCCATGGATTTTGTGGTTAGACTTCCTAAGACTTTGGGGAAGTTTAATTCTATTTGGGTAGTAGTTGATAGATTGACTAAGTTAGCCCATTTTATAATGTTGAACAATTGGCTAAGGTGTATGTGAAAGATATAGTGAGGTTGCATGGGGTGCCCCTCTCTATCATCTCAGACCGTGGTACCCAATTCACATCCAAGTTTTGGAGGAAATTGCATGATGAATTGGGCACACAACTCACTTTTAGTACAACCTTCCATCCACAGACAGACAGGCAATTGGAGAGGACTATTCAAGTATTGGAAGACATGTTGAGGGCATATGTGATTGATTTTGGAGGGCATTGGGATAAGTTCTTACCTTTGTGTGAATTCTCTTATAATTATAGTTATCACTCCAGCATATATATGACACCATTTGAGGCCCTCTATGGGAGGGATATAGATGACCCATAGGATTTTTTGAGGCTGGGGATGTGAAACCTTTCGGGGTTGATTTAGTGAAAGATGCTTAAGATAAAGTGAGGAGTATTCAAGCTAAGCTTCTAGCAGCCCAGATTAGACAAAAAAAGTATGCGAATCATAAGATAAGAGACATGGAGTTACAAACCGGTGAGAATGTTCTTCTTAAGGTATCACCTTTGAAAGGGGTGGTGAAATTTAGAAAGAGGGGCAAGCTAAGTCCGCGATACATTGGTCCCTTTGAGGTTCTTGAATGTGTAGGACCGGTAGTGTATAGATTGGCTTTACCACCTACACTATCCGAAGTTCATCCAGTATTTCATGTGTCCATGTTAAAGAGATATCATGGTGACAAGAATTATATTATTAAGTGAGACTCACTTGTGTTAGACAAGGACCTCCAATATGAGGGGGAATCGATTGCAATTCTTGATCGTGATGTGCGTAAGTTGAGGACCAAGGAGATTAGGTCCGTGAAGGTTCAATGGAAACATCGTCCTGTTGAGGAAGCTACTTGGGAAACCGAGAGGGACATGCGAGACAAGTATCCTCAATTATTCGTCATTATAAAAATGCCAACGAGGGAAAATTTGGGGCCGAAAAACATTTTCGTAGTATTTGGATTTTCTCAACGTAGTCCAGATTTGGACGGAATCAGAGTTTTTGAGGTGTAGGGAAATCTGGTAGCAATCGGGTGATTTATTTATGATTTTGATTACATGAGTAGTTAGGTAACTCGTTAAGAAACCCGTACGACTTTACAGAATTAAATTCGGGCGAGTAGAACTCCCGGAATTGATCTTAGCGTGAAGGGTATTTTCAGAGCGTCGTGGGTTAGAAGTGTGTTGTGAAATGGGGATTTTGGAATTCTTTAAATAGCTCACAGGTTCATGCAAGCCGCCTTGACGGGGGTTTTTGTCACTCTGGCGGGGTCGCTGTAGCGGGATTGGTGTCGCTGTGGCGGGCCCGACGCGACTTAAAGTCGTAAATAAACCCCTAAACGACCTTATTTGGCACTTTTTGTTTTTTAGAGCTAAGGAATGAACCCCAGGCGGCCCCTAACATTTTTTCACCATTCTTGAGGCTAAAGGTAAGCTTTTCACTCCCCGAATCCATTTTTGATCCGTAGAACATAATAGAATGGATAATTAATGATGGGAGAGGGTTTTGATATAGATTTTACAGTGGAAACAACCTTATTTGGGATAATTGGGATCATGAGTTTGATCTAGGGTTCATAGAATTGTTAGTAATTCGGGTAATTAGATTGTTTGTTGACTACCGTGTTATTATGATTGTTTGTAGACCAAGAACAAGTGGAACGAATCCGGAGAGGAAAGGATCAAGTTTCTTAGGGTTTCAAGCTTCTTTCGAGGTAGGTGATGATTAAGATTCTATGATTGAGTGATATATGTTTGTTCTTGCTTCATTATGATACTTGCATGTATGCAAATGTTGCATGATTGTTCACGCTTGTTGCAAATGAGATAGATGAATGATGAATGCCATGAATCATAACTTGTTGTATGAACTTGAGAAGATACTTGTGATTGTGATTGTGGTGTGTTGAATGGATCGGTTGCCACGTTCCGACATAACTAATTAGGATCGGTTGCCACGTTCCGTCATAATTATGGGATCGGTTGCCACGTTCCGGTATAAAGATTGGATCGGCTGCCACGTTCCAACATAAACATTGGATCGGGTACCACGTTCCAGTATGCTATCTGTTTGGGTTTGGGTTCCATGAGAGGACCAATGACTTGTTATAATTGTGGTATGAACTTGAGAAGATACTTGTGATTGTGATTGTGGTGTGTTGAATGGATCGGTTGCCACGTTTCGACATAACTAATTGGGATCGATTTCCAGGTTTCGTCATAATTATGGGATCAGTTGCCACGTTCCGGCATAAAGATTGGATCGGCTGCCACGTTTCGGCATAAACATTGGATCGGGTACCACGTTCCAGTATGCTATCTGTTTGGGTTTGGGTTCCATGAGAGGACCAATGACTTGTTATAATTGTGTATATTGTTGAGCATGTGATAATCGATATTGTATATGTTCGGTATTTTGCATGTTTATAATGTTGCATTGACTTGCTTATGTTACACTTAGTGGGATAGCCGCGTGATCCTACCAGTACACTGTGGTTGTGTACTGATACTGCACTTGCTCTTATTTTTGTTGAGTACAGGGCATCTTCAAGTAGCTACTGACAGACCTCGTTTAGAAGATCAGTGATCGTTGTTCGAATTCAAGGGTGAGCCAATTCTTCTGGGCTGCCATTAGTTCTCTTTCTGTCTACGTCCATATTTCCGGACTTAGACATTTCTATTAATTATTAGTACATTAGTTGGGGTTGCATCCCTTCTTTTTTAGACTTGTTGAACTTTAGATGTTTTGGTACATTGACTTTCAGATTCTAGGTTGTTGACATCCAATTTTGACCCTCCGATAGAAATTAATTCACGAGCTTCTTAATTCCCAAACGATTTAGAATATTAGTTTTATAAAATTTCAAAAAAATGATTTGCAAGTTATTTCTAGTTTTGTTACCTTTTATAGTTTTAAATAATATATATGTTTTATATAATTTTGTATTTAATCAGTATATTTTATGAATATTCAAAAATTGCCTCAAAAAAGTTTTAGTTTTACTTAAATAGTTGGTTAATTGGGTTTAGTTAGCTAATACTTAATACTTTTGAGTTATTAGTTTATAATTAAGTAAGTTATTTTATTTTGTTAAAATTAAGAAGCTCGCTAGTTAATCAATATTAATTCGTCTTGTTTAAATTTTAGTCAAATTCTCTAAATTAAATTATATTTGGTTAACTTCTTAATTTCCATTGGCCATAATTGTAATTCTTACGGCCATTTTTTGCATTGCAAATCTAGCCTCACTTTAGCTCATTTGCAAGCCCACTTTGGGACGTTTCTTTTATTTTTTGGAAAAACTACCTAACTAGACATACATCAGTACCATATATACTCATTTTACCTCTACTTTCAAACAATTACATATATTACCACTTTTAATAATTTATACCATATATTTTTTAAGATACAATAAAAGATACCCACATCCCTTAAAATTAGGATTGCTTAATTATCTTTATATTTAAAATCCACAATTAGTGTTTTAATAACAACCAATCTCCAACCCTATCAATATCTCCCCCCACCCCTACTAATTAACGATTAGTCAACATTTTTACTCCTAAAATTGTTTTTGCGGCCACCAACCAGAAGTTATGTACAAGTTGTTCATCAATTTCTTGCTTCTTACCTTCCTTAAATTAAATGTATCAATGCACGCATATTCATAAAATTAATCTATAGCCTTTCGTTTTCAAATTGTTACTATCCGGAGATCACATCGACGTCGGAAGCGATTTGGAGGTCGAAAGGCTCAATTGGAGGAGTGCTTATGTTGATTTTTCGGTTGATCTGGCGGAGGTCCGTTAGATCTAATCGCAGCGAGCAATGAGCAACATCGATAAATTAAAAGTGAAGCAAACACCGCCATGGTGAGATGTCCTGAGCAACCACTAACGTAATCGAAAAGTTTCAATAAATGGAGATTTACG
This sequence comes from Solanum verrucosum, assembly GCF_900185275.1. NCBI lineage: Eukaryota > Viridiplantae > Streptophyta > Magnoliopsida > Solanales > Solanaceae > Solanum > Solanum verrucosum. Next base: position 938,616 of record NW_026020399.1, read on the forward strand.
CATATTTTTGATACATTATCGATGTATCTGACACATAATTTTTGTGATTATATGTATCTAGTTTAAATGTATCTAGTTTTATCAGTGTATCTTATTAAGTATGCATGTATCTAATCTTTCTTGGGTATTAATTTTGATTTTTTTTTAAATTAATGATAGACAAATACTCTACAATCGTGATTTGTTCCTAAATTCATGTGTTTCAGTTACATTTCATAATTTGATACACACAATTAAATGTATCTCCTTATCAATATGTATTCGAGATACATGTTGTTGGATACAACGTATGAAATTGATACTTGATACATCAAATTAATACTAGATACATGAATTTAATATTTGATCGTATAAATAGATACATGAATTAATACTAGATACCGTACACTAATGTATCTAAGTGTTTATTTTATTGGATACATCATATATTGATAATAAATACATCAAATTAATGAATTTATTATTTTAAGAGTAATAAGTTGAAATTAATCAAATTTCATAACCAAGATATACATGTTTTAGTCTTTTATTAATAATATTAATGAATTTATTATTATAAAGAGTAATAAAATGAAATTAATTAAACAAAGATACACTCCTTGATTTATATTAAGGAATTTGATTAATATTTTCAAAATTAATTAATTGTCCATGTGAATTAATTAAACATGTATCTCGATTTTTAAAATTGTTGGATACATGTATCTGACGAGTAATGATACATGTATCTAAAGGAAGAAATATGGTACAAGAAGTAATTTTCGAAACTATCATGAATTCTAGTAATTAGGACCTAAACTAGTGGGATTTATGTAGTTTGCCCTTTTTTTTTTTTTAGCAGCCCATTCCATTATTTCCAGCCCACTTAATTTCCCATTCTAATTCTAATTCCCATCTCCAACCCAACCCACTTTCAATTCCAAATAACCCAACAATACTAGAAAGCCACCAGATCCATTACAACGTCCAAACCAGACGACCCCAACGTCCTCCTCGCTGTGAACAAACCCAGCAACCCGACCCAAATCCAGCGCGTCCCTCTCTCACCTGCAGCCTGTTCTTTTTTGTACAAAAGCCGTTGTCGAATTATCCAGGTGTCTCCATCTTCTTGTCTCTTCGTCCTTTCCCTTGAATCGAACGACCCTTCTCTCAAATTCGTTGAAGAATGGTACTATTCCAGCTCGTCTACTCTTTATCCTTTAGGATTTTAAATTTCAATTTTTTTGGAATTCACTCAAGATCTCTCCAGATTCCCAGCCCTAATTTTCCCCTATAAAAAGCTCTCTTCTCCTCAGTATAGAAAGGGGGGGGGGGGGGAACTGACAGATAGAAAAAAAAAATAGCTCATAAAGGATCCAACATGAAATAGATATAAAGAATACATACAAAATACATTGAGAGAATAGAGAAAGAGATTCATCCTCTGAAACAGAGGTTATTTTTAGATTGGAGATTCTTTTGCTTTCCGAAACTCATCTCAATCGGCTCAGAGTGGTGGAAGCGCTTCAAAGTTTCGAGTTCCAGTCTCGCTGCCTTGGAAAAGGTATACAATCTCATTCTTCTTACAGTTCCTCTTAAATTTGAGTTTTGTTTGTTTGTTTAGTTGACTATATTGTTTTGATAGTTCACTAGGAATAGGGATTTCCTCGTGTGATTGAAACCTTGGTCGTTGGTTTGTAGAATATGATCGAAGTACTTGTGTGTGTGGATAGTGAATGTGGTTCGAACTGTTTTCTAGCTCAAAAGTGGTTGCTTGTTGGTTTGATTTCTTCACTATCCATTCTCGTTTCTATCAAAGTGGTGCAAATGTGATAAAAGCTAGACTATTTCCCTTTTTGTTTTGAGTTACTACTTCAATATAATAGATGTGGCTAGTCTCTATTCTCAAGTGACTGAATCGTTGTTCAGGTTTATTCGAAGTTCCGAGCTCACATTTTAAGATCACTTTTCTTCATAGTTCTGCTCTTAATTCGATTCTTAGCTTTGCATTTCGAATGTTTAAGCTTTTCTTGTTCATTATTTGCTTCTGAGTTGATGGATTTGTACTAATTCAAAGTCATCAGTTCATTTCTATCACGCCTTAGATTTTTTTTGTGCTTTGTATTGTTTCGGTTTGAATAGTATTCCGCTATTTGTTCACTCCTGGAACATGGAAGATGTTTGGATTAATTTGGTTTACAGTGCTCATCACTTGTAATACTTATCATACAGTGCATTGAGTGAATGACCATTTTGTTTATATCACTTAGGATTTAGTTTTATGTTGAATTTGTTGGAAAACAGTAACTTAAAGTAGCCATCTTTTATCATTAGCATGACTTGGGTTATTAGTATTTTTTTAGGATTTGTACTCATTTTATAGGTTTTCACCGTTTAGTCCAATCGAGTTATTTGCCATATATTAATTTAGGTGTTGTTATGATTTACTTTTGATACATTATTGCTCTATTATTTTTCGGACACTAATCCTTACTATCATTTTTGTTACATGTGAATGCCGTTGGAATCCATTGGACTCCCTCTCCTTGTATTTCGCGGATTGGACCTTACGAGCCCAATTCTATATTTTTATTGAGTCCAAAACAGCCGACGAACAGGTCACACGCAGTATAGGGGATGGGAATTAAATTTACAGATTCTGGAAAGCTGAAAAAATCAGCTAGATACTGCCTCTATACACTGATATACGGTCCAACCCAACAAAATACGGGATTAAAAACGAAAGTACAGGTTCAAGGCGTCAAAGGGGATTGTATACACTCGGCATACAATCTGATATACAAAAAAATGGGTCAAAATATGACTCGTATGCAAAGTATACATCGGCTGTATACATAGTTCTCCCAGCGAAATTGGCCTAAAAGGAGGCCCAAATTCAATTTCTCTCTTTACTCTTTAACTATTTAATTGTGATCATTTAACTCTAACTTTTAAATTCGTTAGTTAACTTAATTAAATCCCCAAAAAGATGAACTATATCCTTTATGTAGTATACTTTAATAAAATTTCATTATTTATCAACTCTTTTGTATTTTTGAAAACTTTTACTTAATCTTGATTAATTAAAAAATAGCTTCCATTCTTTAATTGACTAAATGGGTCTAGATTATTACACTTTTAAGAGATTCAAGTAAAAATTCTAATTAACCTAGATTTGCCAAAATTCTAATAACTTGCAAATTAATTCGAATATTTCAACCAAGGTTCAATTTTCTAGAAAAATAAAATGAAATTCCCAAAGCTAATAAAAAAACATTGTAAATTGCTATTTTTGTGTCAAATCATTTTCTCAAAATTAATCAAAATCATTCTAAGTCAAATTGCCAGTCAACCGCAAGTTAGCGGGCATTCTGAGGGCCTAACACCTTCTCAGAATGTACATTGAACTTCGAACCCTTTTATTTTCAATTTGATTTTATCTGTTTAAATCTTTTTGAAAACCTTATAGTTTTTTCTTGATTTTTACTAAAAATTAAGTGGCGACTATGTTCTTTTGGAAATTCGATTTCTCTTAAACTATAAGTTTAATCGATATTTCAAAAACTTAGTCATTTTTCCTTTTACATATCTTTTAAAATAAAACATAGGTTATTTCTTCTGCATTGTTTAGTTCATTGTTAGACTTTTTTGAAGTTTATGGGAACTCCCTATTTCTTTCCTTAGAATTTAACTTGCTTCTGTAACTTAAATGTCTTAGTTTTGGTTAGTTGCTTGGTTTGGGCTGTAGTAGTGGTTCTCCCACCGGAATGTTAGTGTGGGTGTCAATCACGATGGTCTGGATCGTGACAAAAAGATATTCTTATTCAATTTTACGTAGTTTAAAAATATTCTCAAAGAAAAAAATATTTTCTCGGAGCTAAACTAATATCCTTCCCGTGTTGATGTTGCTTGCATGATATCTTTCGTGTCATGCTAGCTAAAAGCGTCTAATAAGAATATATTTAGAATAATTGTTCAAGAAAAAAATTATGTCAAATAAAATTTTATGGATAATTTTAAGAGATCGTTTATAACTCCAAAGTGTGTGATTTATGATATTCGTAGGATATTTGTAACATTTCTATGGAACGTCAATAGAAAGGGAAGAAATACTGAAAAAATACTCACTGATTGCGCGCATGAGATGATATTCATAGGATATATATTTGAGATTTAGATCTTTATTTGATGCTTCAAAAGATCTGTTTGCTAAACTTTGATGGATTTTTAGAACTTCTAATACTCTTTGGTCTAATTATATGTGGAATAAGCATTGAAGCTGATATAAAGGCTATAAGAGCGGGGCTAGACTTCTGCATTCAACATAATTTATCTCCACTAATTAATCATAGACACTGACTCTTTAACAACTCAAAAATTAGTTCTTCATAGAATTTGAGAGGTTTCTTGATTGATTGCCCGATGTTAGATACATTAAACATCATAATTCATATGCAACATATTATGGTGCACACATTCAGAGATCGAGGAAAATACATTTGCAGATTGTTTCACTAATCATGCCGTTTGTTTTGATAGCTTTCCATTTTCACTTCTTTGTTTTTTGTTTACTTCCCTAGTTTCTTATTTGTTTTGGATTTCCGATTTTGGGCCATTTTTGGGCTTAAAATCATCTACTTTTTTTGAGCAACTTTCGCATATAGCCACTCAAAAATAGTCTAATTACGTTCCATAGCTATAGTTTGCTAATTACGATTCGTAGTTATATGTTATAGGGAGGAGAGTGGCGAGCGAGACAGGGAGAGGGAGGAGAGAGGTGAGCGAGAGAGTGGGAGAGAGAATATGCATATGTGTTTGTATATCTGGCGAGAGAGATTGGGAAAGGGAGGAGAGAGGCGAGCGAGAGAGGACAATAATTTGTATAATTCGCATCTCGTTTGTATAATTTGCAGGTACGTTTGTATAATTCACATATTTTTGTATAATTGAGTAATATAAAGTTTGAAATTATACAAATATAATAAAACTCGAAATAACGAATTGATACAAACATAAACATATGAACTTTAAACAATTATACAAAATATATTATACAAATTACATTATATAAATTATATTATACAAAATTCAAAAACTACACGTTTATACAAACTTTAAAAAGTTATACACAAAAAGATTGAATGTATATGATGACAAAACTGAAAAAACTAAAGGAAATCATCGTCATATACAAATATAAACAATCGTATACAATTACAAATCAAACAAATAATTATTAGCTGCGATTATACAAATGTGGCTAATATACAAACTCGAAGTCAGCCCACGTAATTAGTGTATAATGTTAGTCGCGAATGGTTATTATAGCAAACTATAGCTATGATGAGTAATTAAGTAGTATACGTTTGCTTAACCGCGTAATTTTCCCTTTTTTTTAGAACTTTCGTAAATAGCCATTATAATAAATTTAATTATGCTCCGTAGCTATAGTTTGCATATTTATGGACAGTAGCTACAGTTTAAGCTGCTTCGTTTGTATAATTCGTGGGCACATCTGTGTAATTCAGTTATTTTGTATAAACTCAAAATAACGAATTTATACAAACACAAGCATCTAAGCTTTAAACAACTATATAAATGTGTGAATCACACAAAACTAAAAAACTGAGTCGCATAAATTATAGCTAAAAGTAGGTCACAAGTTGTAATTAAGGCAAACTTTAAGTATGTTAACTACTCCCTCCATCCTATTTTATGTGATGTAGTTTGACTCGGCACGGAATTTAAGAAAAAAAGGAAGACTTTTAAAATTTGTGGCCCAAAATGAATGATAGACATTTGCGTGACTGTAAATTATTTCATTAAGAGTAAAACATGCATTTTATAGTAAAATTGTTACTTAATATAGAAATGTGTCATTCTTTTTGGGACTGACTAAAAAGGAAAATAAGTCATATAAATTGAGACAGAAGAAGTAATTAACTAGTATATATTTGCTTATTCTCATAATTTTCCCTTTTTCACTATTAATAAATGGCCCAACTCTTTTGGGCGAATTTAATCTTCTTCTTTTTTTAGAAAAAAGACACTAGCCTTTTAAAAAAAAGAGACATAACATACAATTAGGAGATAATAAGAGTTATGTGGTATCTTCTAATCTTTTACCTTTAACGAGAAACGCAATTCAAATGATATTATTGTTCTAAAAAATATTAAAAGTGATTTTAGTTGACAATTGCAATGACTTGAAAGATCATTCAAATAATTAACAAAAAGATAGTCAAATGACGCCTCATTCATGATCGAACTTTTAACCATACATTTTAACTTTACGGAGGCCTATTATCTTCTTGAACAATTTATAACTGAAATTATTAACTCCTAACCACTTACATGGCAAAGTGAGTATATTTTATTGTCTTTAAATGAGTGAGCACCAAAACAAATAGTAAAATTTTATTTAATATTTTTTCATAAATATATGTATTTTCAATCATTTTTTTTCTTATTTATTTTCTTTCTTCTTCGTAGCAATATAACCAAATCTCACTACAAACTATTTCTAAGTTGCTGCCGCCGTCACCATCTCCACCATAGTCACCATAGAATTTCAAAAAAATTCTTGATTCTTGCATTTTGATTCTTTAATTTGTGCATGGAATTAGGAAACTTTGATAATAAATTCTTTATTAATATTATTAGAGTTGATAATAATTATTTTACACGCTAAACCACAAGACCTATTAAATTGGCAAATTCTTATCTTGATTTTTCGATGCTCCAATTTGACAATTTTAATCCAAACCTAGAAAGAAGTTTGGATCGTCGATGAAATTCATGTGGTTTTGGAAATTACTTTTACTCAAATATCATTCAAATGTTGGATGAATGAAAAGAATCAAAATCCAATCACACTTTCCCTCTTCAAATTGTTGGAAATGACTTTTACTCAAATATCATTTAAATTCTTATCTTGAAACGCATCGTCAACTCTTTCAAAACTCAAATTTTTTGGTATGTCAAATATTTAGAACTTGATTGTATTAAAGGAAAAGAGTCTGATATATCCCTCAATTTTGTTATTTAGAATTGATATACGCCTCGTTTATATATACCCCTGTATTGTTATACAAATAACTCACATATACCTTTTTCATCTAAAGAAAGTCAAAATATTAATTTTAAATTTATTTGATCCTTCTCACACATTTTTTTTGTTTTTTTAAGTCAACTACTAATTTGAATTTAGTATTTTGATGATCAAAATTTTTTTTCCACTTATTTTCTTGTAAAATTTATTATAGATGTCCTAATTTTTTTTTTTACAGATATAAAAACTAAATTACAATATAGCCACAAAAAAATAATTTTAAATTTTTTCTTACTTTTTTCATTCACACTTCTTTCTTTTTATTTGTGTTATTATTTTTACACTAAAGAATGAAAGAAAAAGTGAAATAAGAATTAAAAACTCAAATAATAATATTAATCAAAGAAGTCAAAAAAATTATATGTAAAAAAGATCATGAACATTTCTTTTTAAAAATTAAAAAATTTTAAAAAATAATTTAAAATTAATTTTATGACTTTTGTAATAGTAGGGGTATATGTGATCACTTTTGTAATAGTAAGGATATATGTGAGCGGTTTTTGTAACAATAAGGGTATAGGTGAGCCACTTTTGTAACTAAAGGTATATCAATATCAACTCTAAATAATAAAATTAAGGGTTTATCAAACCCTTTTCTCCAATATTAATGATAGAAAGGAGGAGGGGAGGGGAGGGGGGGGGGGTGTTGGGTAGAAGGAGAGCCAGAACAAGGAGTTTGGGGGTTCTAACTTTTAGAAAAGACGAGTGATAATGGATTTGAACCCACAATACTAGTGTGAAAGATTTTCACCGTCCCTTCCTTACCTCTTAGCTGTCAATCAGTTGTCAACTCTCACACACGCACATACACACGCGCGCGCACACCGAGATTGAGTGAATTGGTGGGGTTGGGGTGATGTGCATGAATAAAGTGAATATAGGAGAAAAGGGTATAGAAAAGTTCAAAGTTATTCAGAAAAATAGTTCATAGCAAAGATTGAGAAAAGTAAAGTTTTTTAGGACACGAATGGAACTTGAACTCTTTAATGACGGAAAAACTTTAGTCAAACAAATGTCAAAGAAAAGGAAAAAGGAAAAAATAAAAGGGCTTAAAAGAAAATAAAAGAAAAGAAAATATATTTTAAAAAATAGAATAAAGAACAAGAATAATAATATTTTGAAAAAAAAGGTAATATTGACATGACACGTGTATTCACTATCTAACACAAATTTAAATGTGACTTTTTAAGGAGTAATATATTTCACTTTCGAAATATCTAGGAAAGGTAATAGAACCTCCGTAAATTTGGGTGAATAATTAGAAACTCGATAATAGATTTGAGGGTATTCAATTATCTTTTCAATAATTAACTCTATTTTTATCTTTCCATGGACAGAAGAATTTTGAGATTAGAAGAATTTTGAGATTTCTCTATGGAGCTCATCAAATAGTCTTAACCTGATTGTTAACTTCTATACATTGACACTAAAATTTATGTTGTATTCCTCGTCAATTTATTTTTTTCTTTACTATCAAGTCACTAAAATGATTAATGATATTTACATGTAAGTCTTTAAATTGTAGATTTACATATTGAAAATAAGAAAAATTCTCTACTACGATTTGTAGAGGCAACCACATAATGTAAAAATGTCACTTTCTTGAGTTAATATCACAAAAGGTCACTCAACTTTGAGAATTTTTCTAGTAAAGTCATTAAACTTTATTTTGTATCAATAAAATCATTCAACTTAGGTGTTTGTATCAATAAAATCAGTCAACTAAATTTATCATTAATTCTATACTATATGATATTCTTTTTATTTATTTACATGCAATTAGATCCAAATTCATTCACAATTCTATGGATTAACCCAATTAAAAAACGCAACACTTGTTTACTTAATTATATCGTGCTCATTGGATTGGCAGAGCTCTTAAACTTGTCTCTGTTTTCATCTTGATCTTTCATAGCCCGACTGAGAGTGGATCCAATGAAAGATAACTAGCAGCAATCTGCAACGACAGAGCTGACAGTAAGCTAATAAACTTGCCCCCTGTTAACCACCGTTTGTGGGTTTGTAGATTGATAGAGCAGAGAAGTTTATACATGAAAGAGTGCTATACCATACTTTTTTGGGAAGACCATGAACTGAAGGGGTTTGGAATGCATAGATTGTCAAGTAACAAAACATAGTTTTTTTTTAATTGGGTTAATGAGTAGAATTATGAATAAATTTGGGTATAGTTATATATGAATTAATAAAAACAATGTCATATATTTAATTTATTAATAAATTTAGTTAAGTGATTTTATTGATACAAATATGTAAGTTGAGTGATTTTATTGATGCAAAACAAAGTTCAATGACTTTACTAGATAAATTTTTAAAGTTGAGTGGCATTTTGAGATATTAACTCTTACTTTCTTCATTTTAATTTATTTGTTAAGTTTTGAATTGACACAAAATTTAAGGAACAAATAAAGAAGACTTTTGAATTTTATGGTCTTAATTAAAGATATATGGAATGTATCAAAATGTTTTTTCATCTCGTATTCTTAAACTAAAAATAAATATGTAGAATGTATCAAAATATGTTCAGCATTGTGATTCGATTATCATACTGTCTAGCTGCTGGTATTTTTTCAAAATATGTTCAGCATTGTGATTCGATTATCATACTGTCTAGCTGCTGGTATTTTTTCTTTCTTGTGGGTCTACACTGCTTTTCGTACTAACCGTTAGATTTTCTTTCTCTTTTACTTGGATTTGATGCACTTGAGTTGGGGATCTTTCGGAGACAATCTCTCTACCTCCACGAGGTACGTAGTGATAAAGTCTGCTAGACCTTACTTAGTGGAATTTCACTGAATATGTTAACATGTTGTTATTGCTGTCGTCGTTGTTGTTGCGTATATAAAATTAGAAAAAAAAAATTATCTTGCACATTGGATTGAACGTATTTAAGTAAAATGCCAACTTTCCAACCAAATGTACCCTTATATTCATGATTTCATATGTAAAATTAAAAATAAAAATAAATCGATTTGCACATTGGATTGAACACATTAAGTAAAATGCCAAATTTCCAACCAAATGGACCCTTGAATTCATGAATTCACATGTATTATCATTCATCCAGCTATTGATAATTGAATAGTACAATAATTGAATTTTGGTTAACCAATTGCATTTAAGAAAAAGTACTGTAGCTCAAGATTGACAAATTGCATTATTGTACTAGTCAATTATCATGAACTGATGGTCAAGTCAGTATCATATCTTATGGACCGTTTGTTTGATTTATTCCATGATTTACGGTGTGTTGGACACGATAAAATTTGTATTTTGTGAAAAATAATTTTGAAAATCTCATCCGTCAAGTATGAATATTAGGGCTAAATGTTTAGCTCGAAATAAAAAAATCTCATCCGTTTATATAACATGGCATAGTAAAGTATGAATATTCGATGACTTTACCATATACTATTGGACAATCCGGAATTTTATGACTAAGAAAGAATTGGCTTCCTTGGTGGAGTATGTCCTCGAAACGTATCATCAAGTGTATGTACTATAAGATAAGAATACTAATAATAAGAACAATAGAAATAGAGAAGATAGGATAGTTTTCTTATTCTTTCAATAAGTATCATCAGGTGTCAGTGGCGGAGCTACCTTGTTCTCAGGGTTCATCCGAACTCTCTTTGGCGGAAAATTATACTATTTATACATGGTTAAAATAATTTTTTAGGTATATATAATATATGTTGAACCCCCTTCAGCTACTTCGTGTGTCTACTCTTCAAATTTTGAGCTCCCTTATTGAAAATCCTAGCTCCGCCACTGTCAGGTGTTATAATAGAAATCCTTATGTTTTTTTTTATTAATAGTGTTACATAAAGGCATACAAAAGGTTAGTCATAAACATGACATTAATCATGAAAACAATATAAGAGGTTATGGAGGTGTAAGATTACAAGAATAATAGTCATAAAGTTGGAGAGGTTATCTTCATAATGGAGGAAATAAATGAAGATAATTAGTGAGAGTAGATTCTTGGAGTAGTGAACATTCACACTATAATATTTTATATAATATTCTCTCTTGGATGATCATAGATAATGTGTCTCGTCAAAATCTGATTAAGAAAAATAGGGAAAAGTGTTTGAAAAATACTCCAACTTTGACCGAAATTATTGTTACGATACCAAACTTTGTGGAGGACCTTTTACCCCCCTGCACTATTTAATAGTGTATTTTAAAGGCATATATGTGCCCACGTGGACACGTTAATATTTATAATTATGCAATATTTATGATGTTCACGTGGGCACATATATACTTTTAAAATACACTATTAAATAGTGCAGGGGGTAAAAGGTCCTTTCCAAAGTTTGGTATCGTTAAAGCAAATTCGGTCAAATTTCAGATATATTTCAGACCTTTTTTCCAAAATTCTATGAGAAAAATTCTAGTGAAGGAAAAAGAGTACACCTATCTTTAATACTCATTATGTATTGCCTTATTAAAAACCTTGTCAGAAAAATTCGGTGGGACAAAATTCTGATCAAGAAAAAGAGTACAATGTGTATTATACTCTCGTTGATTAAAACATCACTCAATTTCTTGTGATGATGTCTTATATACTAGCTTCTCAAATGTTGATATTGATAGCGACTTTGTGATCAATTTATTCATGAAGAAGTTGCATCCATGAACTCATCCGAATATATCCTTTTCTGATTTCATAGATATGATGAGGCTTTGAGTTTAACCAAATACATTCTAAAAATCATTCTATCTGTGCCCTTGTTGTTGCAATTATATTGCCCATTAAACTTGTTTATAGAAACAATCATAATATAGACACTTTCATTTGCAATATAATTGATTTTTTGTAGAACAGTTTTTTTTTATATATAACAAGATAATAATATTTATAACTTAATACTCTTGTAGAATAAGTAGATATAGCTTCAGTGAGTTGTGACTTTATGTAGATCAAATAACTTTCATGCACTTTGCATTACCAACAATTCTTTGACAATTTTGATTAGATATAGTAAGTTCGTATCAATATTTTATCTCATTCAAAATATTTTTAAATATAAGTAAACATATGTCTTTCATACAAAAATATATTATTTCATGAATAGATCATAACAGGATACATAAGTGCAATAAGACATGGTACTTTTAAATCATCATGGATCAAAACTGATTTTTCTTAATGTTAAGTGATTTCACAAATATTGAGGGTACTTCATATTCAATGAAATTGCTTTAGTCTTTTAAATTCTTCAAGGATTTTATACAATTTTTATTGTCTAGCTAGATATGACAATCATTTACCATACATATTCAAGTTTTTTTATTAAAATATATATACCTCATTGTATCTAGTGTAAGAGAATGCATCTATAAAATAATGCCAATTTTTGTGAAAAATCTTTGTGCCCCAAGGCACAGTTTGTACTTTATATCTTACAATATTTTTGCACAATAATTTGTTGTATCCCACATGTATATATATCTTAGTCTATAGACTAAGTCCATACCATCAATTTTTAAGTGAAATAAAATATACTTGAATTGTGTATTTTATGTGAACAATCATTTATCTGTCAATTTTATGTGACAGTTTTAAATTCAAGATTCTCATTACAATTATAATATTGATCACTTCATGGTATTAAAGATTTCGTTGACAGTTATTTGATATCAATTTTCATACAACATAAATTATATCAATAAATTTTGGTTAGGGATAATAAATTAATATCAATATTTGATCTCATTCAAAATATTTTCAAATAAAAGTAAATTTATGTCTTTCCAACAAAAATATATTATTTCATGAATAGAAATAACAGGATACATAAATGCACTAATTGCACTAAGACATGATACTTTAAAATCATTTTCATGAAATCAAAACTGCTTTTTGTTTATGTTGAGTGATTTCACAAATATTGGGGGTACTATATATATATATTCAATGGAATCACTTAATCTTTTAAATTCTTCAAGAATTTTATATAATATTTATTGTCTAGTTAGATATTACAATCAATTCTATATGTATTCAAGTTTTTTTAATCTATTGCCAGATTGAAATTAACCTCATTGCATTTAGTATAAGAGAATGCATCTATAACATAATGTCGATATTTTGTGAAAAATCTTTGTGCCCCAAGGCACAATTTGTACTTTATATCTTACAATATTTTTGCACAATAATTCGTTGTATCCCACATGTATATACCTTACTCTATAGACTAAATTCATATCATAAATTTTCAAGTGAAATAAAATATACATGAATTGCGTATCTTATCTACCAATCATTTATCTGTCGACTCTATTTGACAGTTTTAAATTCAAGATTCTTATTACATTTATAATATCAATCGCTTCATTTTATTAAAAATTCTACCGACAGTTATTTGATATCAATTTCAATATAACATAAATCATAAATATCTCTTCATTTTTCATCATATTTAAGTACATGAACCTTTGCGAAGGCTTTATAAACTATTATGTCAAGGTGCTCTTTTAAAGCACTAGCCTCATTATCAGGACCATCTTGATCATTTACTCATCTCCTTCCTCAGGAAATTTTATATTTGAAATTGATTTGATCTTTCATGCTTCATGTGTTTCATAGACTCTATTCTTCAAGCATCTTTTATTAGAGCATTTCCGGTAATTCAAACATAGGGTCATAAATACATCTGATGATGGTTGCAACATTTTACAAACGATTATCTCTTAAACTTCAAGCTAAGTTCACACTTTATTCCACACATAATTTTCAACTTCTAATCATATTTCCCCTTAATGTTATACAAATCTAACATTTACCCCCAACTTCGTTTGGGGATCCATCTTTATGCACGGTGAAGCAATTAAATTAGATACGACACGAGAACCTTGTTAGTTTGATGTGTATATGTACTGCTACATGTTAAATAAACTTATTTCATACTAAATTTTATTTGAGAGTTTTGTTCTCATAAGTACTGATTTAATTTTATAGGAGACATGCAATTTCTGCCAAACCAACCAGCATTATCAATAAAATTTTATAGTTTGAAACCGTGCTCTTAATTTAACAATTTGAGCAAACAACCTTGCAAAATCGAAATTGCAAGTTGATAACAAACACACACATATGCTCATCCCATAGATGCATATATTAAATCATATAATAATAAATGGTTCACATGACTGATAAATGGGTCCATATTTACTTTTTTATATGTTTCAAACAATGTTGGGGAATACAATTCCACCCTAGTTGGTACAATGATCATTTAATGATGAGAACAAGCAACTCAAGAGAATTGTTGAAGAATCTGTTATTTCTTCAACATTAAGCCACATGAATTCTTAATTTCTCTTGCATTACATTTGAACTGAAATGGCGAAACGATCATGCCAACTGATCCTTATTCTAATAAACTTCTAGTTTACTTTTGCATGTGATTCCATCATTATTCTCATATTTGTATACAATAAACCAGAGAAAAATATGAATAATCTTTTACGTAAATATTTATAATCCGCTTTGATTGTGGTAATTTAAATATATTAAATCTTGTCATAATTTGTAGTCTTAATATTATAATTTTTTTCTTTTTTATTCCCCCGAAACTTAAAAAGTTTCTTTTGAGACTTATTATAACCCCAATATTATGAACAATTTCATTCTTCCGATAGTAATGCAATAACTTTTTTGGAGCTAACAATTAATTTTTTGAACTATCACATAATCCATGATATCATCTATATAATGAACATATCATTCAAGAAGAAAATTATTAATATTGCCATGGTTAAAATTTTACTTGTTTGTTGCTTTACTTTTATCATCTTACCATAGGTACACAACCAATGACAATTTTGTGGTCACACAATAATAATTATTTTGATCATGACACAACATTTATAAGAAATACTTATTTCTTTCTTTTGTCCTTCAGTAGTTCATAATAAAGCATACCACAATATTTGTGATGTATTCATAGTATGTGATCAAATGACTATTTATATCAAATTATTTTCTTTTATTCTCTTTATCCTCCCGAAAAAGTGAGATGTGTCATTTATCCAATCATACATAAATATGTCTTTATTCATACTCTTTATCACATTCTAACAAATTCACTTTCAAGAATAAGCAAGCACGATGTTTATTACAAGTCCCAATCTCTTCAAGGAGTTGACTATAACCATTTATACGTATCATACCTTGATATTTGACATATTACATGATGCACCTCAACATCACATTAAAAGGTTAAGCGGACCATCACATTATATTATTTTATTTTGATGAAGGATTCATAAAATTTATTAAATTAGGTCCACAAAAATTGTGTGTCAAATGACCTTTTATACCAAATTGATGACAAAAATTACCTTTTATCTTTTGAAGGACCATTTTGATGACTCGTAATGTCATTTCTTTTATATTAACACAATGATAATTGACATTAACTTGTCCTTTGTGTTGTCCATGTTCATGCGTTTAACCACTCATCTTCATCCGAACTTATTATGCACTACTATAACACTTTCCTCGCATAATGGAGCATATCAAGTGGAACGGACTTCATGATTTTTCATCAAAAACATTTTTTTGCTTTGGTCATTATTATATTATCACTATGATGCAGAAAAGCTTAAAACCAAACATTTTACCGATATAAACGCATCTTTGGTCATAAATCGATAAAATTTGAGCCCAACTTCTTATCATCATTATATACTAAGAGTTCTAACTCGATATTTTATTCTTTTAATATAGTAGAACTTGAATTCATTGTCTTGCCCCTCAATCAATGGCATAACATATAGCCCAAAATATACTGGGGCTCGCCCTCAAGCACTTTTAAAATATTACCAATATATACAGTGTCCATGAATTTCTTAATTATAATATATAATATAAAGGAAATCATGATTACATTCAACTGATGAGAACATGTGCTAATCAAGAGAAAACATGGATATCAAAATCCTTTTTGTTGCAAGTAAAAAAAATGTGAAATTATGTGAGTTGTTGACAACCTATTCATTATTTGAGTATGTGCAAACTTTACAAATACCTAGTAGAAGATTTTCACCTCCCTTATATATGTCAATTAATTATACTGGAACACTCTCAGATAAATAATTATCAGTATATAAATAAATATTTGCCTCTACAATGAATTAAATAAAATGTAAAACATAATCTACACTTCAATAAAACAAGACCATAAAGAATAATTTCAAACTATACACATCTCAACTATAAATTCTTTACATATTATTAACTTACTAAACTATCTTTACTTTTTAAATATAAAAATAATTAAGGTAAAAGTCTGTTCAAAGTAAAAGCACTTTCAAGACTCGTTTGATTTTGAGACGGTAAGCAAATTGATGGTGCATAATAATCACAAGTAAAATATAAAATAGATTCCATTAGTAAAATATTTTTTACCTTCATTATATTTATCAATATCCTTCGATGGTAGGTCAATCGTATTGTTAACTTGATGTAAAACTAAAGCAATAAGACAAGAATATTAAAGATAAGAACAATAGAAATAGAGAGACAAGATATAAGAGTTTTCTTATTCTTTCAATAAGTATCATCAAGTGTATACAATATAAATTCTTGCGTCTCTGATCTATTTATAGTGTTACATATAGGTATACAAAAGGCCAGTCATAAATATGACATTAATCATGAAAATAATGAAAGAGAATATGGAGGCGTAAGGTTACTAGAATAATAGTCATAAAAGCGGAGGTTATCTTCTAATGGATGAAGTAATGGAGATAATTAGTAGGCGTTTGGCCATGCGATTTTACGCTGATTCCATCTCATTGTTCCATATCATGAGATGTGATTCTATATTCTCCAAAAACCATGATATGGAATTATATGGGAATTTCATATCATGATTTGAGATATTTTAATACAAAAATTGATCCACGAGTTTATATTTTGTTAAAACAACCCACATTTATATCTACTAACCATTTATTTCATATGTAAATAAAATCTATTATCACATCATTACTTTTTAAAATTTATTATTCTCACTGATATAGAATTTATTATTCTCACCAACATATAGTCACTTTAACTCACACCAACCGATTGTTGAGTAAGAAATTTATTTTATGGCCTTAATAAGTGCACATTTATATTTTGTGTAAGTTATTAGTATTTTGTTACATATATCCTATCAACTTTGTTTAAAGAGATAATATTTATTTTATGACTTTGCATTGTCTTGGAAGCACTATTTGTATTACTCTTACAACATTATTTTGATGAAGTGCATTCTATAATGCTTCCAATTTATTTTATGTTCACTAAACTAATATTGATGTATCTTTTATTTAGTAGGATTGTGTTGGTGCGATTGATGGAACATATATAGAAGGGGATCGGAGGTTCCTAAAGCAGTGCAACAAGCATATCGTAATCGCAAAGGAAGAACATCACAAAATGTCTTATGTGCTTGTGATTTTGATATGCGATTTACCTTTGTTGCTTCTGGTTGGGAAGGTACTGTACATGATAGTAAAGTACTTGAGAATGCACTTGTTGAACCAACGCCACAATTTCCATTTCCGTCACATGGTAACTTTAAATTACATCCTTAGAATAATTATTATTTATTTACACAAAGCTATCTCACTTACGTCACATATGCTTTTAGTAATTCTTTATAAAATGTTTGTTGGTAGATAAATATTATGTTGTTGATGTTGGTTTCCGAAACACAAAAGGATTTTTAACTCCATACAAAGGACTATCATTTGCAAGATTACCGAGAAAGTGAAAGAGAGCCTCAAAATGCCAAAGAACTGTTTAATTATAGGCATTTATCTCTGCGCAATGTGATTGAACGGACTTTTGGAGCATGGAAAAATAGATTTAGAATACTAAAACAAGGGATGAACCATTATGATATTGATACACAAGTGAAAATTGTCATAGCTTGTGCAGTGTTACATAATTATTTGGGAGAATACCAAAGTACTGGTGAAATGTTTATGCTCTATGAGCATGAAAATATAGTTGTGGATGATATTGACCAACAAATGGCGCAAAGTAACAATGCTGGTTCATCTTCTCGGTCACATGATCGAAAAATGCAAGTTCAACGTGAGGAAGTTGTCTGTACTATGTGGGAGGATTATAATAAAGACTAATACACTACAATTTATGTTAATTTTTTTTTATTAAATTAAAGTTAGATGAAACAATTACTTAAGTGGAGAACAAATAGCTTTGTAATTATTTATTATGCGATTTTATAAATTTTTGTTTATTTGATAAGATTGAATAAACAATTGGGGATATTTTAATAGTTTTACAACTTATTGGATTTTTATGTTATGAGAAAATATACAATAAAAAAATTTCATATCGCATGTCCAAACAAAACTTCAATTTCATCTCATGATTCAATATCATGATACCATATCGCATGGCCAAACGGGCTCTTAATTAGTGAGAGTAAAATTCTTGGAATAGTGGGCATTTACACAATAATATTTTATAACACTTCCCTTGAATATCCGTATATAGATAATGTGTCTTGTCAAAATCTTAGTGGGAAATATCTCATGAAAAATTCTTAGTGAAGAAAAAAAGAATATAATATCTTTAATACGCATTATTTGTTGCCTCATTAAAAACGTTATCTGGCCAATAAAATAAACTATTTGCTCAACTCTGCTTTTTATTCTAAAACTAGTATAATTATTAGTGAATATTTAATTAACATAATTGTATACTGAGGGGCCTATAAATTGGACCCTTCTCAAAGAAAAATAAAATCACCACACAACACTTTTCTTCTGTTCATCAATTAGCAATTAATCCAAAACCATAATGGCTGCCAAAAATTCAGAGATGAAGTTTGCTATCTTCTTCGTTGTTCTCTTGACGACCACTTTAGGTTCATAACACTTCTCTTAATTTTTTCATTATTTCTTGGAATTCATATGCATGTGTTTGGTACTTTGGTATCATGGTATATACAAGGAGGAAAATATTTTTTTTAATTACTGATTTTCTAATGTTTGGTAGGTAAGCGAAAAATAATAATAATAATTAAAATAATAATAATAATAAATGAAAAAAATAATAATAAATAATATATATATATATATATATTATCTAGCAAAACACTATGGAGTTGGATGTAGCGGGGAGTGGGGGTGGTAGGGGAGGGGATGTGGAAGAGATAACGAACTTGCAATGTCATTATGTAACTTGTTTTTTTTATTTTGATTAAAGAAGTCATTTTCCTCATTTTGTATAAATTTGTTTTCCAAGAGATATATACACCCTCCGTTTTATATTACTTGATGCCGATTGACTTGGCTCACCCCTTAAGAATGATTCAATTAGAGATATATTTTACTAAATTATCCTATTAATGATGCTTTGAAGCTCTAAATTTGGCTATTACTATTTTACGTTGTAATTTAATGAGAAACTTTCAATAATGACTATAGTTTGAACTTAATTAGCGATCTATATCTATAGTTTGCTTATTAATGATTCATAGCTACAGCCTACATGTTTGGGGAGGAGAGAGGCAAACGATACTAAGAGAGGAAGGAGAGAGGTGATGAGGTAGATCTGAAATAAAGAAGAGAGGTGAGAGAGAGATAAAAGTAATAGTGTCATATTTGTTCAAGGGGTAATTATCCCGGATAAACTATCTTTTTATAATAATGAAATCTCAAAATTACTTTGCCTTATGGCCACAAAGTGTCATTAAGCAATTTTTTTTTTCTTGTAACCAAAGTTTATCCAATTTTGATCATTATGATTTTCTATGATACTTAAGTAAAGTAAATTATTTTTTTATACTATGTATCTTTACATTATAATTCGAATTCTTACATGGATCTTAATCATAATATATGCAGTTAATATGCAAGTGATGGCTCTTCGAGACATGCCGCCACAAGAAACATTGCTGAAAATGAAGCTATTTTCCTCAAATGTTTTGGGAACTTGTAACGATTATTGCAACACAAACGCCGATTGCTTGGGAATTACCCTCTGCCCGTGGTGTAAGCTGAAGAAGTCCTCCAGTGGTTTCACATACAGTGAATGCTCCCTGTTGCCTTGAACAATATCTACGATCTATCTATTATCTATCTATCTCTACGTGTGTTTATGTGCGTGCGCGTACTTTATTTTTCTTTTTTAATTTTCGTCTTTGTACCTTTTCCCATCAACACTACTATGTTTAGTGTTGTCTTTGTATGTCTTTACATCTTTGGTGTGAAGAATATGAATAAAGGGATATGTATCTAGATATATTCTAGGTAATGTCCTATTGTTTATAAAATGAAGCAACTTTCACATATAGCAAATAAAAAAATCATATTTGTATGTTATAGCAAAGTTTGTATAATTGCGCTTCATAGCAAACATATTTATGTATAATTCACTATACATATACAATTGAAAGCTATGTTTATTTCGCTATACATATATGCAAAAAGAAGCAATTGTATAATTTGTTGGCTCCTCTTCAGATTTGAATAATTTCGCTGGCAGGCCATTTGTATAAATTGTTGTTAGCCTCTCGTTTGTATAAATCGTTGACAAAAATATTTGTATATCAAAAGTCGCTCTCTCTTTCGCTTTATACATAAATTATACATTATACAAACATAAATTATACATTATATTTGTATAATCTCTGTTTGTATAAAACGAGAAAGAGAGAAAGGTAAAAGAGAACTGGACAAGGGAATATTTGTATTGTTTAATTATAAGTGTATAAGACGAATATATATGTATTTGCATGTGTATATACAATTTTCTTTCGCTTAATACAAACATAACTTATACATTATAAAAACATAAATTTTACATTATATTGTATAATCTGTGTTTGTATAAAACGAGAAAGAGAGAAAGGCAAAAGAGAACTGGGCAGGGGAATATTTTTATTGTATAATTATAAGTGTATAGGACGAATATATATGTATTTGCATGTGTATATACAATTTTCTCTCGCTTTATACAAACATAAACACAATTTATACAATTCTTTTGAATAAAGCGAGAGAGGCGAGCACAGAGGGAGGGAGCGAGCGAGAAAGGGAGAGTGGCGAGCGAGAATTTGGAGGGAAAGAGGCGACTGGCAAACGTTTGCTACGGAGCGCAATTAAATCAAACAGTAACTACTCCATTTATTTTAGATTATAAGTTTTTCATTCTGTACAATTATCCCTATAAAATATGTAGCAATGGTTGTTTGAATAAAAACATACTATGAGTGAAATAATTATTTCACATTAATTCACGTATCTATTTCACTTATGATACATATTTTTAAACTTGTACAATATAAAAGAAGCAAACCTAAGTTAATATAATAATAATTACCTATAATGACCTTAGGATTAAAGGGTTTGACAAGAATAGTATAGGGTAGCTAAAGGGTTTGGCAAGAGAATAATGATGCTTCATCTTCTTTTTTTTCGATCCTTTTCTTTTCTCTGGAACAAAAATAATAAGTTGAAATAAAAAATAGCTTATAAGATGTAAAATGACAAGTTAGGGTAATCAACTTAAAATTGGCTTTGACTTATAAGGAACTTTGATATTATCAAACGCAAAGATAAACACCTTTAAACCATAAACGTCAATAAAGTCTTTTAAAAAATGAACTAGACATTAAATATACATGATAAGAAAAAAAAAGTAAAAATAACATTTCAAAAAGCTGAATCAAAGACTAAAAATTAATAAAATATAGTAGAAACTACAAAAATTATACCTCTAAATATGAATTCCCACAAAAAAAATTAATTTTATTTTGGTATAGTTTCCATCACATCTAGTAAGTAGAGTTCAATAGATATTTGACACATTAAAAACATTATCTTTTGATAAATTTAAAGTATCGACGAAACTACAAAGTAAATAGTTAAAGAACCAATTTGAACGTATCCTTAAAAATAAGGGACTATTTTTGTCATTTTATTACTTTCTGAAATCATCTTTACAAAAAAAAAAAAATCTATAAACCCCCCTCTAAATTAAGAGATATCCCTTCAAACTTCTTATAATTTGATATTGATATATAGCCATGGAAGAACAAAACTTTCAGCAACGGAAGAGGCTAGTTGAGGAAATAACAAGACACAAATTTATGAATTACAACTTATTACATTAAGCTTTCACTCATCCTTCCATTTCACAAAATTGTGCATCTAATGATAGAATTGAGTTTTTAGGTAGGAAGTGAATTTTAAGCATCGGATCGAATTAAAATCAAAAATCTTTTCAAATTTTATCATACATATACAATGACGGAGCCATATATTTAAGGAGTACTTGGTTGGCACCCTTTCATCTGAAAATTGTGCATATTGATACTTGTTGATTTCTCCGTGAATACATCCTTATATTTTAACACTTTTCTATTGAAATTTTTTAACTCCATGTGTTTATCATTAGTGATATGATTTTTTAATTTTTTTTGGTACCATATCAGATCCAATTAAGTTTCAACGGGCATGATGCCAAGAAGTCCCAACATAGTAGTCAAATCGGGAAAAAAATTACTCTCTCCTTCTCATTCATGTTTTACTATTTGACTTGACACGATGTTTAAAAAAAATAAAATTGAAACTTATGGTTTAAAACAATTTTTAGATATTTATGTAGTTGAAAATCATTTTACTAAAGGTAAACGAGATATTTTAAAGCTAAATTATTTCTAATTCTAGTAAGATGACATTCTTTTTGGAATAGACTAAAAAGAAAAGGATGTCACACAAAATGGGACGGAGGAGTATTTCATAAATGTCTCAGTCACTATATATATTCGCTAGACTCTAAATCATGAACGAATTAACGTTTGATGTCTGTCAAAAACATTTTAGTGATGCGTTATAGAACGGATCAAATCTAACCCAAATTTTATCAAATCTAATTAGTCTATTTATTTTTAAAAAATATTTTAGTACCTAACAAAATTAGGTAGGGCTAGGTTCGTTTGGCCGATTTGGCCTAATTCGTGATTTAATAATAAAAGTTGAGCTAAGATTTTTGAATCCCATTTTAAGAAAATGCTTTTTAGTCTGGCCTAAATAAGTCTGTTGATTTGGGCTCGAGCAGTATGGGTAGGCCGACCTATTTGCCAAATAAAAAATAAATAAAAATACAAATAAAATGAAGTATTAAAAATAACAAGAGTCCAAACTCAAAATCTATTTAAAGTTTTAAATATTAAAATTTAAATTAAATACAAATAATGTTTATAAAATTAAGTTAATATTTCTACTTAGCTATTTATACTTTTACTTGAAATCAAACTTGATAAATATTTATAAAGATCGATAATTTTATTTGTGGATTTGATTAACAAGTAGTAACACTAACACCATGTAATATTATATTGTCGTAATTTAGGATAATATTTTTAAATTATAATTTGATTTTAAAAATGATAAAAAACATACTTTTAAAAAAGTGGGTTGGCCTGACACATCCCGCTGCCCACATACTTGTGAGTTAGGCTAGCCATTTTCTGGCCCACAAAAAGAATGGACTAGCCTGACATAACCCATCAAATTCCAGAGCCTATATAGATCAGCCAAGATGAGATGAGTTAGTCCCTATTGACACCTCTATTACTCGATAACTAAATCTCAACAAAGATGTTATGTAAAGATGTTTAAGAATGAAAAAAGATTTCTAATACATGTGGACTTTCAATATCCCAACTTTGTCTCAACCATGCGTAGTTTGTTGATCGTTAACTTGTGCTATTATGCATTTAAGATTTAAACTTTATATGTTTAAACTTATTAAAAGTGAAATATAAAAGAAACATGAATTAGTGACTTGAAGACTCCCAATTGAATTCAATCATTTAAGAGGTTATAGTAGGTAGAGAATCGTGTTTTAACTATGATGAAATTATTAGAGCTATTTAGAAAATCAAAATGACCCTTATTATACTACAATCAAACAATGCCATAATCTTGAAAGCTTGAAGCTTTTAATAAAAAATTACAACAATAAATTCGACATAAGCATAAAGGAAAATTGAGGGATGAATTTAGCATGAAATATTGAAAAAATAATAAAGAAAACTTACCACTTAAAGCTTTGTTGAACACGAGGGATATTTTCAAGAGTTCTAACTTCTAATGGAAGGAGGGAGTAGAAATAGACCTGCCTATTCTGGGATTTTTCGTGTATTCGTCCTTGTCTTCATTTTTGCGATGTTTTCAACCCTCATATCTGCACATAGTCACTTTGAACACTGTTAATTGTGGATTGCTTCCCATCTAGAACCTTAGTTAAGGTTCTTACATGACATATTTTTATTTATTTTTTTTGCTAAAAACTAATAAAAATAAGAAAAACAACTAAAACTAAAAGGATTTTTTTTCGATTTCTCTTGAATAGCGCTTGATTTAATGTTGGGCATACAAAGTTGGCTAATTATGATTATGTGTGACTACTTATTGATTGCAGAATTTGTGATGATTCTGTTTGGTAACTTATATGTCTAGTGATTGTGTTGGGAATGAGGTTATCTATTTTGCTAATGTTGTGGAGTTAATCGATTATGTGTTATTGTACTTGTTTACTTGTTTAACCGGCTTTATAGGTATTTCTAACTAAGTGGAAGGAGGGCTTCGGGCAAAGAACAACTCTCAAGTACTTTACTTCAGTCCCAATACTGGGAGTTGGCCTATAATGCCTATCAATATATAACATTTCTGTTGATATTACTTCTATATTATTTTTTAAGTGTAGACTGTATTCCAAAGTCTTTTTTGTAAAGTTATCAATGAATAAAATTGAAGGCTCATTAACCCTTTGAGGTTTTATTCATAGTTTTTTGTCCTCTTACAAAGTATAAAGTTTAATAATTTCAAATATTAATACAAAGTTACAACATAGTAAGAAAAAAATATTAGTTCAATTCGTTACACTTGACTAACCCCTTACGAGGCCGGGGTTGGGTCAAATAGTATTTTCTCCCAAAACCTTTCCCCCTAAATCAGACCTAACGGCAACCCAATTTGGCCTAGAATCGAGACCATTAAGGATGACCTTTAATGGACGAATTCAGATCGAACCGACCCAATAGTTAGGCATAGCTAAAATTGTTTCTCTTTTCTTTAATCATCCATAAAGTCTACTAATTCATATTTGCTTAAACTTACTAGGAGTGATTAAAACATTTGCTTTCGAAAAGCTCTTCATATTAAGATTTTGATTAATAAAAGTTTCAGATGAGAACTGAGTTAATCCTTGCACTAATACGTAGCTCGAACGGCACCAAGGGTTACAATTTAGTAGGAAAGGGTGCATAATCTTCCACCAAATGAGGCATAAATCTACTCATTTTGACTTTCTTTTTTTTTTATCTTCACAACACATTTTATCTCTTAACACTTTATTTATATGTATTTTATTATTAAAGGAAGATCCTAGTCCCAAGCCAAGAAAAGATTGGTTTCTTATCCTTTTTGTCCTCTTAAACTGTAGGTTTTTTCAATTTGGTTTCTAATTTCTTCTAAAAATATTTGAGATCTATATTTTGGGATAAGTCAGCCAAAACATCTTTAACGTGATATATATATATATATATATATATATATATATATATATATATATATATATTTGTCAATGATGACAAAAATGTACATGGAATTTTCAAATAACTTGCGTGATTAAGTGTATTTCTATATTTTATATGTAATTTGTTTTTTATTAATTGACATTGTACGACTTTGTTGACACGTTAACAAGTTTCAACCT
The DNA here is from genome assembly GCF_900185275.1 of Solanum verrucosum. Lineage (NCBI taxonomy): Eukaryota > Viridiplantae > Streptophyta > Magnoliopsida > Solanales > Solanaceae > Solanum > Solanum verrucosum. The sequence goes on from NW_026020399.1 coordinate 964,493, forward strand.
AAATAATTATCCGTGGATCCAATGACCATTAATCACATACTTAAATTATGAGATCCGTCTCAAGACAATATTGTTGAATTATTAACAAGCTTGACATATAAAGAGAGAATCAATGATTTACCTCTTCCTTTTATTTTCTTTCCTTTTTAGTAATTAAAATCAAAATTAAAACACAATTAATAATTTGCCTTGATTTCAATTTTACTAAATCTAATTACCTCATACATTGTTAAATCATAAATGTGTGCAAATGCCTTACTTGGAGAAACTTTAAAGTGAGAAAGCTTGACTTCACCTATAGGATTGTTTAGGAAAAAAACTTAAAATGGAGGACTAGAATAGATAAGGGAAAAATTTCATAGAGTTACAAAATCTTTCCATGTTCACGCTACTTGATAAGCAAAATGAAATGACAATATTGTCCATTACATACATATAATTTGACCTCAAAATTCTATGTTCTACCAACTCAAAAATCTGTCTTGAATTCATTGCTTCTCATCGCAAGGGTAAAGCTGGAAGAAATGTTCCACACTTTCTCATCGAACATATCTCCGTTGTCTCTTGAAATAAAACAGACAGTTAGAAAAGTAGGGGTCCATTTGTCCTTATGTTCTTCTAACAAAAAAACATTTAACTAAAACAATTGTTTTTATTACTTCAATTGTTGTCTTGCCAATTTAGTACACGTCAAGGGAACATACACTAGCAATAAAATCCTACAAGTAGTTCTATGTGGCTTCTTCAAATACCATTTTCAGAAAATTGAAACACTCTAGATAGGAAAAAATTGGCGAAAATATGAATAGCTCCGATTCATTACTTTATGAAACAAATGAGCTGGTACATACGTTATACATGTGTAGCATTATTGATTTTCAATTTTATATATTTTTTGTTAGTTTTAATATTCAAGATGTCGGTATCTTATAATTGGAATTTTGATTTATTCAAAATTGATTGTTTATTTCTATGTTTTGTGTGCGATTTAATTCTTACCATTTTATTCATTCATTTCCATTTCAAAAAGGAAATAGAGAATTATTTTTTCCCTTTGATTGTTGATGAAATTTCATGTGACTGACCAGTGTTTTCAAAAACGTTTTTGGGGCGAGTTTCTAGGCGGGGCGTATCAAAAATGCTCCGGGGTGTAAATTAAAGATGTAGATCCATAAGACGTAAGTTCTAAAACTTGAGGCGTAAGCCTCGAGCATAGAAACGTAAGTCATGGGAGTAAAAACGTATGCCAGGCATTTTTAATTAATTTTTTGAACTTTTTTTGCTTTAAATCATATTTTTTATTATTGGTGTAATGATTTCTCAAATAGTAATTATAATACTTATTTTCTTCATTATTGATTATTTATACTTATCTTAAACAAAAATCAATAATATAATTTCTATAACAGTTATTTATAAAAAATATTTGTAAAATCATTGAAAGGTTTACTTTTGCGTATTTTATTAGTAATAAAACTATAAAATTGAATATACATGAGATTATGCCCAGTAGATCCATGGCCTTACGCCCCATATCACGGGGCTTACGCCTCGTCCCGTACTGTATAAAATGCCTCGCCTCACGCCCCGCCTTTTAAAACACTGGGACTGACTATATGTGTGATAGCCTCTTGAGTGATTTGTATAAAATGTAACGATTGTTGAAGAAATTGAATTTGGATCTACTTTGTAAAGTTGTGTTATGACTTATTATTATAAAAATTAATTAATGAAATCTATTGGGACTTAATTAATTACATCATCTTGTTTTGAACAATCTCTCTTTGTGGACATCTAGAAATGATAACATATTAGGAAGTTTTCCAAACTTGATTTTACGAGAGAATTACTGTTTTCTAATATCATGACTTTTAATCAGTGAACAATTTCGACTAATTAGAGGGGTATAATTGAGTTATTTAACAGTTAAATATTTCAATCTTGATAACTCTTTCATGTTATATATATATGTCACGATCCGATTCCTCGAATCATGATGACACCTACTATAACCCACCAGTAGGTAAACCAACCCGTAACCCGGAACAACAAGTAATGGTTCTGAGGGCAGAAACTAAACAAGAGTAGACAAAATTTTAAGATAACAATATAAACAGGCGGAAGCAACCCAAAACATAAATACAAATAAAGATCCCTCCCAGAACCTGGAAGTCACTAGTACAAAGCTACTAACAAAACGAGTACAAGTCCCAAAAGTGGACCACAAAGACTGGATTGTCTCGAAAGGTAAAAGACAAGTCTATATATACAGATGGAGACTGAAATAGTACAAAACGCCGTGTGATCAACCCCGTCTCCGGATCAGACTACTCCAAACTGGATCAACGCTAGCCATTGGTGTTCGGACCTGCATCACGAAATAGATGCAGAGCATAGCATGAGTACCAAAACAGTAGATACCCAATAGGCATCATAGGCCGATTGAACTTGAAAAGTAAAGGCAATATGAAAAGAAGGAATAACACAAACAGAGATCAAGAGTCTAAGTAACAATGGAATGCACACGAGTGTAGAAAGAACTAACTAAAGTAATCTATAAGCTAACTACACCTAACTGGACCCCCATAAGCCTAGAAGGTACACTCGTGTGCAACTTTTAGTTAAAAACTCGAACGGACACCCATAAGCCCAACGAGTACACATAACAACTATAACTAAAGAGAAGTGCATATGAGAACTCAAGAACGAAGAAATATCGAACCAGAATCTCAACCCCAATTAGTAGAATCTGACAGTACGGAGGTCGGACCTCGAACCGGATGCTCACCAAAAGTACTCAAGTAACCAATCACAAGTATCAAGTAACTGAGGTCGGACCTCTAACCGGATGCTCTATACAAGTATCTGGCCGATAGAGGTCGGACCTTAAACCGGATGCTCTATATAAGTACCTGGGAGATAGAGGCCGGACTTTAAATCGGATGCTCTATATATGTATCTGGGCGATAGAGGTCAGACCTTAAATCGGATGCTCTATATAAGTACCTGGGCGATAGAGGCCGGACCTTAAACCGGATGTTCTATATAAGTATTTGGGTGATAGAGGCCGAACCTTAAACCGGATGCTCTATAAAGGTGCCAATGTAGCTGCTGAAAGAGTCCTAATTGATCCATGCTCATAAATGTCCGTAGAACGCTGTACACACTTAGTCAATCAATGTAAGTCCTTAGAACCGAATCGAAAATCAAATTCAAATCGCGAAGCAGAACTAGTGTTGCCGACGTAACTCGTGAAGTCGTAACATCGGGGAAATAAGGATAACTATCGTCGGAGTAAGCATATCGCCTAACTACGGCCCAAACTATCAGACTCAAGTCTGCTACACTAGTCTACAGGGATCTAAGTCAGCCGAGCGACGTCGGGGCAAAACTAATGTCTATCGGTTCCGAATTATGCATTTCTAAGGCAAGTCCTAGTCAAACCAAAACTAAGGCCCAACATGCTTCAAATAAACATTAATTAAGCATACAAGCACTCCACATAGCGAGAAGGAACAATTAGTAACACATAGTATGCTCACAATTACTCGATAATTCCCGAAAGAGGCCAAAACATGATTTCTAAACACCTATGAATGATTCAATAACTACTAACTAAAATCCCAACTAATCAACATGCATTCACACTCTCGAGCTTAATCTAAGAGAAGGAAACCGTAGCCTACCTGTAGGCCAATCATGCGCTCCCCAAAATCACTCCTTCGAAGCTTTTCCTTTCCGAACGGCCTCGAAACGCTGCCCCGCTACCAAAAATAGAGTAACAACATTATTACGGTCGTATAGATACTAAAATCGCAAGAAACAGAGACGGACCAATTTTGGGGTCAAAATGGAAAAAGTGGGACCCGCGCTGAAAATTCTGGAATTAACCCCAAAAATAGGTTCTTAAACACCTCCCCAAACTTATGTTCCATGATGGGACACAATTCGGGGCTCGAAAACAACACAGAACCAACATGCAACCAAAACCCAAATTTTCTTCAAGAACTAAAGAAATGGGACAGTAGTTAATTCAACATATTTACCAGAAACTGGCGGTCTACAGTAAATTCCAACAACACCACTATGCTCTCCTCAAAAAACCCCTCAAAATGGACTCAGGAATCGCTGAAATCGGACCTAAAATGGATGAGAAAACAAGTCTTAAAAATCTCAAAATCAAACTCACAAAAAGGGGGTTGTGGCAGCAGGTATTTTGTGAAATTTACCTCGAATGGGGACCCCAAATCAGATTCCGAGCTCACCAACGAGTTGTCCTCGAAAAATCTCACAACTTTGCCTTTTGAATCGCCCAAATTGGAGCTCCAAAGCTTAACTGTGGAGTTTCATTAAGGGCGAAACTGGTCGCTAAAAATCCAAAAGCTGGTCGTTAAAGGCCTAAACTCTGGTCGCTAAAGAGCTGCACAAGATCTCAGCTTTGGCTAAATTCTTCAAAGTATCCGACGGGGTGCTCGGAATTCGTTCGGAACCTGATAAAAATAAAAAAGATATGCTACCCTACTAAAATCGATATTCTGGACTCAATGGCGTAGTCAAAATTTTCATCAGAGGTTATCTCGATAAAAAGTGGGTCCCACTTCCAAAAGTCATTTTAACCAAAATCCATCGAGGGGAACGAAATGAGTCCGGAGGGCTCGGGAGTCGAACGAGAGGTCATTCTAGACTAAACTCAACATTCCGGAGTTAACCGCGCTGACGAAATTTTCATCCGAATGCGTTTTCCAAGAAGTTTGACCAAACTCAACCTTAGGCCAAATTTCATAGGCTAAAACGCCTAATGATCCAAACTCGCATCGAAGGCCAAGATACTCGGGCCAATTATGCTACTAGCCTAATTTGGCCATTTCGGAGCTGATGGAACCGTCAGAATTCTATTCTGAGGTGATCTTCTTGAACTTTTGATTGAAAATAATCGTTCAAGGTTCATAAGCTCCAAAACACTAAAACTCGCACCATAACCAAACGAACGACCAGGTGACCGAACTGTCAGTCCCAGAAAGTCATAAATGACTTGGGATCGCTACAGGAACGCTCTAAACGACACATAGAAGGCAAGATTCAGAAATGACCAGGAGGGTCATTACAAAATCCATTACTAAAAAGGATTTTCGTCTACGAAAGAAAAGATAAAGATATACCTGAGGGCTCAATTAAGCTGGGGAACTTCTCCAACATCTCATCACGCCGATAGTGCTGGAGGTAAAGCTAACTCATAGGCAACCTCGCCAACTGCTCTCAAAATCTCTAAAGTGCCTATATACCTGGGGCTAAGCTTGCCTCGCCTCCCGAATCTCATCACGCCCTTCATGGGCGATACTCGGAGAAATACCCGATCGCCAATTGCAAACCTCAACGGCCGATGCCTGTGATCCGATAACTCTGATGTCTACTCTGAGCCATTTTGAGCCTATCCTGAATCACCCTTACCTGATCCAAGGCCTCCTAAAGCAAATCTGTACCACACAACCTAGGTTTTGTAGACTCAAACCAATCAACTAGAGAGCGACAACGCCTACCATATAAGGCCTCGAACAGGGCCATCTGAATACTAGAGTGGTAGATGTTGTTGTACGCAAACTCCGCTAAAGGCAAGAACTGGTTCCACTGACCTCCAAAATCTATAACACATGCCCGCAATATATCCTCAAGGACCTGAATAGTACGCTCCGACTGGCTATCCATCTGTGGGTGAAAAGTTGTGCTAAGATGGACACGGGTGACCAACTCTTCCTAAAAAGCCCTCCAAAAGCTGGAAGTGAATTGTGAAACCCGATCTGAAACGATAGAAATAGGCACACCATAAAAACGAACCACCTCCCTAATGTAGATACGAGCCAACATATCGGCACTGAAAGTAGTATGAACAGGAAGGATGTGTGCTGACTTGGCCAATCGATCCCCGATGACCCAAATACTGTCAACATCTCTAGAAGTCTGAGGCAACCCCATAATGAAGTCCATAGTGATACGCTCCCAATTTCACTCCGGAATGGGTAACCTCTGGAACTCGCCACCAGGCCTCAAATGTTCGGCCTTCACCTGTTGGCAGCACAAACAACGGGATACATAGTCGGCAATATCTCTCCTCATACCGGTGTCACGACCCAAGCCTAGGGCCTAGACGTGACATGGCGAATGAGGACCCCGAAGGAACCCCAAACAAGCCTCTCAAACTTGTCATCACACTTTATCGGTCGCGGAAGTACATTCAACATTAATTAATGGGAAATAGGGACTAAGGCAAACCATTTCAAAATGACATTATAGAATAAGAGTCAAGCTCGTTTACAAAATACTTGTCCAACGCACACCTCTACATACATAGATAGGACGGGGGCCATGACATATTACCGGCTCCCCTCATAGTTAAAATACAATTGCAAGCTAAAGTATCAAAACATAGGAGTAAGAAACATAACATAGCCCTCGAATTATTGAGGACTCACCAACAAACTCGGATAAGCGTCGTACTAGCCACGTGAATGGAGAGAAAGATCAAGAGTAGCTCCGGTCCCTACATGGTGACATCATGTAGACAAAATATGCGTTAGTACTTGGAATGTACTAAGTATGCAGGGTGCAACACAACAATAAACAAGGACACAATCGAAATACAAGAAATAGTTTCATAGGCATTATGAATAACAATATGAGGATGCATGATCAAAGTGAAGTCAAAACATGTTTAAGTAAATCTATACTAATAGTAGATATCATATGTGTATGCATGATCCAACCAATCTATAACCCCAACTTAGGATGGGGGATGCCGTTCACACCCGGACACCCTGGTGGCAAGGTATAAACCCCTCACATGGTTGATGTTGGTCACACCCCAAGCATCCTAGGTGGTGAGATATAAACCTCTCACATGGTTGATGTTGGTCACACCCCAAGCATCCTAGGTGGTGAGATATAAACCTCTCACATGGTTGTCCGGTTCTTTTCCCCCGGACCGGGCATGGTCATGCAACACTTTATATAGGAAATTCTCATTAGGCTCTAATGCAATCTCACGTATGGAATGAACATATACACAAGCTTAGTTTGTCATCAACACATCTTTGGAGTTTCATACATCTCATAACTCAAGCTTTAAAGCATCAATTTATTAATTCTTCATAGTTGGACATTTTGTCAAACACCTTGAAGGCATGTAATGGAATCAAAGAGCATGGGAAATAGGGTAGTAATTATGCAGCCAAACCAATGAACAACCTACAACAACACCTTTTTAACACCCACAATACCACATGAAAATCTCTACATCCATTCCAAATTTAGGTTCAAGTTCTAGGGTCACAACATGCTCAAAACAATCACTTTTCATGTTTAAAATTCAATGTGTAGGAAATTATTACAAAGAACAAGACTAATAAATGAATCTTAACTTAAACCATGAATTAGTGAGTAGAATAGAGTCTAGGCACTATGGGTGGAAGGACCCATGAGTTCAACACCACATACCTTGAGTTCTTATGAAGGTCTTGAGAGTGTCTTCAATGGAAGCTTGCAACTTGGAACAAGAGTCTCTTCAATCTTGAGGAAGGTTTTGGATTAGGGTTCTTGAGAGAACTTGAGAGAAAATGTGTCTAAGTATGGGAGAGGTGTTTTGGAAATGTTTTAGAGATGAAATTTGAACTAATGCTATATAGGAAATAACATATGCCCTTTGGAAGAAAATCGTCCAACACTTAGAAAAAAAAATGGGGCGGGTGAACAGTAAAATTAGCTACTGGAAATTGTCTTTTTCTGCCGGACAGATTTTACGAAAATGGGCATAACTTCTTCGTCCGAACTCCGAATGAGGTGAAACGAAGTGCGTTAGATAGCTAACTCAAAGGGCTTTCCATGGATATATTATTGGCCACCAAATAATTTGTGTGCTAGGAGATATCACCCTCCAAAGTAGACCCTCGAAAAAGGCTTCACTTGGAAATTTTCGATTTTGATACGGTTGCTCTAAAATTTGGGTTAGACCCATTTCCCACTCAATTTGACCCCCTAAACAAGAATATGAAGTCGAATTTTCGAAAAACAAAACGGATTTTGAGAGATATGGAAATTACAATTATAGGTGTTTTCGAAGCACATTTTCGGGCATTTTTGGGGTCGTTTCAACCGGTCCACCAATAATGTTGCCTTAAATCACGATACATCTTAGCCGTACCCGGATGGATGGAATATCTGGAATCATGGGCCTCACTCAAAATCAGCTGAATAAAACCCCCAACTCTCGAAACACACAATTGGCCATCAAATCTCAAAACCCCATCCGAATCTAAGGTAGTTTGTCTAGCATCACCTGCCAACACCCTATCTCTGAGTACCATCAAAGACTCATCCTCGAACTAACAACCACATATGATATCTAGCAAAGACGACTGAATTCCCACACAGGCTAACACCCGCCTAGAATTTGAAATATCAAGTCTGATCATCCGGTTAGCTAAGGACTGGATGTCCAAAGCCAACGATCGCTCCGAAACATAAAGAAAGGCTAGACTACCCATACTCCTCGCCTTCCGGCTCAAGGCATCCGCTACTACATTCGCCTTGCTTGGATGGTAGAGAATAGAGAGGTCATAGTTCTTCAGGAGCTCAATCCAGCGACGTTGCCTCGAATTAAGGTCTCTCTGACTCATAAGGTACTGGAGGCTCAGGTGATCAGTGTAGATCTCACAATGAACCCCATATAGATAGTGCCTCCAAATCTTAAGCGCAAAAACTACCGCCGCCAACTCCAAGTCATGGGTGGGGTATTTGCGTTCATGTTGCTTAAGCTGCCTCGGCGCGTAAGCTATAACCCAGCCACGCTGCATTAATACACAACTCAAACCAACGCCGAATGCGTCACAATATACCGTAAAGCCCTCGCCCTCAAATCCCAACTAATCAACATGCATTCACACTCTCAAGCTCAATTAAGAGAGGGAAACTGTAGCCTACCTGTAGGCTGATCACGCGCTTCCCAAAATCACTCCTCCAGAGCTTTTCCTTTCGTTCGGCTTCGAAACGCTGCCCCGCTACCAAAAATAGAGTCACAACATTATTACGGTCATTTAGACACTAAAATCGCAAGAAACGGAGACAGACCAATTTTGGGGTCAAAACAGAAAAAGTGGGACCCGCATTGAAAATTCTGGAACTAACCCCAAAAATAGGTTCTTAAACACCTCCCCAAACTTGTGTTCCATGATGGGACACAATTTGGGTATCAGAAACAACACAGAACCAACATTCAACCAAAATCCAAATTTTTCTCAAGAACTAAAGAAATGAGACAGCAGTTAATTCAACATATTTACCAGAAATTGGCGGTCTACAGTAATTTCCAACAGCACCAATACACTCTCCTCGAAAACCCCCTCAAAATGGACTCAGGAATCGCTGAAATAGGATCTAAAATGGATGAGAAAACATGTCTCAAAAATCCCAAAATCAAGCTCACAAAAAAAGGGTTGTGGCAGCAGGTATTTTGTGAAAGTTACCTCGAACGAGGACCCCAAAACAGATTCTGAGCTCACCAATGAGTTGTCCTTGAAAAATCTCACAACTTTTCCTTTTGAATTGCCCAAATTGGAGCTCCAAAACTAAAGTTATCGAACTTTAAAGAAAATGAGGAATAAAGCTAAGTTGGGGTTTTATAAAGGGCGAAACTGGTCGCTAAAAATCCAAAATCTAGTCGTTAAAGGCCCAAACTCTGGTCGCTAAAGAGTTGTACCAGATCTCAGCTTTGGCTAAATTCTTCAAAGTCTCCGATGGGGTGCTTGGAATTTGTTCGGAACCCCATAAAAATAAAACAGATATGCTACCCTACTAGAATCGACATTCCGGACTCAATGGCGCAGTCAAAATTTCCATCAGAGGTCATCTCGATAAAAAGTGGGTCCCACTTTCAAAAGTCATTTTTACCAAAATCCACCGAGGGCACGGAATGAGTCTGGAGGCCTCGAGAGTCAAACGAAAGGTCGTTCTAGACTAAACTCAACATTTCGGAGCTAACCGTGCTGACAGAGTTTTCATCCGAGCGCGTTTTCCAAGAATGTTGACCAAAGTCAACCTTAGGCCAAATTTCAAAGGCTAAAACGCCTAATGATCCAAACTCGCATCGAAGGCCTCGATACTTGTGTCAACTATGCTACTAGCCTAATTTTGCCATTCCAGAGCTGATGGAACCGTCAGAATTCTATTCTGAGGTCGTCTTCTTGAACTTTTGATTGAAAATGATCGTTCAAGATTCATAAGCTCTAAAACACTAAAACTCGCACCATAACCAAACGAATGACCAGGTGACCGAACTGTCAATCCCAATAAGTCATAAATGACTTGGGGTCGCTATAGGAATGCTCTAAATGACACACAGAAGGCAAGATACAGAAATGACCAGGAGGGTCATTATAATATGTCTTTACAAAAAAAAAAAAAATTTAACGATTGTATACCAGATGTCTTGCAGTCTTTTATTCATAAAATAAAATAATTTTTTTTGGTAGGATGAATATACTTAAGAGGGGCTAGATCTTACTTTACATATCCTAATGAAGTAGCAAACCTTCACTAATTATTAGCAAGTATGAATAATATGAGAGTTAAAGAGTACTAGATATACTGTGATTACATTACACTTTATGGTGATATGCTTCAGTAATGCAAAATTATAAAAACAAAAAAGAAAATTGAGTCATCAACTCCAAACTTTCTTTTAAAAATATATGAACTAATAAATATAGATCATAACAATTCTTGAAATGTTATTCACTAATGATGTCATACCGTTAATTTTGGAAAGAAAAAGAAATGACAAGTTTCAGGCAAGAAATGTGTAAAAGGATCGGATGTCTCATTTTCTTGTCATATAATAAGGGGGGGGGGGAGTCGTCTTGGGTCACACCCCAAAACCGGATGTGATGGCACGTGCCCAAACCCGACCGGACACGTAAGCCTAACACCCAAAAACCCGACGATGCGAAATTAATAAAACAAGAATAAGATAGAAAGATAAGCGGAAGTCTTTAAATAAACTCAACATAACCCCAGAATTGGTTGTCACATGTACAAACCTCTAATACGGAATCTGAATAAAATATACAAGTCTCATAGTAAAGTTCTAGAATAGAACAGAACAATAAATATAGATAACTTGAGGGCACGTCTGGAATGAACCGCTACCTCTCAAGTATGTCTGGAAGCTCTAATCTGAAGATGAGTAATAAGTCGGATTTGATAGAGCTGTCAACCTACACAACTGTGTAGAAGCAAGGGTGAGTACCAAAAGCAACAGGTACTCGCAAGTAACACTAAACTAAGCTAAACTAGCAGCTACAAACAACTCTTTTCAATCCCAACTGAACCACCGAAACTTCATTCTAACAGCGAACCAACAACCTATACTACACAATTCATAATCAACAGATATATCCAACAGTGTCTCAACATCAACCTCATATCCTCATGTAAGAGCAAATAGATCATATATCACATGAAGAGGGGCAAATAGGTAAAGTCCACACACCACAGACAAAGATGAAGTCAAATGCGATGCAAATGCAATAATAATGTCATGTAGTCGTGATGCATGTCTGTCCTAAGATACACATCTGTTGACGTAATCAGACCGCGCTGAATACTCAAATCAGAACCCATGGGGGCCACACATGGACCATGTATCACCGCCGGAACCAGATCCCATCGGCATCCAAATCGCTAGCCGGAGCTAGTCCATCTCATATATCTCTAGCCGGAGCTAGTCTCAACTGTGTCTCATATCCATCCATCCTCATATCAGTGTCTCAGAACTCATGCAACAGATAGTTCACACATGGGATGAATAATGAATATGCACATGTCATCAATCACAATCATATCACGATCACATCATAGTATTACACATTATCTGTCTCAATCACAACCATATCACGATCACATCATAGTATTACACATCATCTGTCTCAATCACAACCATATCACGACCACATCATAGTATTACACATCGTCTGTCTCAATCACAACCATATCACGACCACATCATAGTATTACACATCATCTGTCTCAACATCAATGTATGTATCAATCATAGCCTACTCATGCTCTTCTATCCCCTCAATATCAGTTATCACATGACTTATTCAATAAATTCAAGTCACATATAACACATTTAGCTCGTTTTATTCCCCATCTTTCAATTACAACAATTTCAATCAACAAATAAAACTCATCCTCAATCCCCATTACTCCCCAACACAATTAGGAAAGTAGTCATGTGTAGTCTAAGAGTTTAACAAAGTTTAGAAGTCACTTGCCTCAAAACACTTCAACTAGTAATTCAAATTTGAGTTTTACCCTTCCAAGCACGCTCCAAATCACCACAATCTATTCATAAATGGAATCCCACAATCAATACGAATCTAACAACACCAATATCGTGAAATTTGGAGAAAAGGGTAAAATGGTCAAAAAAATCTCGTTCCGGAAAATATTCTCAAAATTTGGAAATTTTTAGTGAAAAATGTTCCCCAAGAAATTTAGAATCCAATAGTGAAAGCCGTTTCGAAAAAGGAGTTGAAATGAGTTCACAAACTCAAATTTTCTATTAAATTCGGATTAGGCAAAAACCCCCAAATTTTACAGTTGAGATCTCAAATTTTGATGTTAAAATCCATAAATAATCGATGGAAATCAAAGATATAAGTTGGAAATAACTTACCCAATGAATTCCTTGCGAAAACCCACTTGAAATCACCAATTTTCGAGCTCTCAAAATCTAAAAATGGAGAAATGGGTATTTTTCAAGTTGGGGGAAAATGGCTACTGACTTTGGCTTTAAAAAAAAGAAAAGAAACTGCTGTTGCAGCTAAAAAAAAAAACACAGCAGTTGAAACACAATTATAACACCAAAGTTTAAGTCCCCGTTGGACCCTCGGGATTCGTTCGGAATCTCGTGCACACAAACTAAATATGTACCCCAACTAAATTCGACCTTACGGACTCAATGGAACCATCGGAATTTGAATTCGAGGACTCCTTGACCCGAAATTCAATAAGATGCCAAGAAACTAACTTAACGCCCAAAAAATTCGAAACTCAAACGGAGCGTCTAAAAATTCAACCAAGACTCATTCTAGACTTAGAATCGCCTCCTGAAACCAACGGTACTCTCGGAATTTCAATCTGAGCCTCGGAACCTCATATGTTGACCAAAGTCAACTCTTTATCAAAATTTCACAACTTTAGCAACTTAGGACCTCAATTCTTCGTTTCAACTCCAAATTCAACTCCGTAACTTCACACAGACCCGTTTCGACATTCTAAAACCGCCGGAATCGACGGAAATCCGATCCGAGTCCCGAAACTCCAAATAACTCGAAAAAGCACTTTTTAACTAACTTTAACTCATAAAAACTCAACTTCTCAAAAACTCAACTTTTTACCAACTTTTCCTCAAACTAACTTTACAACCACAAAACATGGGACTCGGGGCAACTACCGAAAGGGCAAAATAGTCATTTCCACGAAAAATTATCAAAATGACCTTTCGGGTCATTATATCTTGTGCTTTAACGGCTTGTCTGTATCGTAAAATTAAATGTGTACTGGTTTTGTAATTTTAACTATATTCTATTTTGATGTACATATTTTTTTCCTCTAATGGAGTCTAGATTATGCAAACTTTCAACAATTTTGTATTCTAGTTCATGTTCATTCTACTTCTTTTCACATTAGAAAGCGAGCATTTTCGTGACATAGAATAAAATAACCATTTTACCCTAAATCATCCTGTAAAACCCTACTTTTTGTGTCTTTGTTGAGTTCTTTCTTTCAAGTCGGTTCATGAACTTGATGTGAGCTTCTCTCTTAATTCGGACTATGTATTGAGCCACTAGTTATACTTCAACAACACTCCTAACCATGTCAAACAAACTTCCTATTTGCTACAAACCAACTTCCAAGTATGTTAGAGACTATCTTTTTGCTTCAAACCCTCCTTTCAATCAATAAGGTATCATCTTCTTGACAAGTCAATATAAAAAGATGAAGTAAAATAAAATTTTGATTCACATGTAAACTCTAGACTCTATTACATATCTATAGTGTGATGTAAGAGAAAATACTAGTTCTATGTTAGTTATGTGAGGGTATCTGACTCATAATTGATGAATTCATTGGTTTAATTACTATTGAATGCATGTCAATTGAACCCTTCAATAAGCCTATTGAATTGACTCAGTAAGAGATTTATTGTAGTCAAGGGTACTCCTCTATCATAGTATTTTGGGTTGGAAAAATTTACTACGATGAAGAAATTCAAAATATTGTTTCCTAATATTTTGATTGGCGAATTTATTATCCCTATTTGTAAATTACCCCTATTCCTATTAGGAAGGTGAGGCAAAAAGGGCTTGATGAACTGTCAAAATTTTCTGATATCAAATTAAAATTGATAAAAGTTTATTTGAGTCTCATAGTCATTCCTTTATTGAATATTTTCATATGCTTGACTAAATAAAAAGAATCAACCTCACACATTATAAAAAGTTTATTGAGTCTCATAGTCATTCATTTATTCAACCAATATCACCTCTTTCAGGTTTTGTGAGGTGATTGACCCTAGCTCTACACAACTTTCCTTCCTTCTATTATTGGTGTGGATCATCAAGGGGTGTGATCAGATGGATGAAATGCCTTCCTTCGTAACCAATGTCTCATTAGAACCTTGTAAATGAAGAAACCCCGTTAAGGAATATTCTCCCCTTTAATGGAATCTATGTGATCCAAATCTAGATTAGTGTGTTCTAAATGTATCAGATGTCTCTCTAAAAAGAAAAATTGTCACAAAAGCCCATCGTAGGTGATGTGATTTCTCTATGTGATGGAAAGATAAGGGATGAGGGTTAAGCAAATGCCTTGAGTAATAAGATCGTTTGGTGTGCTAGATAAGATGAAATATCCCACAATTAATTAGATTTATATGTATTGTGTTGGCAATATAGATCTAACTCCACACTGAAACCTAAATATTCCACCTTCCTATCAAATTTGGAATTATTTTATCCCACTTCCCATGTAGGATAAGTTAGTTCAAGAATTATAATTTAAATTATATTCTCGAGATAATATAGTCTGCATATCAAACAACCCCTTAAGTCACAGACAACATATCAAGGAGAAATTGAACAAAAAAATATACATGATTTGTTTCATGTTTTTTTGTTCATTTCTAATTATTGAGATGGATATTTTCATTGACTCAATATTTTTGTGGAAATGTTTCTCTTTTGTGTTCCACTAAAAGTTTCTCATCATTTAATATTTATCCTAAAAAAAACCTCACGAAAGAGTCAAGAAAATCTTAACATACATTTCTGATTATTATATATAAAATGCATATAGATGTTCTTAGAACTTAGTCAACTACAAAGAAGTGAGTATTAGTTTCTCCTAAAAATTAAACTTTCAACTAGCTAAGTTCCATTGTTAACAAGAAGCAATGAAACTTAAGTGATTGGATTTGATTCATTCCTAAACAAGCCTCAATAAAACTTTAAATTTTTAAAGTTCATTAACATTCGTCAAACAATTGTTGGATGAGACACTTAATAGATAATAAGTTTGATAAGTATTTTGTTTTCTTTATAACTTTTTTGATGTATGTATATTTGATGACAATATCGTTTCAAGTAAATTTACTGCTCAAATAATAAGAAAGCCTTATTGAATAGATAATTAGGTTGATAAGTGTTTTTTATTTTCTTGTAATATGTATATTTGATGATAATATTCCTTCAGGTGAGTAATTTTGAAAAGTGAGATTTTTTTTTTTGCAATTCAATTAGATCAATGAAATATCATAATGCATTATTATGATGATTATATTTGTAGGGAGAATTGGAACGTCCTAGCAGGAATATGCCAGCATGGCTAGGGCCATTTTTGAAGAAGACATTTTTTGGGACATGTTTGGTACATGATGAACTTCAGTTTGATGCACTTGAGTCGGGGATCTTTCGGAGACAACCTCTCTACCTCCACGAGGTGCGTAGTGGTAAAGTCTGCTAGACCTTACTTAGTGGAATTTCACTGAATATGTTGACATGTTGTTATTGATGTTGTCGTTGTTGTAGTGTATATAAAATTAGAAAAATAAAAAATAAAATTGGCTTGCACATTGGATTGAACATATTTAAGTAAAATGCCAACTTTCCAACCAAATGTACCCTTATATTCATGGTTTCATATGTAAAATTAAAAATAAAAATAAATCGACTTGCACATTGGATTGAACACATCAAGTAAAATGCCAAATTTCCAACCAAATGGACCCTTGAATTCATGAATTCATGAATTCATGAATTCATATGTATTATCATTCATCCAGCTATTGAAAATTGACTAGCTAGTACAATAATTGAATTTGATTAACCAATTGCATTTAAGAAAAACTACTGTAGCTCAAGATTGACAAGTTGCATTATTGTACTAGTCAATTATCATGAACTGATGGCCAAGTCAGTATCATATCTTATGGACCATTTGTTTGATTTATTCCATAATTTACGGTGTGTTGGATACGATAAAATTTGTATTCTGTGAAAAATATTTTTGAAAATCTCATCCATCAAGTATGAATATTTAGGGCTAAATGTTTAGCTCCAAATAAAAAAATCTCATCCGTTCAACCACATTATATAACATGGCATAGTAAAGTATATATGAATATTCGATGACTTTACCATATACTATTGGACAATCCGGAATCTTATGACTAAGAAAGAATTGGCTTCCTTGGTGGAGTATGACTAAGTTAAGAATACTAATAATAAGAACAATAGAAATAGAGAAGATAGGATAGTTTTCTTATTCTTTCAATAAGTATCATCAGGAGTCAGTGGCGGAGCAACCTTGTTCTGAGGGATTCATTCGAATCCTCTTCGGCGGAAAATTATAGTATTTATATATGATTAAAATAATTTTTTAGGTATATATAATGTATGTCGAACCCCTTTCGGCTACTTCATGTGTCTATTTCTTCAAATTTTGAACTCACTTATTTAAAATCCTAGCTCCGCCACTATCAGGTATTATAATAGAAATCCTTATGTTTTTTTTTATTAATAGTGTTACATAAAGGCATGCGAAAGGTTAGTCATAAACATGACATTAATCATGAAAACAATATAAGAGGTTATGGAGGTGTAAGATTACAAGAATAATAGTTATAAAGTTGGAGAGGTTACCTTCATAATGGAGGAAAGAAATGAAGATAATTAGTGAGAGTAGATTCTTGGAGTAGTGAACATTCACACTATAATATTTTATATAATACTCTCCCTTGGATGATCATAGATAACGTGTCTCGTCAAAATCTGATTAAGAAAAATAGGGAAAAGTGTATGAAAATTACTCCAACTTTGACCGAAATTGTTGTTACGATACCAAACTTTGTGGAGGACCTTTTACCCCCCTGCACTATTTAAGAGTGTATTTTAAAGGCATATATGTGCCCACGTGGACACGTTAATATTTATAATTATGCAATATTTATGATGTCCACGTGGGCACATATATACTTTTAAAATACACTATTAAATAGTGCAGGGGGTAAAAGGTCCTTTCCAAAATTTGGTATCGTTACAGCAAATTCGGTCAAAGTTCAGATATATTTTAGACCTTTTTCCCAAAATTCTATGAGAAAAATTCTAGTGAAGGAAAAAGAGTACACCTATCTTTAATACTCATTATGTATTGCCTTATTAAAAACCTTGTCAGAAAAATTCGATGAGACACAATTCCGATCAAGAAAAAGAGTACAATGTGTATTATACTCACGTTGATTAAAACATCACTCAATTTCTTGTGATGATGTCAAAACTTATATACTAGTATGTGATCAATTTATTCATGAAGAAGTTGCATCCATGAACTCATCCGAATATATCATTTTCTGATTCATAGATATGATGAGGCTTTGAGTTTAACCAAATACATTCTAAAAATCATTCTATTTGTGCCCTGGTTGTTGCAATTATATTGCCCATTAAACTTGTTTATAGAAACAATCATAATATAGACACTTTCATTTGCAATATAATTGAGTTTTTGTAGAACAAGTTTTTTTTTTTTTTTTGATAACAAGATAATAATATTTATAACTTAATACTCTTGTAGAATAAGTTGATATAACTTCAGTGAGTTGTGACTTTATGTAGATCAAATAACTTTCCTGCACTTTGCATTACCAACAATTCTTTGACAATTTTGATTAGATATAATAAGTTCATATCAATATTTTATCTCATTCAAAATATTTTTAAATATAAGTAAACATATGTCTTTCCTACAAAAATATATTATTTCATGAATAGAAATAACAGGATACATAAGTTCAATAAGACATGGTACGTTTAAATCATCATGGGATCAAAATTGATTTTTCTTAATGTTGAGTGATTTCACAAATATTGAGGGTACTTTATATTCAATGAAATTGCTTTAGTCTTTTAAATTCTTCAACAATTTTATACAATTTTTATTGTCTAGCTAGACATCACAATCATTTACTATATATATTCAAGTTTTTTTATTAAAATAAACCTCATTGTATCTAGTGTAAGAGAATGCATCTATAAAATAATGCCAATTTTTGTGAAAAATCTTTGTGCCCCAAGGCACAGTTTGTACTTTACATCTTTCAATATTTTTGCAGAATAATTTGTTGTATTCCACATGTATATATATCTTAGTCTATAGACTAAGTCCATACCATCAATTTTCAAGTGAAATAAAATATATATGAATTGTGTATTTTATGTAGTGAACAATAATTTATTTGTCGACTCTATTTGACAGTTTTAAATTCAAGATTCTCATTACATTTATAATATTGATCACTTCAAGGTATTAAAGATTTCGTTGACAGTTATTTGATATCAATTTCAATACAACATAAATTATATCAATAAATTTTGGTTAGGGATAATAAATTAATATCAATATTTGATCTCATTCAATATATTTTCAAATAAAAGTAAATTTATGTCTTTCCAACAAAAATATATTATTTCATGAATAGAAATAACAGGATACATAAATGCACTAATTGCACTAAGACATGATACTTTAAAATCATTTTCATGAGATCAAAACTGATTTTTGTTTATGTTGAGTGATTTCACAAATATTGGGGGTACTATATATATATATATATATATATATATATATATATATATATATATATATATATATTCAATGGAATCACTTAATCTTTTAAATTCTTCAAGAATTTTATATAATATTTATTGTCTAGTTAGATATTACAATCAATTCTATACGTATTCAAGTTTTTTAATCTATTGCCAGATTGAAATTAACCTCATTGCATTTAGTATAAGAGAATGCATCTATAACATAATGTCAATATTTTGTGAAAAATCTTTGTGCCCCAAGGCACAGTTTGTACTTTATATCTTACAATATTTTTGCACAATAATTCGTTGTATCCCACACGTATATACCTTAGTCTATAGACTAAATTCATACCATAAATTTTCAAGTGAAAAAAATATACATGAATTGCGTATCTTATCTACCAATCATTTATCTGCCGACTCTATTTGACAGTTTTAAATTCAAGATTCTTATTACATTTATAATATCAATCGCTTCATTTTATTAAAAATTCTACCGACAGTTATTTGATATCAATTTCAATATAACATAAATCATAAATATCTCTTCATTTTTCATCATATTTAGGTACATGAACCTTTCCGATGGTTTTATGAACTATTATGTCAAGGTGCTCTTTTAAAGCACTTGCCTCATTATCGGGACCATCTTGATCATTTACTCATCTCCTTCCTCAGGAAATTTTATATTTGAAATTGATTTGATCTATCATGATTCATGTGTTTCATAGACTCTATTCTTCAAGAATATTTTATTAGAACATTTCCGGTAATTCAAACATAGGGTCATAAATACATTTGATGATGGTTGCAACATTTTACAAACGATTATCTCTTAAACTTCAAGCTAAGTTCACACTTTATTCCACACATAATTTTCAACTTCTAATCATATCTCCCCTTAATGTTAGAAAAATCTAACATTAACCCCCAACTTCGTTTGGGGATCCATCTTTATGCACGGTGAAGCAATTAAATCAGATACTACACGAGAACCTTGTTAGTTTGATGTGTATATGTACTGCTACATGTTAAATAAACTTATTTCATACTAAATTTTATTTGAGAGTTTTGTTCTCATAAGCAATGATTTAATTATTTAGGAGACATGCAATTTCTGCCAAACCAACCAGCATTATCAATAAAATTTTATAGTTTGCAATCGTGCTCTTAATTTAACAATTCGAGCAAACAACCTTGCAAAATCGAAATTGCAAGTTGATAACAAACACACACATGTGCTCATCCCATAGATACATATATTAAATCATATAATAATAAATGGTTCACATGACTGATAAATGGGTCCATATTTACTTTTTTATATGTTTCAAACAATGTTGGGGAATACAATTCCACCCTAGTTGGTACAATGATCATTTAATCATGAGAACAAGCAACTCAAGAGAATTGTTGAATAATCTTTTATTTCTTCAACATTTAGCCACATGAATTCTTAATTTCTCTTGCATTACATTTGAATTGAAATGGTGAAACGATCATGCCAACTGATCCTTATTCTAATAAACTTCTAGTTTACTTTTGCATGTGATTCCATCATTATTCTCATATTTGTATACAATAAACCAGAGAAAAATATGAATAATCTTTTACGTAAATATTTATAATCCGCTTTGATTGTGGTAATTTAAAGATATTAAATCTTGTCATAATTTGTAGTCTTAATATTATAATTTTTTCTTTTTTATTCCCCGAAACTTAAAAAGTTTCTTTTGAGACTTATTATAACCCCAATATTATGAACAATTTCATTCTTCCGATAGTAATACAATAACTTTTTTGGAGCTTACAATTATTTTTTTGAACTATCACATAATCCATGATATCATCTATATGATGAACATATCATTCAAGAAGAAAATTATTAATATTGCCATGGTTAAAATTTTACTTGTTTCTTGCTTTACTTTTATTTTACCATAGGTACACAACCAATGACAAATTTGTGGTCACACAATTATAATTATTTTGATCATGACACAAGATTTATAAGAAATACTTACTTCTTTTCTTTTGTCCTTCAGTAGTTCATAATAAAGCATACCACAATATTGTGATGTATTCATAGTATGTGATCAAATGACTATTTATATCAAATTATTTTCTTTTATTCTCTTTATCCTCCCGGAAAAGTGAGATGTGTCATTTATCCAATCATACATAAATATGTCTTTATTCATACTCTTTATCACATTCTGACAAATTCACTTTCAAAAATAAGCAGGCACGATGTTTATTACAAGTCCCAATCTCTTCAAGGAGTTGACTATAACCATTTATACGTATCATACCTTGATATTTGACATATTACATGACGCACCTCAACATAACATTGAAATGTTAAGCGGACCATCACATTATATTATTTTATTTTGATGAAGGATTCATAAAACTTATTAAATTAGGTCCACAAAAATTGTGTGTCAAATGACCTTTTATACCAAATTGATGACAAAAATTACCTTTTATCTTTTGAAGAACCATTTTGATGACTCGTAATGTCATTTCTTTTATATTATCACAATGATAATTGACATTAACTTGTCCTTTGCGTTGTCCATGTTCATGCGTTTAACCACTCATCTTCATCCGGACTTATTATGCACTACTATCACACTTTCCTCGCGGTATGGAGCATATCAAGTGGAACGGACTTCATGATTTTTCATCAAAAACATTTTTTTGCTTTGGTCATTATTATATCATCACTATGATGCAGAAAAACTTAAAACCAAACATTTTACCGATATAAACGCATCTTTGGTCATAAATCGATAAAATTTGAACCCAACTTCTTATCATCATTATATACTAAAAGTTCTAACTCGATATTTTATTCTTTTGATGTAGTAGAACTTGAATTCATTGTCTTGCCCCTCAACCAATGGCATAATATATAGCCCAAAATATACTAGGGCTCGGCCTCAAGCACTTTAAAAATATTACCAATATTTACAGTGGCCATGAATTTCTTAATTATGATATATAATTTAAAGGAAATCATGATTACATTCTACTGATGAGAACATGTGCTAATCAAGAGAAAACATGGATATCAAAATCCTTTTTGTTGCAAGTAAAAAAAATGTGAAATTATGTTAGTTGTTGACAACCTATTCATTATTTGAGTATGTGCAAACTTTACAAATACCTAGTAAAAGATTTTCACCTCCCTTATATATGTCAATTAATTATACTGGAACACTCTCAGATAAATAATTATCAGTATATACATAAATATTTGCCTCTACAATGAATTAAATAGAATGTAAAACATGATCTACACTTCAATAAAACAAGACCATAAAGAATAATTTCAAACTAAACACATGTCAACTATAAATTCTTTACATATTATTAACTTACTAAACTATCTTTACTTTTTAAATAAAAAATAATTAAGGTAAAAGTCTGTTCAAAGTAAAAGCACTTTCAAGACTCGTTTGATTTTGAGACGGTAAGCAAATTGATGGTGCATAATAATCACAAAGTAAAATATAAAATAGATTCCATTAGTAAAATATTTTTTACCTTCATTATATTTATCAATATCCTTCGATGGTAGGTCAATCGTATTGTTAACTTGATGTAAAACTAAAGCAATAAGACAAGAATATTAAAGATAAGAACAATAGAAATAGAGAGACAAGAGATAAGAGTTTTCTTATTCTTTCAATAAGTATCATCAAGTGTATACAATATAAATTCTTGCGTCTCTGATCTATTTATAGTGTTACATATAGGTGTACAAAAGGTCAGTCATAAATATGACATTAATCATGAAAATAATGAAAGAGATTATGGAGGCATAAGGTTACTAGAATAATAGTCATAAAAGCGGAGGTTATCTTCATAATGGATGAAGTAATGGAGATAATTAGTAGGCGTTTGGCCATGCGATTTTACGCTGATTCCATCTCATTGTTCCATATCATGAGATGTGATTCTATATTCTCCAAAAACCATGAAATGGAATTATATGGGAATTCCATATCATGATTTGAGATATTTTAATACAAAAATTGATCCACGAGTTTATATTTTGTTAAAACAACCCACATTTATATCTACTAACCATTTATTTCATATGTAAATAAAATCTATAATCACATCATTACTTTTTAAAATTTATTATTCTCACCGACATAGAATTTATTATTCTCACCAACATATAGTCACTTTAACTCTGTCACACCCCAAATTCGGATGTGATGGCACGTGTCCATTTTCCACCGGACACGTCAGCCTAACCCAACCACAACGATAGAGAAGTAGAAATACGAGAATAAAAGATAATAAATAAGCGGAAGACTTTAATTAAGACTCAACACTACCCAGAATTTGGTTGTCACATGTACAAACCTCTAAATACATAATTCGAATAAAAATATACAAATCTCAGAGTATAGTTCTCGAATAGAACAAAACTGAAAGTAAAGATAACTCAAGGGCACGTCTGGAATGAACCGCTACCTCTTGAGTATGTCCCGAAGCTCAATCTACTAAAGAAACTACTAAGCCGAATCTGAGAGAGAGCTGTCAACCTACCCAATTGTGTAGAAGCAAGGGTGAGTATCGAAAACCACAGGTACTCGCAAGTAACTCTAAACTAAGCAAAACTAGCAGCTACAAACAACTCCTTTCAAACCCAACCGAACCACCGAAACTTCAATCTAGCAGCAAACTAACCAACCTATACTAAACAGATCATATTCAACAGCCAGAACCAACAGTATATTCTCATCAACCTCAGATCAACAAATAAGAACAAGTAGATCAAATTCCACATAAGAAGGGTAAACCGATACAATCCACACATCACAGACAAAGATAAGGCAAATGCAATGCAAAATGCAATAATGATGTCATGTAGTCGTGATGCATGTTTGTCCTACGATACACATCTGTTGACGTAATCAGTCCGCGCTGAATACTCAAATCAGAACCCATGGGGCCACACATGGACCATGTATCACCGCCGGAACCAGATCCCATCGGCATACAAATCGCTAGCCGGAGCTAGTCCATCTCATATATCTCTAGCCGGAGCTAGTCTCAACTGTGTCTCATATCCATCCATCCTCATATCAGTGTCTCAGAACTCATGCAACAGATAGTTCACACATGGGATGAATAGTGAATATGCACATGTCATCAATCACAACCATATCACGACCACATCATAGTATTACACATCACATGTCTCAATCACAACCATATTACGACCACATCATAATATTACACATTACCTGTCTCAATCACAACCATATCACGACCACATCATAGTATTACACATCACATGTCTCAATCACAACCATATCACGACCACATCATAGTATTACACATCACCTGTCTCAATCACAACCATATCACGACCACATCATAGTATTACACATCATCTGTCTCAACATCAATGTTTGTATCAATCATAGCCTACTCATGCTCTTTTATCCCCTCAATATCAGTTATCACATGACTTATTCAACAAATTCAAGTCACATATAACACATTTAGCTCGTTTTATTCCCCATTACTCCCCAACACAATTTGGAAAGTAGTCATGCGTAGTCTAAGAGTTTTACAAAGTTTGGAAGCCACTTGCCTTAAAACGAACTCCAAAAGTTACTTGACTTGAGCCTTTCCTTTCCGAGTATAATCCGGATCACAATAATCTATTCAAACAATTAATCACAATCACAATTCGAGTCCAATGACACCAAAATCAAGAAATTTAGGGAAAAAGGGCAAAACGGTCCAAAAGTCTCATACCGGAAAACGATACCCAAATCTGGAAATTTTTTATGTAAAATGATCCTTATAGTATTTGGAAACTAATGGTGAAAACCAATTTGAAAACGGAGTTGAAATCAATTCACAAACTCAATTTGAAGGAAAATCCATGTTCTTGAAGAAGCCTAAAATATTCGGATCCGAAACCCCGACTCGAAAATGAAATATCTCTTGAAAAACATCTTACCCATGCTTAGATAAGTTCAAAAATGAAATTTCATCAAAAATGGAGTTAAGATCGACCTTGAAATTCTCAATTTATCAAACTTTAACTTTACCGGGAAAGTCCAAATTGTACGCGGTTAATATGATGAAAATAATCGATGAATCAATAATTTTATGTTAAAATCAGTTTACCCATAACATAAGGATCGTAAATATACCTTTTTCATCAAAAAGGGAGTCCAAATCGATAAAACCCCAATTTTTCCCAAGAGGTTTACGGATAGGAAAAAAAACCAGATAAAGAAATTATGAGAAAATGTCGAATTGAAGATTGAATACTAACCCTCATATTAATTCAAGAAGAAACCCGTAAGAATCACTCCATTCCAATCTCTAGAACTCTCGATATGCTCAAAATACCAAATGAACACAGTCTGAGATTTTTATAACAGTACATGGCTGTTATGCACCAGAAAAACAGCAGTTAATCTTTCACTAAAAAGGCCGTAATTTCCTCATACGATAGTGAAATGACCCGATTCTTTTTTGTAAATGTCTTAAATAATGATACGGACCTGCTCGTTCAATCGGAGCTCAATTTCATGCTCGTTTGCCCAGTCAAATATCATTTCTACTCGGTAAACAATTATTTCTTATTTGCGATAAAAGTCCAATCTCGGGTTAGCAAAAATGCACCAAAATTTGCAGATAAGTCCTATAATTCATGCTCAAAATTTCAGAACCTTCGGGATAATTTTTCAACCTTTAAAACTAATAATGAACCCTTTAGTTGCCACAATTTGCTGAAATAGTGTCAAAGCATCCAAGAAGCTTAAAAGATCACCCAAAACTCATTTGGCACTTCCCGAACACAAACCAAATATGCTACTAGCTTGAAAATGACATTTTGGACTCAATGAAATTGTCGGAATTTGAATTCGAGATCTCCTTGACCCGGTATCCGATAAGGCGTCAAGAAACTAACTTTAGGCTCAAAAACTCGAAACGCACTCGGGGCCTCTAAAAATTCAACAAAGACTCATTCTAGACTTAGAATCACCCCCTGAATCCAACGGTGCCCTCGGAATTCCATTTCGAGCACCGGAACCTCGTTTGTTGACCAAAGTCAACTCTTGATCAAAATTTCACAATTTTTGCAACTTAGGACCTCAAATCTTCGTTTTAACTCCAAATTCGACTCCGTAAATTCTCATAGACCCGTTTCAACATTCTAAAACTGCTGGAATCGACGGAAATCTGATTCGAGTCTCGAAACTCCAAATGACTCGAAATAGCACTTTTAACCAAACTTTAACTCTTAAAAACTCAACTTTCCAAAAACTCAACTTTTCATCAATTTTCCTTCAAACCAACTTCAAAAATACAAAAATTAGGACTCGGGGCAACTATCGGGAGGGGTAAAACGGTCATTTTATGCAAAATTTCCAAAAATGACCTTTAGGGTCATTACAAACTCACACCAACCGATTGTTGAGTTAGAAATTTATTTTATGGCCTTAATAAGTGCACATTTATATTTTATGGGTAAGTTATTAGTATTTTGTTACATATATCCTATCAACTTTGTTTAAAGAGATAATATTTATTTTATGACTTTGCATTGTCTTGGAAACACTATTTGTATTACTCTTACAACATTATTTTTATGAAGTGCATTCTATAATGCTTCCAATTTATTTTATGTTCACTAAACTAATATTGATGTATCTTTTATTTGGTAGGATTGTGTTGGTGCGATTGATGGAACATATATAGAAGGGGAGGTTCCTAAAGCGGTGCAACAAGCATATCGTAATCGCAAAGGAAGAACATCACAAAATGTCTTATGTGCTTGCCTTTGTTGCTTCTAGTTGGGAAGGTATTGTACATGATAGTAAAGTACTTGTGAATGCACTTGTTGAACCAACGCCACAATTTACATTTCCGTCACATGGTAACTTTAAATTACATCCTTAGAATAATTATTATTTATTTACACAAAGCTATCTCATTTACATCACATATGCTTTTAGTAATTCTTTATAAAATATTTGTTGGTAGATAAATATTATGTTATTGATGCTGATTTCCGAAACACAAAAGAATTTTTAACTCCATACAAAGGACTACGCTATCATTTGCAAGATTACCGAGAAAGTGAAAGAGAGCCTCAAAATGCCAAAGAATTGTTTAATTATAGGCATTTATCTCTGCGCAATGTGATTGAACAGACTTTTGGAGCTTGGAAAAATAGATTTAGAATACTGAAACAAGGGATGAACCATTATAATATTGATACACAAGTGAAAATTGTCATAACTTGTGCAGTGTTACATAATTATTTGCGAGAATACCAAAGTACTGATGAAGTGTTTATGCTCTATGAGCATGAAAATATAGTTGTGGATGATATTGACCAACAAATGGCGCAAAGTAACAATGTTGGTTCATCTTCTCGATCACATGATCGAAAAATGCAAATTCAACGTGAGGAAGTTGTCTGTACTATGTGGGAGGATTATAATAAAGACTAATACACTACAATTTATGTTAATTTTTTTTATTAAATTAAAGTTAGATGAAACAATTACTTAAGTGGAGAACAAATAGCTTTGTAATTATTTATTATGCGATTTTATAATTTTTTGTTTATTTGATAAGATTGAATAAACAATTGGGGATATTTTAATAGTTTTACAACTTTTTGGATTTTTATGTTTATGAGAAAATATACAACAAAAAAATTTCATATCGCATGTCCAAACAAAACTTCAATTTCATCTCATGATTCAATATCATGATACCATATCATAATACCATATCGCATGGCCAAACGGGCCCTTAATTAGTGAGAGTAAAATTCTTGAAATAGTGGACATTTACACTATAATATTTTATAACACTTCCCTTGAATATCCGTATACAGATAATGTGTCTTGTCAAAATCTTAGTGGGAAAAATCTCGTGAAAAATTCTTAGTAAAGAAAAAAAGAATATACATATCTTTAATACGCATTATTTGTTGCCTCATTAAAAACGTTATCTGGCCAATAAAATAAACTATTTGCTCAACTCTGCTTTTTATTCTAAGACTAGTACAATTATTAGTGAATATTTAATCAACATAACTGTATACTATGGGGCCTATAAATTGGACCCTTCTCAAAGAAAAATAAAATCACCACACAACACTTTTCTTCTGTTCATCAATTAGCAATTAATCCAAAACCATAACGGCTGCCAAAAATTCAGAGATGAAGTTTGCTATCTTCTTCGTTGTTCTCTTGACGACCACTTTAGGTTCATAACACTTCTCTTAATTTTTTCATTATTTCTTGGAATTCATATGCATGTGTTTGGTATCATGGTATATACAAGGAGGAAAATATTTTTTTTAATTACTGATTTTCTAATGTTTGGTAGGTAAGCGAAAAAAAAAAAAAATAATAATAATAATAATTAAAAAAAATAAATAAAAAAAAAAAAAAAAAAAAAAAAATATATATATATATATATATATTATCTAGCAAAACACTATGGAGTTGGATGTGGCGGAGAGTGGGGGTGGTAGGGGAGGGGATGTGGAAGAGATAATGAACTTACAATGACATTATGTAACTTGTTTTTTTTGTTTTGATTAAAGAAGTCATTCTCCTCATTTGTATAAACTTGTTTTCCAAGAGATATATACACCCTCCGTTTTATATTACTTGATGCCGATTGACTTGGCCCACCCCTTAAGAATGATTCAATTAGAGATATATTTTACTAAATTATCGTATTAATGATGCTTTGAAGCTCTAAATTTGGCAATTACTATTTTACGTTGTAATTTAATGAGAAACTTTCAATAATGACTATAGATCTGGAATAAAGAAGAGAGGTGAGAGAGAGATAAAAGTAATAGTGCCATATTTGTTCAAGGGGTAATTATCCCCGATAAACTATCTTTTTTATAATAATGAAATCACAAAATTACTTTGCCTTATGGCCACAAAGTGTCATTAAGCAATTTTTTTTTTCTTTGTAACCAAAGTTTATCCAATTTTGATCATTATGATTTTCTATGATACTTAAGTAAAGTAAATTATTTTTTTATACTATGTATCTTTACATTATAATTCGAATTCTTACATGGATCTTAATCATAATATATGCAGTTAATATGCAAGTGATGGCTCTTCGAGACATGCCGCCAGAAGAAACATTGCTGAAAATGAAGCTATTTCCCTCAAATGATTTGGGAACTTGTAACGATTATTGCACCAGAAACTCCGACTGCTTCGGAATTACCCTCTGCCCGTGGTGTAAGCTGAAGAAGTCCCCCAGTGGTGGTACATACAGTGAATGCTCCCCGTTTCCTTGAACAATATCAACGATCTATCTATTATCTATCTATCTCTATGTGTGTTTATGTGCGTGCGCGTACATTTGTTTTTTTTTTAATTTTCGTCTTTGTACCTTTTCCCATCAACACTACTATGTTTAGTGTTGTCTTTGTATGTCTTTACCCTTTGGTGTGAAGAATATGAATAAAGGGATATGTATCTAGATATATTCTAGGTAATGTCCTACTGCTTATAAAATATGTAGCAATGGTTGTTTGAATAAAAACATCTATGAGTGAAATAATTATTTCATATTAATTCACGTATCTATTTCACTTATGATACATATTTTAAACTTGTACAATATAAAAGAAGCAAACCTAAGTTAATATAAACATTATCTTTTGATAAACTTAAAGTATCGACGAAACTACGAAGTAAATAGTTAAAGAACTAATTTGAACTTGTCCTTAAAAAAAAGGGACTATTTTTGTCATTTTATTACTTTCTGAAATCATCTTTACAAAAAAATATTCTATAAACCCCCCTCTAAATTAAGAGACATCCCTTCAAACTTCTTATAATTTGATATTGATATATAGCCATGGAAGAACAAAACTTTCAGCAACGGAAGAGGCTAGTTGAGGAAATAACAAGACACAAATTTATGAATTACAACTTATTACATTAAGCTTTCACTCATCCTTCCATTTCACAAAATTGTGCATCTAATGATAGAATTGAGTTTTTAGGTAGGAAGTGAATTTTAAGCATCGGATCGAACTAAAATAAAAAATCTTCTCAAATTTTATCATATATATAACGGAGCCATATATTTAAGGAGTACTTGGTTGGCACCCCTTCATCTGAAAATTGTGCATATTGATACTTCTTGATTTCTCCGTGAATACATCCTTATATTTTAACTCTTTTGTATTGAAATTTTTTTACTCCATGTGTTTATCATTAGTGATATGATTTTTTTATTTTTTTTGGCACCATATCAGCTCCAATTAAGTTTCAAGGGCATGATGCCAAGAAGTCCCATCGTAGTAGTCAAATCAGGAAAAAAATTACTCTCTCATTCTCATTCATTGTTGCCCAATTTGACTTGATACGATATTTAAAAAAAAAAAAAAAACTTAAAACTTATGATTTAAAACAATTTTTAGATATTTATGTGGTTGAAAATTATTTTATTAAGGGTAAATGAGATATTTTAAAGTTAAATTATTTCTAATTATAATAAGATGACATTCTTTTTGGGACAGACTAAAAAAGAAAAAATCCCACATAAAATGGGACAGAAGAGTACTTCATAAATATCTCAGTCACTATATATATATATATATATATACTAGATAATAGCACGGGCCCAATAATATAAATGGTATGTTTTGGGGCTAATAATCGAGTTTTTGAAGCGATTGTTTGCGTGGATAAAGGAATAAGTTTTTTTATGAAAAACCTATACTTTCTTTGACGCTATTTAAGGCATAATAAGACTACCCACATACAACATTTTTGAAATATTTTATGTTGTCAATTATCATGATTTATAGTATTTTTACGATAGATTCACTTCAAGAATCAGTTGAATTTTTTTGTATTTTTTTCAAAACATATTTTATATTATCAATTATCATGATTTATAGGATTTTTACGCAATTTTTAAATATAAAAAAATATAAAAAATAAGACAAATAAATTAAAATGGATCCAATATATGTTATTTTTGTTGTCTCAATTTATGTGACACAAATGAAATTTGGAGAGTCATCCAAATTTTCATATTTTAAAAAAAAATGTTTTAAGTTATTAATTATTGTGATTTATGATATTTTTATGTAACTTTCAAATAACGTACATTACTGGTCACTTTGTCCTAATTTATGTGATATGGATAAAATTACAAAATTAACCCTTTTAAAATGTCTTTCAGATATTTTAAGTTGTTAATTATTATTATTTATAATACTTTTTTGGTAATTTTAAAATGATATGTGTTATTTTTTCTGTCCCAATATATGTGAGTCTGATAGAATTCTGTCAGTCAACGTATTGTATATTTTGGGTTGTTTTACTCTATTTCAAACAGTAGACTTTTCAACAATTTTTGCTCATGCTAGTGCCCCCTGAAATTCTTGGATTTATATAGCTTTTAAATATTTTAAATTGGTAATTATTGTAATTTTTAATGCTTTTTAAGTCATTTGTAAATGATATATGTTGCTTCCTTGATTGGGACTTTTCCATTTGTGACACATATATATAGATATTTGGTGCCCGTGCCAGCACGGGCCCAATAAATATTAATTTTTTTGTTTTAATTTATGTGATATAAATGGAATTTGAAGATTAGTCGATTTTTTATAAGTTTTCTTAAAAATATATTTGAAGTTATTAAATTGTTGTGATTTATAGTATTTTTGAGTTAATTTTGAATAATATAGGTTACTCATGTTTCAATTCACATGAATAATCATAAATATTTTCAGTTGTTAATTTATTGTGAATTCTAGAAATTTTGACGTTATTTTCAAATAGTACATGTTACTTATTCTATTCCAATTAGTCAACAAAATTTCTTATATGATTTAAAAATATTTTAATTGCTAATTATTGTGATTTATAGCATCTTTTATGTAACTTTTAATAATATATAATTTGTTCAAATTCATATGACAATGATAAGATTTCAAGAGTCAACGCAATAAAAATTTAAATTTTTAAAAAAGTTGTACCTCTAATATATTTTGTAGCTAAAATATACTCTCTCTGTCCACTTGTATTTGTCATGTTGCGCTTTTTGAAAGTCCATTTGACTAATTTTGAAAGTTAAATCAGATTGTATTAATTCGATATTTAAAAAAATATATATATGCAAAATCTATACAAAAAGTACTATAAATTGTAATTTTTTGCCTATGAATATGATGAAAAAACACATTGTAAACTATTAGTTAAAATTCTTATAGTTTGACTCTAAAAAGGAAATCATAACATTTAAAAGTGCATAGAGAGAGTAATAAATAGGTAATTAAATTTCAAGAAGTTTAAAATAAAAGGTTGGAAAAAGAATTAGATAGACAACATATATTGAAAATTGAAAACATATAAATAATAAATGGGCCCAAATAAGGTCAAACTTTTTGTCTAATAAAGTAGTAGGTAATTAATGATGTTAAATTGTCCAATAATATAAATTTTAAAGGTACAACCATAAAAGAAGAATGTACAACACTATGAAGCACATATCATCCAACACTTGTCATGTGCTAATTAGTAGATATTCCCACTTATTATATATATAAATATATATAAAATAAGCCACAATGCAAAGATTTTTATAGTATTTAGTTACATTGTAACTATCTTGTTAGCTTTCAACCAAAATGAGTACTTCTTTTAAATAATAAATATGTCATTGTATGAGCTATTTATTACTCATTCCTTTTGAATTTGTTAATCTTATTTTGATCTGACACATACTTTACGAAAGTAAATTAGATTTTGAGAAAAAACATTAAGTGATACTTGAAGTTGTCTCAGATTTTCAAAAAGATACCTTAACTTTGCGTGCGTCCTATTACCCCACAAAACATTCAAAATCATAATAAATACACATTTTTTACACAATATTTCCACTTTGGACAAAAATATCCTTCGAATGTGCAATTTCTTAAAAACAAAAAGTCGGACCCATTATTGATGTATTGAATGATACTTTGGTAATTTCTTATGATGAATTCGTTTTGTTTGTTTCTTTTAAATTTATTTTACTATACTAAATAATTGTATAAAATATTATGAATCAAGATAATTAATTACTTAAATATTTAAAAGATATAAAAATATATAAAAGATTTGATTGACTCTTCAAATTTTACCGGTGACACATAAATTGGGACAAGTGAAATAATATATATTATTTGAAAATTTCTTAGAAAGTACTATAAATTACAGTAATTAACAGCTAGAAATATTTCAAAGACAAAAAAATTTTGATTGAATCTCAATTTTTTTTAGTACTACATAAATTGAGAAAGAAGAAATGACATCTATTATTTAAAAATGGCGTAAAAGTATTACAAATCATACAATAAGAATTAACAATTAAAAATTTTAAAAGACTATAATGCTTTATACTTATTTTATTTCCACTTTGGACAAACATATCCTCCCAATATGTATATTTTTTTAAACAAAAAGTGGGACCCATTATTGATGTATTCAAGGATGCTTTGGTAATTTTCCTATGATGAATTTGTTTTGTTTGTTGTTTAATTTTTTTTAAATAATTGTATAAAATATTAAAAATCACAATAATTATTTACTTA
Source organism: Solanum verrucosum (assembly GCF_900185275.1). NCBI lineage: Eukaryota > Viridiplantae > Streptophyta > Magnoliopsida > Solanales > Solanaceae > Solanum > Solanum verrucosum. The sequence goes on from NW_026020399.1 coordinate 998,342, forward strand.
AATATTCAAAAGATATAAAAATATGTAAAAGATCTAATTAACTCTTCAAATTTTATCGGTGACACATAAATTGGACAAATGAAATAATATATATTATTTGAAAATTACTTAGAAAATACAATAATTTACAGTAATTAACAATAGAATATTTTAAAGACAAAAAATGAAACAAAAAATGATACATATTGGGCCCGTGCTAGCACGGGCTCCAATGTCTAGTATATATATATATATATATATATATATATATATATATATGAATTCGCTAGACTCTAAATCATGAACCAATTAACGTTTGAAGTAGGTGACGCTGTCAAAAACATTTTAGTGATGCGTTATAGAACGGATCAAGACAATCTAACCCAAATTTTATCAAATCTAATTAGTCTATTTATTTTTAAAAAAAATTTAGTACCTAACAAAATTAGGTAGGGCTAGGTTCGTTTGGCCGAGCTGGCCTAATCCGTGATTTAATAATAACAGTTGAGCTAAGATTTTTGAAGCCCATTTTAAAAAAGGGCTTTTTAGTCTGGCCTACATAAGTCTGCTGATTTGGGCTTGAGCAGTATGGGTAGGCCGACCTAGTTGCCAAATAAAAAATAAATAAAATAAAAATAAAATGAAGTATTAAAAACAACAAGAGTCCAAACTCAAAATCTATTTAAAGTTTTAAATATTAAAATTTAAATACAAATAATGTTTATCAAATTAAGTTAATATTTCTACTTAGCTATTTATACTTTTACTTGAAATCAAACTTGATAAATATTTATAAAGATCGATAATTGTATTTGTGGATTTGATTAACAAGTAGTAACACTAACACCGTGTAATATTATCTTGTTGTTATATAAGATAATATTTTTAAATTATATTGATTTAAAAAATTATAAAAAACATACTTTTAAAAAAGTGGGTTGGCTTGACACATCCCGCTACCCATGTACTTGTGGGTTAGGCTAGCCATTTTCTGGCCCACAAAAAGAATGGGCTAGCCCGACCTAACCCATCAAATTTCAGAGCCTATATAGATCAGCCCGGATGGGATGAGTCAGCCCCTATTGACACCTCTATTACTCGATAACAAAATCTCAACAAAGATGTTATGTAAAGATGCTTAAGAATGAAAAAAGATTTCTAATACATAGTGGACTTTCAATATCCCAACTTTGTCTCAACCATGCTTAGTTTGTTGATCGTTAACTTGTGCTATTATGTATTTAAGATTTAAACTTTATATGTTTAAACTAATTAAAAGTGAAATGTAAAAGAAACATGAATTAGTGACTTGAAGACTCCCAATTGAATTCAATCATTTAAGAGGTTATAGTAGGTAGAGAATCGTGTTTTAACTATGATGAAATTATTAGAGCTATTTAGAAAATTTAAATGACCCTTATTATACTACAATCAAACAATGCCATAATCTTGAAAGCTTGAAGCTTTTAATAAAAAATTACAACAATAAATTCAACATGAGCATAAAGGAAAGTTGAGGGATGAATTTAGCATGAAATATTGAAAAAATAATAAAGAAAACTTACCACTTAAAGCTTTGTTGAACGCGAGGGATATTTTCAAGAGTTCTAACTTCTAATGGAAGGAGGGAGTAGAAATAGACTTACCCATTCTGGGATTTTTCGTGTCTTCGTCCTTGTCTTCATTTTTGCGATGTTTTCGACCCTCATATCTGCACATAGTCACTTTGAACACTGTTAATGGTGGATTGCTTCCCATCTAGCACCTTAGTTAAGATTCTTGCATGACATATTTTTATATTTTTTTGCTAAAAATTAATAAAAATAAGAAAAACAACTAAAACTAAAAGGATTTTTTTTCGATTTCTCTTGAATAGCGCTTGATTTAATGTTGGGCATACAAAGTTGGCTAATTATGATTATGTGTGACTACATATTGATTGCAGAATTTTGTGATGATTCTGTTTGGTAACTTATATGTCTAGTGATTGTGTTGGGAATGAGGTTATCTATTTCACTGATGTTGTGGAGTTAATCGATTATGTGTTAATGTACTTGTTTACTTGTTTAACAGGCTTTATAGGTATTTCTAACTAAGTGGAAGGAGGGCTTCGGGCAAAGAACAACTATCAAGTACTTTACTTCAGTCCCAATACTGGGAATTGGCCTATAATGCCTATCAATATATAACACTTCTGCTGATATTACTTATATATTATTTTTTTTAAGTGTAGACTGTAATCCAAAGTCTTTTTGTAAAGTTATCAATAAATAAAATTGAAGGCTCATTAATCCTTTGAGGTTTTATTCATAGTTTTTGTCCTCTTACAAAGTATAAAGTTTAATAATTTCAAATATTAATACAAAGTTACAACATAGTAAGAAAAAAATATTAGTTCAATCTGTTACACCTGACTAAACCCCTTACGAGGGCGGGGTTGGGTCAGATAGTATTTTCTCCCAAAACCCTAGCCCCTAAATCAGACCTAAGGGCAACCCAATTTGGCCTAGAATCGGGACCATTAAGGTTGACCTTAAATGGACGAATTCAGATCGAACCGACCCAATAGTTAGGCTTAGCTAAAATTGTTTCTCTTTATTTAATCATCCATAAAGCCTACTAATTCATATTTGCCTAAACTTACTAGGAGTGATTAAAACATTTGCTTTCAAAATGCTCTTCATATTAAGATTTTGATTAAAAAAAAGTTTCATATGAGAACTGAGTTAATCTTGCACTAATACGTAGCTCGAACGGCACCAAGGGTTACAATTTAGTAGGAAAAGGTGCATAATCTTCCACCAAATGAGGCATAAATCTACTCATTTTGACTTTCTTTTTTATATCTTCCCAACACATTTTATCTCTCAACACTTTATTTATATGTATTTTATTATTAAAGGAAGATCCTAGTCCCAAGCCAAGAAAAGATTGGTTTCTTATCCTTTTTGTCCTCTTAAACTTCAAGTTTTTTCAATTTGGTTTCTAATTTCTTCTAAAAATATTTGAGATCTATATTTTGGTATAAGTCAGCCAAAACATCTTTAACGTGATATAATATATATATATATATATATATATATATATATATATATATATATATATATATATATTTGTCAATGATGACAAAAATGTACATGAAATTTTCAAATAACTTGCGTGATTAAGTGTATTTCTATATTTTATATGTAATTTGTTTTTTGCTAATTTACATTGTATGATAACAAGTTTCAACCTAAATAATTATCCGTGGATCCAATTACCATTAATCACACACTTAAATTTTGAGATCCGTCTCAAGACAATATTGTTGAATTATTAACAAGCTTGACATATAAAGAGAGAATCAATGATTTACCTCTTCCTTTTATTTTCTTTCCTTTTTAGTAAAAATAAAAATTAAAACACACAATTAATAATTTGCCTTGATTTCAATTTTACTAAATCTAATTACCTCATACATGGATAAATCATAAATGTGTGCAAATGCCTTACTTGGAGAAACTTTGAAGTGAGAAAGCTTGACTTCACCTATAGGATTGTTTAGGAAAAAAACTTAAAATGGAGAACTAGAATAGATAAGGGAAAAATTTCATAGAGTTACAAAATCTTTCCATGTTCACACTATTTGACAAGCAAAATGAAATGACAATATTGTCCATTACATACATATAATTTGACCTCAAAATTCTATGTTCTACCTACTCAAAAATCTGTCTTGGATTCATCGCTTCTCATCGTAAGGGTAAACCTGGAAGAAATGTTCCACACTTTATCATCAAACATATCTCCGTTGTCTCTTGAAATATAACGGACAGTTAGAAAACTAGGGATTCATTTGTCCTTATGTGCTTCTAAACAAAAAAATATTTGACTAAAACAATTGTCTTTATTACTTCAATTGTTGTCTTGCCAATTTAGTACACGTCAAGGGCTAGCAATAAAATCCTACAAGTAGTTCTATGTGGCTTCTTCAAATACCATTTTCAGAAAATTGAAACACTCTAGAGAGGGAAAAATTGGGGAAAAAATGAATAGCTCCGATTCATTACCTTTTGAAACAAATGAGCAGGTACATACGTTATACATGTGTAGCATTATTGATTTTCAATTATATATAATTTTTGTTAGTTTTAATATTCAAGATATAGGTATCTTATAATTGGAATTTTGATTTATTCAAAACTGATTGTTTATTTCTATGTTTTGTGTGAGATTTAATTCTTACCATTTTATTCATTCATTTCCATTTCAAAAAGGAAATAGAGAATTATTTTTTCCCTTTGATTGTTGATGAATTTTCATATGACTGACCAGTGTTTTCAAGGGGGGGGGGGGGGAGGGGAGGGTCGTACCAAAAATGCTCCGGGCATAAATTAAAGACGCAGATTCATAAGACGTAAGTTCTAAAACTTGATCAGGCGTAAGCCTCGAGCATAAAAACGTAAGTCCTGGGCATATTTTTAATATATTTTTTTAACTTTTTTTGCTTTAAATCATATTTTTTATTATTGGTGTAATGATTTCTCAAATAGTAATTATAATACTTTTTTTCTTCATTATTGATTATTAATACTTATCTGAAATAAAAATCATAATATAATTTCTATAATAGTTATTTATAAAAATTTATTTGTAAAATCATTGAAAGGTTTACTTTTGCGTATTTTATTAGTAATAAAACTATAAAATTGAATATACATGAGATTATGCCCAATAGATCTATGGGCTTACGTCCCATGTCTCGGGGCATACGCCTCGCCCTGTACTGTATAAAACGTCTCGCCTCACACCCCGCCTTTTAAAACACTGGGACTGACTATATGTGTGATAGCCTCTTAAGTGATTTGTATAAAATGTAACGATTGTTGAAGAAATTGAATTTGAATCTACTTTGTAAAGTTGTGTTATGACTTATTATTATAAAAATTAATTAATGAAATATATTGGGACTTAATTAATTACATCATCTTGTTTTAAACAATTTCTCTTTGTGGACATCTAGAAATGATAACATATTAGGAAGTTTTCCAGACTTGATTTTACGAGAGAATTACTGTTTTCTAATATCATGACTTTTAATCAGTGAACAATTTCGACTAATTAGAGGGTATAATTGAGTTATTTAACAGTTAAATATTTCAATCTTGATAACTCTTTCATGTTATATATATATATATATATATATATATATATATATATCCTTACAAAAATAAAAGATTTTTCTAACGATTGTATACCACATGTCTTGCAGTCTTTTATTCATAAAATAAAATATATATTTTTGGTAGGATGAATATACTTAAGAGGGGCTAGATCTTACTTTACATATCCTAATGAGGTAGCAAACCTCTACTAATTATTAGCAAGTATGAATAATATGAGAGTTAAAAAGTACTAGATATACTATGATCACATTACACTTTATGATGATATGCTTAAGTAATGCAAAATTATAAAAACAAAAAAGAAAATTGAGTCATCAACTCCAAACTTTCTTTTAAAAATATATGAACTAATAAATATAGATCATAACAATTCTTGAAATGTTATTCACTAATGATGTCATACCGTTAATTTTGGAAAAAAAAAATGACAAGTTTCAGGCAAGTAATGTGTAAAAGGATCGGATGTCTCATTTTCTTGTCATATAATGAGAGGGAGGGGAGTCGTCTTGTGCTTTAACGGCTTGTCTGTATCGTAAAATTAAATGTGTACTGGTTTTGTAATTTTAACTATATTCTATTTTGACGTACATATTTTTTTCCTCTAATGGAGTCTAGAATATGCAAACTTTCAACAGTTTTGTATTCTAGTTCATGTTCATTCTACTTTTTTTCACGTTAGAAAGCGAGTATTTTCACGACATAGAATAAAATAACCATTTTACCCTAAATCATCCTGTAAAACCCTACTTTCTGTGTCTTTGTTGAGTTCTTTCTTTCAACTCGGTTCATGGACTTGATGTGAGCTTCTCTCTTATTTCGAACTATGTATTGAGCCACTAGTTATACTTCAACAACACTCCTAACCATGTCAAACAAACTTCCTATTTGCTACAAACCAACTTCCAAGTATGTTAGAGACTATCTTTTTGCTTCAAACCCTCCTTTCAATCAATGAGGTATCATCTTCTTGACAAGTCAATATAAAAAGATGAAGTAAAATAAAATTTTGATTCACATGTAAACTCTAGACTCTATTACATATCTATAGTGGGATGTAAGAGAAAATACTAGTTCTATGTCAGTTATGTGCGGGTATTTGACTCATAATTGATGAATTCATTGGTTTAATTACTATTGAATGCATGTCAATTGAACCCTTCAATAAGTCTATTGAAATTGACTCAGTAATAGATTTATTGTGGTCAAGGGTACTCCTCTATCTTAGTATTTTGGGTTGGAAAAATTTACTACGATGAAGAAATTCAAAATATTGTTTCCTAATATTTTGATTGGTGAATTTATTATCCCTATTTGTAAATTACCCCTATTTCTATTAGGAAGGTGAGGCAAAAAGGGCTTGATGAACTGTCCAAATTCTCTGATATCAAATTAAAATTGATAAAAGTTTATTTGAGTCTCATAGTCATTCCTTTATTGAATAGTTTCATATGCTTGACTAAATAAAAAGAATCAAGCTCACATTATAAAAAGTTTATTGAGTTTCATAGTCATTCATTTATTCAACCAATATCACCTCTTTCAGGTTTTGTGAGGTGATTGACCCTAGCTCTACACAACTTTCCTTCCTTCTATTATTGGTGTGGATCATCAAGCGATGTGATCAGATGGATGAAATTCCTTCCTTCGTAACCAATGTCTTATTAGAACCTTGTAAATGGAGAAACCATGTTAAGGACTATTCTCCCCTTTAATGGAATTTATGTGATCCAAATCTAGATTAGTGTGTTCTAAATATATCAGATGTCTCTCTTAAAAGAAAAATTGTCACAAAAGCCCATCGTAGGTGATATGAGTTCTCTATGTGATGGAAAGATAAGGGATGAGGGTTAAGCAAATGCCATGAGTACTAGGATCGTTTGGTGTGCTAGACAAGATGAAATATCCACAATTAAGTTTGAGATTAAATTTATATGTATTGTATTGACAATATAGATCTAACTCCACCCTGAAACCTAAATATTCCACCTTCCTATCAAATTTGGAATTATTTTATCCCACTTCCCACATAGGATAAGTTAGTTCAAGAATTATAATTTAAATTATATTCTCGAGATAATATAATCTGCATATCAAACAACCCCTTAAGTCACAGACAACATATCAAGGAGAAATTGAACAAAAAAAATATACATGATTTGTTTCATGTTTTTTTGTTCATTTCTAATTATTGAGATGGATATTTTCATTGACTCAATTTTTTTCTGGAAATGTTTCTCTTTTGTGTTCCACTAAACGTTTCTCATCATTTAATATTTATCCTAAAAAAAACCTCACGAAAGAGTCAAGAAAATCTTAACATACATTTCTGATTATTATATATAAAATGTATGTAGATGTTCTTAGAACTTAGTCAACTACAAAGAGGTGAAGTATTAGTTTCTCCTAAAAATTAATCTTTCAACTAGCTAAGTTCCATTGTTAACAAGAAGCAATGAAACTTAATTGATTGGATTTGATTCATTCCTAAACAAGCCTTAATAGAACTTTAAATCTTTAAATTTCATTAACATTGATCAAACAATTGTTGGATGAGACACTTAATAGATAATTAGTTTGATAAGTATTTTGTTTTCTTTATAACTTTTTTGATGTATGTATATTTGATGACAATATCGTTCCAAGTAAATTTACTGTTCAACTAATGAGAAAGCCTTATTGAATAGATAATTAGGTTTATAACAGTTTTTTATTTTCCTGTAATATGTATATTTGATGATAATATTACTTCAGGTGAGTAATTTTGAAAAGTGAGAATTTTTTTTTTGCAATTCAATTAGATCAATGAAATATCATAATGCATTATATTTGTAGGGAGAATTGGAACGTCCTAGCAGGAATATGCCAGCATGGATAGGGCCATTTTTGAAGAAGACATTTTTTGGGACATGTTTGGTACATGATGAACTTCAAAAGAATGAGCTGAACAAGTATTGTATCACATGTGATTCAGATTTATGCAGGAATTGCATTGCTACAAACAAACACAATGAGCATGACCTACTAAAGATTTATCGACATGTTTACAAAGACGTTGTTCCTCTCGACGAGATGGAGAAATATATTGACTGCACCAAAATTCAGGTAAATTTTAATTGATATAGGTAGTTACATCTAGAAATGATGAAAAGAGATCATATTGATTATGAATTGATGCTCTGGACATTAATTTATTTGGACATGTTAGTGAGAATTAAATATTAGTTAATGAAATGTTAGTCATTTGTTTATACTATATTATTTTGGATGTTATTATAAAAATATTATATATTAATATAACAATTGATGAGATTTTTAATTCAAAGTTGTAAAATATTTATGATAAAAAGTAGATAGTTTTTTGTATATACATATTTAAAATTTGTACTTTTTATTATAATCTTCTGTTATAAATGACAATAAATTCATAAAATCAGTATTAATTTTTTGGGGTCTCTACCCTAAAAACAAGCATTTTACTAGTCTCACCCTTGCCTCATCTCTGTTTGGACCCACTAATTAAGTCATTTTGTGGGTAAAAATTTACAAGTCTACCATTTGTTTGAAGTTGAACCTGAACAAAATGACTGAAGTTCAATCTTTTTCTTTTGTTAAAACTTAAGAAACATATGGTTGATTTTGTTATGTTTGCCTAAATTCATTCACTGATGCACGTACATTAAAGTTTAGCTATTTTTGTTTGGACTTCATATAAAAAATATCTGAACTTTAATCATATATAACTTCAGACATTTTCATTTGAAGTTAAGCTTGACAAAGCCTAACTTCTAAGTTGTCTATAGTGGATAGATCTGTGCACACTGTTTTCTACCGGTTGCACAATGATTGATTATTTCACTCATTTATATATACCCTTACAAGTAGTAACAATTTGCAATTCTTGTTGTTTTTACATAATTAGTATCGGTATGTTTAGTTCGGAAATAATTTCTCTACCTTCACGAGATAGTAGTAAAGTATGTGTACACTATACCCTTTCCATACCTCACCTGATGAGATTTCACTGAATATGTTATTATGGTGTCTATGTGTTAGTGATGAGATATATATAATTTGCTATGTGCAGCCATACAAATGCAACAAGAAATGGGTAATTGCTTTGAATCCGCTGCCACATTGTGGATCTGGCTCTCTAATTGTTGGAGACCCTACTTGTTACACTTGTAAAAGGAGATTGAATGACCCTGAACAGTTTCGCTTCTGTTGTATTGCTTGCCAGGTACATAACACTCCCTCCATTTCAAACTAAGTGGTTGTTTCGCAATGATTTTTATTTTATTTTTAAATATTTTTTTGAAATCTGAATTTTGGAAATTATGCTCGATCGGGCACATAGTTTAAGAAATAAAGAGAGACTTGAGTCGAGGGTCTTTTGGAAACAATCTCTCTACTTTCATAAGGTAGTGTTGGGTACATTTTACCCTCCACACCTTACTTTTTGGATTTTACTAGGTATGTTGTTGTTGTTGTTGTATAATCCTAAATAGAATGTTGAAATTGAAAAAAACGTACTCCCTCCATCTCAATTTATGTGATATTGTTTGACTCGACATGGATTTTAAGAAATAAAGACTTGATATTTATGGTCCAAAATAAATCACAGATGTTTGTGTGGTTAAAAATCTCTCATTTAAGGTAAAATGAGTATTTTAAAGCTAAATTGTTAGTAAATATATATAAATGTATCATTAATTTCGGAACTGAAAAAAATGAAAGTGTCATATAAATTGTAATAGAGAGTATTAAATGTTATGAATCAACCTCAGTCCGACATGGATTTTGACGTCACGGAATTAGTTATTGTGTCAAGAAGAAGTAATAAAACCAAAAGACCTTCACAAAGGTTGATTTGAGATCCAGACTCAATTAGCAACTAGTTTAAAAGGAAGAGAAGTTGGAAAGATAGGTTAGGCTTATTGTTGTGTGAAAAGTCTGGTTCTCCTGACCTCCCTTCTGAAGTGTCTGTATTTTCTCATCTCCCTTCTTCCAGCAAACAATCCCTAGTCTTACTTTCGATATTTCTATATGTTTGGGGTTTTACCGTTTCAATTGTTATGTTTATTTTTGGAAATCGTAATTGAACTTTAGTCTTATTAATATAATTGAGAAGTGGTTATTGTTGTATTGGATTTGAGTTATTTACCCTAAATATAACGGAAAAACACTCTAACAAGACACTTAAATTGGAACAACAGGAGTATTATATCTTTACAATGTCAATACATATAAATATTTTTGCAAATAACATATGGTATGATGGAATTTGTAGGTGGAAGCCAAATGGGGAAAGATTGTGGAGATGAAGAAGAAGCGCAAGAGGAAGGGAATTCCTCGCAGAGCTCCTTTGAAATAAATATGCTTTGCTTTAATTTCATCATTTTGAAGTACTTTGCTTGAAGAATTTTCAACTTTGTGACTTATTCTGCTACTTGAAAAACTTATGTGCTTTCAACTCTTTTCATTTTTAATTAAGACTTTTGGAACCTAATTTTCTTGCATGCATTGTCATTATGTGGTTAAAAATATATGTGGACGCATGATCTCTCTTTTAATGCGCCGTGTTGTTTGAACTCTTCAAAAATATCAATGGGTACGTGTCAAATTTTCTGAAAGTAAAGTATTTTTTGAAGAATCCGACAATGATGGGGCATCAAAAGTGAAGAGCCCGCTTAATTTAGCTTTGTTTGAGGTGACTAGTACTTTTTTTGGTATATGTGTTGCAGGTGTATATCGAGTCAATTTTTTATTTGTTTCATTACTATGCTGACGTTTCGTCATATATTTTGGGAGTAATTTTTGAAAAATTGTCTTTAAATATCTGTTTGACTATGAAATTTGATTTGAAAATAGTTTTTGGATTTTTGGAACTTAATTCCACTCAGAAAACTTTAATTTTTTTCAAGTAAAACATATGTCCAAATGCAATTTCATATTCTAAAAATCACAACTTAGAAAACTCATATTTTCAAGTTTCCATTTCAAAAACTAAGATCAACTAGGAGCTTAGTTGGTATTACGCCTGTATTTATTCATGGGCTAACCTATATATTCATGATACATACACCAATATTTTTTTATGTGTTAATGGGTATTTACTACAATTTTTCTAGTATATATACATATAAAAATATATCTGAAGACAGGAGGATTTATACTATATATTTATAAATTCTACAGGTTTGAGGTAATAATATAGCGTAGTATATATTTTGAGGTAGTAATAAATAGTAACCAATGAGGATTGTGGTAGAGTGGTAAGTACTCCTTCATCCTTAACTACAGGTCTCAGGTTTGAATCCCTCTTTCCGACGCGAATCTAAATTAAATCAGATTCCAATATGAATACCAGACATTGAATGAGAAACCGAAAGAAAATATAAAGTAGTGTATTGTAAAAGAGGAGAACCATGGGCGGAGCCTAATTTGTTAGAAGTGTTACTGTTGTTTTAGGCTGCCTAATTAATGTACACAAGTACTAGGGTCTTTAGTCACTTGAATAGGAAGTAAAGTGGGGAATGCCACTAAAAATATATTTTTAGCGGCAATTAAACTTGGCCAAGAAATCCAATCCCAATTGAGTTTTATTTTCATAAATATTTCCGCCTTCATATGGTTTCTCCTAATTTCAAATCTCTTTCCTTTTGTATAAATATGATAATGTTTTCATGTTGAGTTCTTGTTCCTTGATCCAGTACGTGTCTATGCCATAAACCAATTTTCTCAAGAAATTCCTCTTGCTCTTAAAAATCTACTTTGTTCCCAACATTACCTAATTATTTTACTTCGTCCATAGAACTTTTGTAACCCAGTTCCTCCCGTAGACATGATAAGAATCTGATTCTTCTATAGTTATTTGTCAATCATAAATACTACCAATTCATTGTTTGAAACATGTTATCTAATTCACATATAATATTTGTTATGATTGCCAATTATCAAAACTTTGACTTCAGTATTACTTATATATAAAATAGAAGAGGCTAGGGAAGCAGGTCATGGTCAACATGCCTGCTTCCAGTCAGTCAGGGATATTTATGGTATTTTCAGCTTTTTATGCTTGAAAAAAAATGGTACTCTCTCCGTTTCATTTTATATGTCATCTCTTTCTATAAATAATTGGTCTATAATACTTGTCATTTCATAAAATCAATGCATAAATTAGCATATTGTTCCTTTATTACCCTTGTGAGTTATTAGCATTAAAAACATACGTTTGACCAACTTAGAAAAGTTAAGTAAATGATTCATGTTCATTGGTTAAATAAATTAATTCATATTCATTGATTGAAAACTTGAGTTCCAAAAAAATTAAATAAGGATAGAAGAATAAAGTTACATCATTTCTTAATGCAAATACAAAGTAAAAAGATGACATATAAAATGAGACGAAGGGAGTAGTACAAAACTTGTTGTTGTTGGACATGAAAACCACTATGTTCATCTACTTTTGTATGCAGGTGGCCAATCATTGGACCCCATCATTACTTTGGTATACTATTTCATTTTTCCTTGCCTATCTTCTTGTCCAACAGAAAATTAAAACTCCAATAAACTATTACTCAAGCATCAACCAATAATTTTGTTCAACAAAACTTGAAGATTATTAAAAACGCTCTCTACCTAAAAACCTAAAACCTACTAAACCTAGCACCAGTAGCGGCCGTCATGGCCAAAACCACCACTAGTGGGGCTTTTCCACCTCTCCAGGAACGAAAAATCTGGAATATAATCAACCCTTATAGAGCCAAACCCTACACAATATGCAAAGGTCCTCAATCCAAAACCCATTATTCCCTTGATCCCTAAAGTTCCCCCTAAAACAATTATAATTATTCATGGAGAACCCCGCATTACGTGAAGTCAAATCGCTAATTGTCCAAGAGAATATGTAGTATGCCATTATTGGAAAATTCTCATACGGCAAACCGGAGATACTGGAATTAAGGAAAATGTGGAATCAAAAGTGAATGTACAATAGGAGTTCTAGACACGAGGAACATTCTAATCAGACTTACTACGACGGAGGATTATGTGCATCTATTATCAACAACGACATTCTATGTTAGGTTTTTGATCAAATCTGAATCTGGAAATTAGAGAATACAAGAACTCAAGAAAGGAAGAAGAACAGAGAGAATCGATTTGGGAATTTTTATCTGTATTGAAGTTGTATCTTTACAAGTTACTTACAAGTATATATATATAACTAACTATGCTGCCAGCTGTAACTAACTATGCTGCCAGCTGGCTAACTAACTTTACAACTCATTATCTATTTAACTTTACATATCACTAACCAACTAACTTAGTGATTCTAACTCAGCTAATTCCACTACACCATTTTAGGCCTACGGCCACCCCCGTAAAGTGTAGCCTAAACTAGCAAAAAGTGTGGCCTTTGATAAAAGGCTACACTTTTGGACTTTAAGCAACACTTTTCCAGGGGTGCCCAAAAGCAGCGTTACCTTAGAGTTTAGGCAACACTTTTCAAGTGTTGCCTTATCAGCTACGCTTAAAAGCGTAGCCTAAAAGGCAAAATGGCAACGCTTTTATGTACCTCAAATAGCAACATTTCTATCTCATACAACTACACTTTTAAGCGTGGCCTTAGCTTCCTTATTGCCCACGATTTGTAAGTGTTGCCTTTTCTATCTAATGTATGACAACACTTTGAAGTGTAGTCCTTGCCCATGTGCATACCACAATTTAAAGTCCTATGGCTACACGTTTAAGTGTGGCCATATCATTTTGGCTATAAAATATTTATATGCCACAATTTCTAATTAAAAAACGCCAATATTATTTTGCAATAAATAATCTCAAGCATTAGATTGGCTCATAAGTAATTCAAATATATAGATTTGCAATAAACTTCAAAAGATAGTACATACTTATACATACTAATACAACAATATTCTAAATATGTGTACACAATTGTTCAAAAAGTACTCTTACAATAGTTCAATATATTCTAGCAAAGAATATATTTCACAAAATCAAACATAATGTATTCAAACTTTTACAATAGTTCAAAAACTCTTTATCAGCCACTTCAATGAGATCAAATTTACGTGTAGTGACCCTTCAAATTTGATCACCTCCATTTCCCTGCACATTTAGAATTTACGGCAAATCAGATTGCAACAATTATAGAAGAGGCAAAGAGTTCCACATTCCACATTGCACAACAGTTCTGGATTTTAAATTTTTACGAAAAGATGTGGTCCAATTTGTGAAGCTGCACTATTTTTCCAACAACACCCTCATAATCATAGTTATCAAAAAACAGAGGAGCTGTTAATATTGTTATTGCATTTAATGGGTGGTGATTTCCTTGTATTTCAACTCTCCTTTGACAGGTATGCTCACACTCAACATTAGCATCTTATTTCCACTCTCCTATCTTCTATTCCCCTATCCTAGTTTTTAAAAGTTTTAGTCATTCCTAGTTGAATTTACCAAAAGCATATCATGCACACATGTCGTATGCCTCCTTTGCTAATTTCTCTAAGATATAAACTTCAATCTTTTGGCAGGGCACTTTGCTAGAAATATCTAAAATATTTATGTTGATTCTCTAGTGATTGACAGTGATTATAAACCTCTTAGAAATATGATTATGAGATGGTGGACTACTATCCAATCGTATACAAAAAGCTGGGAATTTTTTCACCCAGTGCCTAAACAATCCAAACTTCTTTACAAATTAATCAGAAACTTGTTCGTTTTAGTAGAATGTTAAAAAATTGTGGCATCTCAAGTATCTTATGTTCATCAACTATCAATTGCATAGTAGGTCAGTTTATAGTAGGTCAGTTTATAGAGCATTCAACATCTCACTGTATGAAGCCTCTAGAACATCTTGCATTTCTTGCACTAAACCTTCACTCCCCCTTCCGATCTCTCCACTAAACTAAAATATTACTAGAAGAACTAACCTGTAACATTCCAAAGAGGTAGTCACCAAAAGTAACTCCAGGTTCAAGCTCCCAATCATGACCAGGGGGCCTATCACGCAATACTTCAATAAATGTTGCAAAGAAATTGTGCACATCGTCTCGTAGTTGTTGAATATAGCTGGAAACAAGAAAAAGAGGAAACTAAATTTTCGGTGAAACAATGACCAGTTAGCAAGTGGAAATGCATCTATTCTGTGTGGTTTTACTATGAAAAAATTAAGAGCTGGAAACTATAGGAAATATATCCAGTTACCGTCAAGGTCAAACTCTTTCACCGGAGACTCCATGACAAGGTACTGTAAATACCTACTAAATAGTAATAAACTATCCTTGTATGGGAGGACCACCATATCCTGCAAGAGATAAGAAACAACATATCCACATAGTCAAATACACAACTATATGCTCCTCCGACATCACAACCACAAATCTGAAAGTGAACCAGACCTTTGATCCAACTCCATCAGCTCCTATAATTCTACAAGGAAATTTATTTTAGTTGTTTGTACTAGGTAGATTTACTAGTCTCAAAACTTCAAATAAAAAAGTCTTTTATATGCCTAAAGAACATGAAAAAGGCAATATAGTCATACCACAGTGGTCCTGTTTGCTTCATCCATCAATGCAGCACCAGCGAGCATCTCTCTAATATCAATTCCCCGGAGTGAAAAGATATATGTGGCGTAATGTGACACAAATGTTGTAAGACAAGATGAAATAATTCCTTGTGTTTCATTCTATGCGACAAAGTCTAGCTTACTTTGGATTGTAAGTGTTGTCCTACTTAAATAATACATGCTAGGTAAAATTAGAAGTTTTAAGAAGTTATGGAGTTGTATATAAGTTAATTTGATAAAGACAATATCACATCAATCATCACATTTATTTACACAAATGAATTTGAATTTCTGAAACCTGTGAGAGTTGCATGAAATATTCTTTATTCTAGAATTGTGTCGAGAAGTTTGGGAAGTTTAAAGTAGTGAATTGTGATTTATAAGCAAACTGAGATTAGAAATGTGACTTCAGGAGTGTCAAACCTGAAGTGCAGCTGGAAGTAAGCCAACTGCAGACATTCCAGAGGTTCTTTTTCCCACCCAATCAAACATAGGGAATCCGGCTAACAAACCCTCAATTCTAACAGTGTTGTTAAGCAATGAGTTCTCTTGTGTAATGGCAATACCCTGCACATGAGTTGTAGTAAGAAACAATGAGAAGTGAGAACTATTTAAGAGCAATGCTATGCACATCCTGCAATGTATATTATAATGGAGAGTGAACAAAAAGACGGAACTAGAGGATCACAGACCAAGCAGAAACTTTTCGTAGACCTACTAAAACTCCTAAACCAGTAGATGCAGATTAAACAGAGGTAAACAGTCATGTTTTTTAACTCTCTTCTATAGAACTTTCATTTTCTTAACAAAATGCGATACTTATCAGAAAGCTACTCCACATTATGGCTAAAAAATATAAAAGCACAAAAAAGAACCTGAGGTCAAAACCTGTTTTGCAAATATCAAGCCGGCTTCACGGAAGGCCTTCTGGATCAATGCCTGCTGGATCTGTGTTGTCGATAAATCTTATCTGCCAAGAAATGATAAAGCATGGTATAGACAAAGAGAGAGATGTGAGAGAAATAGATAAAAAGGTAAGCCAGAGTACTACACATGTATACAATAAGGAAGACTTATTATTAACTATGTAAAAAACAATTTATATTTAAATCCTTCATAATTAAGTTTTCAGCACAAGTTCTTTAGCATCGTTTGACTTTATCTACACTCTTAATGAGAAGAAAACAGTTCAGTGGAGAACCTCATTAGTGCTTGTCAAATAAGAGAACAATATCATCATGATCACTACAGATGCAAGAATAAGGGATAGGATTAAGTCAAGGTATTTCCATTGGCTTTGATGTTGTGTAGCACCAGTTTAAGCAAAGGTGCACTCTTGCTTATCTATGCATTGTACTAACACCACTAAATTGACACAAAAGAAAGACCATCAGAAAATATTTCTCAAAGAGTAGTACAAAACATTTATTGCAATATGTACACAAAGTAGGAGCAGTCAAGCAGATACATATGCACAACACATTACACACTAACACACCATATATATTGTGAATTAGCTGTCACAGCCCTTCAAGGAAAGAAAATGCTTTTGTATAGTATTAACTTGAGGTTACTTCCATTTTGGAAAGAGTTGTCAATGCCCTCCAAAGATGCATCATACTTTTCGCGACCACTGGAGGAAACTAAAAAACAAGTAATTTTTTGTTCTAACTAAACTAAACAATCAGCTTTTGATGCAAGGAAATGAGGCAGAAAAAAGTTATTAGAAAAGAACATAAATTAAGTGGAACAAGATTTAGGTGTCTCCTAACCTTGGGTACATAAACCCACTAGTCTAATCTCCGCCACGAATATACTCCTAAAGCATCTGAGGATGATATTCTAATATCTGTTTGCTCAGAACAAGTTTAGAAATTAATAAGTAATTTCATTCTACATAAAAGGGAGCCATAAAAATGGAGAAAACTGTACCTCCCGATAAATGAGCTCTCTAACATCTTTTGCCAACTTTCCCTGCTCAAATTCAAACTCAAGCTTTGATATTGGATGAGTAGATGGTTCACGGTCCACATTCGACAAACTACGGAAATAAGGATCAGCCAGAGCCTTCAAACCAAAACCACCAATAATGAGATGAAGTTTTGTCACGTTATCAGAGTCAAGATTTTCTTTGGTAGATAGAACAATATAAAAACTTCTTCACTTTAAACAACTACCTCCTCTGCAGATGGTCGATCTTTAGGGTCAAATGCAAACATGCATTCAAGTAGGCGCAAAGCCAAAGGATCCGCATGTGGAAACTTTTGTGCAACTGGAACTGGTGGTTTTTTGCGCATGTTACCGAGGTATCTTCTTGCCTTTTCATTTCTAATCTGCCAGTTCAGTAGAATTTCTTTAGTAAAACAGGAATAACTAGAGTGGGACATACAACGTGATTTACTAGGACCTCACAGCAACTATTCTTTTTGTTTTAACCTTTGTTCTCTGATGTTCTTACTAGCAAGTAATGAAGACATCTTATCATCCAAGTGATGCTAATCTGATTGAACATTAACAAAGAAAGAGAAGTAGGCAATTAGAGAATTAACCTTTGCAATGGTTTCAGGAGGAGGTGTTCTAGCAAATCAGTCATAAGGTCTAATTGATGCACTACATTCTTTCCAGGAAATAATGGTTTTCCAGTGAGCATTTTTGCAAATAAGCATCCTATGCTCCAAATATCAACAGCAGGAGTGTACTACAAATAGAGAACTCTCAGTGATAGTACATGTCACATCATAAGTAAATCTATCTATCAGATATGTCAAAAACACAAGTAAACTCTCAACATATATTATATGATATAGTTGTGTCACAGTGAAATCACGTCGTCAAATTTTATAGTTAGATATTACTTTACAAGAAAGAACGTCTAGTTTATTTTTGTTCTGTGATAAGGTAAAAAGCAACAAACCCTTATTTTTGAAATAGTGAAATAATAATAAAATCCACATCATTATTTCCGTGCATAAAGCAAAAGAGCACATCCCTGACTATCAATCTCAACTTTTTAGGAGAAATACCACTTCATGATGTGGAGACACTGAGACCACAAAAAATATATGTGCATACTAGGAACATTAACAGTCTTAGGCTAAACGTTCCCACACACAAGGGCAGAAAATAATTCTTGAGCTAGAAATTGGGAAACCCCCTCGAAGCACTACCCTAACTCTCTGTTTTGCAAGCAGGTTCTGTTCCAAGAGATTTATACTATGTCTCCACAGTAAAAAAGATATGTATGTTTGTATTCTAACATTAAAACCTGACATGTTATGATCTAAAAAGTTCCTCTCCCCGCCTTGGCTACTATTATTAGTGTCCTCTATAAGAACCCTTTCCAACATAGCTATATGGTAAACTTCTTCAATTAAATAGAAAATGATTATAGCTATATGCTTCAACAAAGATTATAGAGCATAAATATCATCATGCAACTTAAAATCTAATTCAGTGAGATTTAACATGACGGGAACTATGATTAACTTCATTTGCTACTAAGATTTATTGAACAGAACCAAGAGTGCACTATTCCAGCCAATAACATTCTTAAACATTAGCCAAAACAATTAAAGAAGGTCCATGCTAAACTTTGAATCAAGAAATGGTTGCTTAGCCCCAATCTATGTACAATTTCAGTCTATTAACCTCATAAAGATTAACATTATCTACCATTTTTGAGCAAATATATGCTCAAACTCTAACAACCAACTTACTCAAACCAAGTTAAAGGAAAATGAAGCCAAAAAACTTATGCTGCCTTATTTTCTTTTGTATCAACAAAAAATCAACAAAAATCGTATCAACAACACAATAATATCAAAACCCTAAAGCTAAATGTGTAACCACACACAAGAAATAAAACCAGATGCCATAAATTTAGACTTTTTAAAGATATAAATTTTTACCTCATAAACCATATTCAAGCAAAATCCTTTCAATGTGATGAAGCTTTAAGACATCATCTTCTTAAGTGAAGCATTTTGTTCTGTCCTTGATGAACAACGAGAAATCTATGAGGGATTTTCGTAGGTCACAGGTGAACAACCATGAAACTGAATATGCGTCGTTCTTCAATATGTGAGGGATCGTTCTTGAGAAATTTCAGACTTGGAGAAGAAGGCGTCGTTGCTTTATGTTTGAGGATTTCAGACTATGAGAAATTTCAGACTTGAAGACCTAGAAATTCGGCTTGGAGAAATTTCAAACTTGGAGACTTCAACCCGACTTGGAGAAATTTCAGACCTAAAAATTGTGATTTTTTTCTTATTTGGGGAAAAGATAGATTTATGTTTTATGAATTGTTTTTTTTTTTGCCCAATAAAAATTGGAGGGAGAGTTAAAAATGTTGGAGGTAATATAATATTTTAGTGAAAACTTTAAGGCTACATTTATAATGTGTTGTTTTTACAATTATAAAAATAGGACACTTTAAAAGTGTGGCCATATATGTAAATAATTGTTGCCAATTATATCATATTCTAACAACGCTTATAAAGTGTAGCATATAACATTAAAGAGTACGCTTTAAAAGTGTTGCCAATATTATCGAAGCCAAAAGTTAAGAACTTGGGCTACGCTTTAAAAGCGTCCCCAAAAATATTTTAGGCAACACTTTACAAGCGTTGTCCAGATTTAGTGTGGCCGTAGGCCTAAAATGTTGTAGTGTTCGTACTACTCCATTGTTTATGTTACACCATAATTCTCAATACTCCCCCTCAAACTAGGTCCCATGAAGACATTCAGGACTCCTAGTTTGGATAATAGGTACTCATGTTGTGTCCTTCCCAATGCCTTTGTTAGTAGATCTGCTAGTTGATCATGTGAAGATACATATACAGTTTTGATTAACCCTTGCTGAATCTTCTCCCTTATGAAATGGCAGTCTATTTCGATGTGTTTGGTTCTTTCATGAAATACTGGATTCGCAGCTATTTGTATAGCAGCCTTGCTATCACAATATATTGATACTGGACCTTCAATCTTGATTCCCAACTCTTTTGCCAGATTATTTACCCAAACTACTTCAGCTGTTAACCCTGCCAGACTTCTATACTCAGCTTCAGCTGAGCTCCTTGAGATTGTTCCCTGCTTTTTAGATTTCCAAGCAATGAGAGATTTCCCTAACCTCAATATGTATCCTGTCACAGACCTTCTGGTGTTTGGGCATGCAGCCCAATCTGCATCACAATACCTTGTTAACCTCATGTCCTTCTCTGATGACATTAGTAGTCCTAGCCCTGGTTGAGTCTTAATGTATCTCAAAACTCTTAATGCTGCATTCCAATGCTGTTTTGTAGGCTTCTGCATAAATTGGCTTAGTGTTTGCACAGTGTATGCAATATCAGGTCTAGTGTTCGTCAAATAAAGTAGTTTCCCAATCATCCTCTGATATTGTTGTACATCTTCAACTAGTTCAGTTGCTTGGTCAACATCCTCAGCTATAGTCAACTTTATGTTGAATTCCAAAGGAGTCAATGCCACTTTTCCTCCTGTTAATCCAGCTTCAGCTAGTAGTTCTAACGCATACTTTCTCTGATTCATAAGGATTCCCCTGCTTGATCTACTGAATTCAATTCCTAAGAAGAACTTCAGTTCTCCTAAATCCTTAATCCTGAAGGATTGATGGAGAACCTGTTTAGTTTCTTTGATCAACTGTGTGTCATTTCCAGTTATAAGTAAGTCATCCACATAAACTAAAATGATTACCATCTTGTGTCCTTGTTTCTTTGTGAATAAGGAATAGTCCAAATGACTCTGTTGGTATCCTGATCCCATCAGTGCTTCTGTCAATTTGAAGTTCCATTGTCTGGAAGCTTGTTTGAGTCCATACAAGGACTTGACAAGCTTGCAGCAGACCTTAGGTGTCTCCCCCTGAACCTTCAACCCCTTAGGTAGTTCCATAAAAACATCCTCCAATAAGTCACCTTGCAAGAAGGCATTATAGACATCCATTTGAAACAATGGCCAATTCTCAGCAGCAGCTAATGCAACAACAGTTCTTACTGTCACCATTTTCACAACTGGTGAAAAGGTCTCTTGATAATCAATTCCAGCAGTTTGATTGTACCCCTTAGCTACAAGCCTTGCTTTATACCTTTCTACAGTACCATCAGACCTGTACTTGATTTTAAAAACCCATTTACACCCAATAACTGGCTGATTATGAGGTAAGGGAACAACTTTCCAAGTCCCATTATCCTTCAAAGCCTGCAGCTCTTGAGTCATAGCATGAACCCATTTAGAGTCTGTTATAGCTTCTTCATATGTGGATGGTTCCACATCAGTGGAGATGTTGGCTATATATGCTTGATATGGTGAAGAAATATGTTGATAAGAAACATAATTACCCATAGGGTAAAAAACCTACTTTCTAACCTTATGACCAGTGTGATAATCTTGGTGCCAAGTAGGTGTTGTTGTAGCTCTAGTTGACCTTCTAGGAGCAGAAGTGGCAACATCTGCAGTTGATGTATGATCAAGATTCATCTCATCAACAACTGAAGTCTCTACTGTAGGTTCACTGGTTTCACCATCTGGAATCAAGTCACTACTAATACTGCTAGTATCAGTATGTATGCCTGGACCAACTAAGAAATGCTCATCCTCATCAAATTGTACTGGTGTAGCAGGTATGGAAGTAAGATCAGGAAGGCACTGAGAAGAATTAATCTTGAATGGAAACACATTCTCATGAAATATTACATCTCTGCTCACCAATATCTTCCTGTCATGTAAGTCAAATAGGATGTAACCTTTCTGAGTAGCAGCATATCCTAAGAGAGCACATGCAGCAGCCCTGGGTGAAAATTTGTCAACCTTAACAATCTTAGTTGCATAACAAAGACAACCAAGCACTCTTAGATGATCTAGGGAAGCTTTATGCTTATGAAATACTTCATATGGAGACTTACCCTTAAGCACTGGTGTGGGTAATCTATTGATCAGATACACTGCAGTCAATACACATTCACCCCAAAATCTAATTGGTATACTTCCTTGAAATCTAAGGGCTCGAGCCACCTCTAATATATGCCTATGCTTCCTTTCTACAACTCCATTTTGTTGTGGAGTGTGAGGACAACTACTTTGATGTATAGTCCCTGTGCTTTCAAACAGAACTTTGCATTCATTATTGAAAAATTCACTACCATTGTCTGATCTAAAAATCTTCACAGTAGAGGCAAATTGAGTTCTTATCATTGAAATGAAATTCTTTAATACAGTGACAACATCTGACTTCAATCTGAGCAAATACAACCATGTCATCCTGCTGTAATCATCAACTAAAGTCAAAAAATATCTAAAGCCATTATGAGTAGCTATTTTATATGGGCCCCAAACATCTAAATGTATCATATCAAACATTCTACTCCTTCTAGTACAACTCAAAATAAAAGGCAATCTAGTTTGTTTTGCTAAAGGGCAGACTGTGCATTTATTCTGAATGTGTTTATCATGTCCTTCCACTGCTAACGACATTCTCCTTAGAACATTGATTGAGGGATGTCCTAGTCTCTTGTGCCATAATAGGTCTTTTCCATCATTGTGTACATTGACATTCATAAGCTTTGGACCATTGCTGTTACTATGATGATTATTATTTGGATCCATCAACCAATATAGGCCTCCACTTTCTTTACCAATCCCCTTCACTTTCCCAGTGGAGAGGTCCTGAAATACACAAAATGCAGGGAAAAATACAATTGAGCATTGCAATTGTTTAGTGAGCTGTGACACAGATAATAGGTCATACTTAAAATTAGGCACTGCTAACACATCTTTCAAGACATCTCTACCATTCCATTTATACTTTCCAATATGAGAAATTGTGGTGGTTTGGCCATTTGGTAAATGGACTTGTTTTTCATTGCCTTGTGAAGGAACATGTGTGTCAAATAATGCTTTCAAGTCTGAAATAATATGTTTACTAGCTCCTGAATCCACTATCCATTGTTTGTGAGTATAGTCATCTTTATTATCTACCAGATAAGCATGTGCAATACCTGCCATGTTAGCTGCTCCTGCTATGTTGACTGCTGTATCGTCAGTCCATTTTTCTTTGCTGAGCATTCTGAGTATCTGTCCATATTGCTCCTTTGTGAATACTGGTTGTTCCATAGGATGCATATCTTGCACATCTTGGCCCCTCACATCTGCACTGAAAGGGTTGAAAGCATCATCATAATCAACTGCATTTGCTATCCTTGTTCCCCCATATTTCTTCTTGAATTTGGGATGACCAGGAGGGTATCCAACTACTCTGTAACATGTATCCTTGGTGTGTCCTTTCAGCTTGCATACTTCACATTGCAGATTGTAGTTCCTTTTCTGTCTCTGTGAATTAGAAGTAGAGCCACCACCTTGGAAATTGTAACCCATAGCATTCGAAGAATTGTTGCCAGTAAGTGAATAACCAGAGTTGTTGATTCCTAGACTAGTGTTTCCCTCATGAAAGTTACCTTGATAACTAGGCTTGTTAGAACTATTACTCCCAACATAAAGAGCAGCTGATGATGATTCTCCCAATTCAATCCCTGAGTACGAACCAGCAGTTATTCTTTGTCCTTCATCAGCCACAATCATTGAATAGGCTTTGTTTAGAGATGGCAGAGGTATCATCATAAGAATTTGGCTTCTCTGTTGGTTGTACGACTCATTTAATCCCATGAGAAAAGCAAACAAACGCATATACTGCAGATGACTAGCATACACCTTTGATTTGTCACAACCACATGATGGAGGAGGGACAAGTGCATCAAATTCATCCCAAAGCACACGCAATTTTGTAAAATATGCAGATACAGACGAGTTACCTTGCGCAATTGTACAGATCTCTCTATGTAGTTGGTAACCTCTTGAGCCATCTACCTTGTCAAATCGTTCCTTCAAATCAGACCAAACCACTGATGCATCTGTGGCGTATATGATCCCACTCATGAGTTCCTTTGACACAGAGTTGAGAATCCAAGATAAAACAAACGCATTACACTTCTCCCACTGCTCCTCTAGATCATCTCCATAATCACTTTTTTTGCAGGTTCCATATACAAAACCTAATTTGCTCTTAGCTCGAAGTGTGAGAATCATCGATCTACTCCACACAGCGTAGTTCTCGACACCTGTGAGTTGAATACTTGTTAACAATGATCCTGGAGTATCTGATTGATGAAGATGCAGGGGATGATTACGTTGCTTCTCGACTGTCTCAATTGTATCCTTGCTTCCCATGATTCTTTGAGGAAATTAGAAAATCTTGAATACTGATTAACCAGATCAGCTGCGGAAGAGAAGATCGAAACGAGAACTTGAATCAAACTTTAATTCTAAGCTCTGATACCATGATCAAATCTGAATCTGGAAATTAGAGAATACAAGAACTCAAGAAAGGAAGAAGAACAGAGAGAATCGATTTGGGAATTTTTATCTGTATTGAAGTTGTATCTTTACAAGTTACTTACAAGTATATATATATAACTAACTATGCTGCCAGCTGTAACTAACTATGCTGCCAGCTGGCTAACTAACTTTACAACTCATTATCTAATTAACTTTACATATCACTAACCAACTAACTTAGTGATTCTAACTCAGCTAATTCGTACTACTCCATTGTTTATGTTACACCATAATTCTCAATAGTTTTAACTAAGGTGGAAACTACCATTGGTGTAGCATGGATTTCTTTCCCAGATCTACCACCAAATTTCTTTGCCAAGGAAGCAATCTTCTCGATAGCTAGTGCGGTTGGGAAACCACTTACTGTGGATACGACGACAAAGAATCAAACCAAACCAAAATGCGCAAGAGTCAAAATTGAAATGGATCTAACGGCTAAGCTTCCTCAATGTGTGAAAATAAATGAGGAAGATGATATCACGGGACATATCAAATGACAGTGGATCAAGGTTCAATATGGTCATATACCAAAGTACTGTAATAAGTGTTGTCTACAAGGGCTTGATGAACACAATTGTTGGACACTGCACCCAGAATTGTATGATGCAAGTGATGTAGGAGTCAAGGAAGGAAAGGAGAAGGAGATGGAGAAACTAGGCACTGCAACTGAGCAAAGGTAATTACCCAAATTCTTCAATCTTTTGTGTATATTAGCCCATGGATGTGGTGCCCCGGAGCACCAAAATTATTTTTCTCAAAAAATATTATGAGGACCTCTATAATTAGTTGTGGAACCACCTCGTATGCTCGCACCATTTTTCAACGCCTATTTCCACAATTACAGGACCTTTTTTTAGGAAGTATCCAAATTCTTCGATTTTTCATGTATATTTCCCATTGATCTGAAACTCCGGAGCACGTAAAAAATTTTCCTCAAAATACTTTATAAGGACCTCCATAATGAGTTGGGAACCACCACATATAATAACACCATTTTTAACGCTTATTACCACATTTACAGGCCCTTTTTCGGAATTGCCCATAATCTTCGAATTTTCGTGTGTTATACCCATGGATCTGGCGCCTAGAGCACCCAAATTTTTTCTCCCAAAAGACTTTATGAGGATCTCTGTAATGAGTCAGGGAACCACCACATAAACTCACACCATTTTTAAGGTTTATTACCGCATTTATAGGCCTTTTTTTGAAATTACCCAAAATCGTTAATTTTTTGTGTCTTATCCCATGGATCTGTCGCCCTAGAGCAACCAAAAAAAATTTCTCAAAAATCTTTATGAGGACCTCTGTAATGAGTTGGGGAATTGCCACATATATTCACACCATTTTTTAAATGTCTATTTCAGTATTTACATGCCTTTATTTAGGAATTACCCAAAATTCTCAATTTTTCGTGTGTTATACAACCCGTGGATCTGGCGCCTCTGAGCACCCAAAAAGAATTTCTCAAAAAACTTTATGAAGACATCTGTAATGAGTTGGGGAACCATCACGTATACTCACATCATTTTGTAAACGTCTATTTCAGTATTTACAGGCCTTTATTTAGGAATTACCTAAAATTCGCGATTTTTCGTGTGTTATACAACCCGTGGATCTCGCGCCTCTGAGCACCCAAAAAAAATTTCTCAAAAAAATTTATGAGGACCTCCGTAATGAATTGGGGAACCACCACGTATACTCACACCAATTTTTTAATACCTATTTCTGCATTTACAAGCCAATTTTTAGAATTACCCAAAATCCTCAATTTTACGTGTGTTCGCCCGGAGAACCTAAATTTTTTTTCTCAAATCCATTCAAAATCACAATAAATACTTCGATTTTTCGTGGGTAATAGGACGCACGCAAGGAACACCCAAAAAATATTTCACATCACCTACGATGGATCTAGCGCCTCGGAGCACCAAATTTTTTTTCTTAAAAAACTTTATAAGGACTTCTGTGATGAGTTGGGTAACCACCACATATACTCACACCGTTTTTAATAACTATTTCTGCATATACAGATATTTCTTTAGGATTATCCAAAAACCTTGATTTTTTGTGTATTATAGCCCATAAATATGGCTCCCCGGAGCACCCAAAAGTCTTTTTTTCGTAAAACTTTATAAGGACCTTCGTAATGAATAGGAGAACAACCACGCATACTCACACCATTTTAATGCCTATTTCCGCATTACAAGCCATTTTCTAAGAATTGCAAAAATTCATCGATTTTTCATGTGTATAAGCCAATGGATCTGGCGCCCCAGAGCACCCAAGAATATTTTCACAAAAAAACTTTATGAGGACCTCTGTGATAAGTTAGAGAACCACCACATACATTCACACCATTTTTTACCCCTATTTCTGCATTTACATGCCCTTTTTTAAGAATTACCCAAGATATTCAATTTTTCGTGTGTTATAGCCCATCGATCTGGCGCTCTGGAGCACCCAATTTTTTTTCTCAAAACAGTTTATGAGGACCTCCGTAATGAGTTAGGGAACATCCACGTATACTCACACCAATTTTTTTAAAGCTGATTTCCGCATTACAAGCACTTAGAAATTACCCAAAATATTCTATTTTTTGTGTGCTATAGCCCATGGATCTGGCGCTCAAGAGCACCCAAATTTTTTTCTCAAAAAACTTTATTAGGACCTCTATAATGAGTTAGGGAACCACCACATATACTCACACTATTTTTAAGGCCTATTTCCGTATTTACATGCTTCCTTTTTAGGAAATACCCAAAATCCTCGATTTGTCATTTGTTATAGACCATGGATCTGGTGCCCCGGAGCACCCAAATTTTTTTTCTTAATTTATGAGGACCTTCGGAATGAGTTGGGAAACCACTACGTATACCTACACCATTTTTAACACCTATTTTCGCATTTAAAGGCCGTTTTCTAGAAATTACCGATATTTCTTGATCTTTCGTGTATATTAGCCTATGAATCTGGCGCCTCGGGAGAATTAAAATTATTTTTATCAAAAAACAGTATGAGGGCCTCTGTAATTTGTTAGGGTATCATCACGTATACTCACACCATTTTTCAACGTTTATTTCCATATTTACGGGTCCTTTTTTAAGAAGTATAAAAATTCCTCAATTTTTCGTGTATATTTTCCATGGATCTGGAGCTTCGGAGCACGTAAAAAGTTTTCCTCAAAATATTTTATAAGGACCTCCATAATGAGTTGGGGAACCACCACATATACTAACACCATTTTTAATGCATATTTCCGCATTTATAAACCCTTTTTCTGGAATTGCCCATAATCTTTTATTTTTCGTGTGTTATAGCCCATGGATCTGGCGCCCCAGAGCACCCAAAAAAAAATTCTCAAAAAACTTTATGAGGACCTCTATAATGAGTCAGGGAAACACCACATATACTCACACCATTTTTAAGGTCTATTACCGCATTTATAGCCCTTTTTTTATAAATTACCCAAAATCGTCGATTTTTCATGTGTTATCCCATAGATCTGGCTCCCTATAGCAACCAAAATAAATTTCTCAAAAATCTTTATGAGGACCTCTGTAATGAGTTGGGAATCATCACGTATATTCACAACTTTTAAACTCCTATTTTCGTATTTACACGCCATTTTTTGGGAATTACCCAAAATCTTAAAGCCCATGGATCTGGCGCTACGGAGCACCAAGAATTTTTTTTCAAAAAACTTTATTTGGATGTAATGAGTTGGGAAATACCACATATACTCACATCATTTTTTTAACGCCTATTTCCGCATTAACAAGCCTTTTTTTTAGGAATTACCCAATATCCTCAATTTTTTGTATCTTATAGCCCAAGGATCTGGCGTCCAAGAGCACCCAAAAAAAAAAATTAAAAATACTTTATGAGAACCCTAGTATTTTAGTTGGGGAACCGTTATGTATACTCACACCATTTTTTGAACGCCTATTTCCGCATTTACAAGCCTTTTTTGAGAATTACCCAAAATCTTCAATATTTCGTGTGTTATAGCCCAAGGATATACCACCCTAGAGCACCCAAAAAAATTTTTCTCAAAAAGTTTATAAGGACCTCCGTAATGAGTTGGAGAACCACCATATATACTCACGCCATTTTTAACCCTTATTTCCGCATTTACAAGTCAATTTTTTAAAATTTCTCAAAATCTTTGATTTTTGGTGTGTTATAGCCCATAGATCTGGCGCCCTGGAACACTCAAATTATTTTCTCAAAAAACTTTATGAGGACCTCCGTAATGAAATGGAGAACCACCACATATAGTCACACCATTTCATTGCTTATTTTCATGTTTACAGGCCCTTTTTAGAGACTACCCAATACCCGCTATTTTTCGTATGTTATAGCCCATGAATATGTAGCCCCGGAACACCCAATTTTTTTTTCAATAAACATTATCAAGACCTTTGTAATGAGTTAGGGAACCACCACGTATACTCACACAATTTTCTAACGCCTATTTCCGCATTTACAAGCCTTTTTTTTATGAATTCCCAAAAATCCTTGATTGTTCGTGTGTTATAGCCCATGGATTTGACATTCGAAGCACCCAAATTTGTTTTCTTGAAAACTTTATGAGGACCTCCGTAATGAGTTGGGGAACTACCACGTATACTCACAATATTTTTTAACGCCTATTTCGGCATTTACATGCTATTTTTTAGGAGTTATCCAAAATACTCGATTTTTTGTGTCTTTTAGCCCATTGGTCTGGCACCCCAGAGCACTGAATTTTTTTTCTCAAAAAATATTATGAGGACCTTCGTAATGAGTTGCGGAACCACCACGTATATTCACACCATTTTAATGCCTATTTTCGCAATTAAAAGCCCTTTTTTTGGAATTACCCAACATCCTCAATTTTTAGTGTGTTATAGCCCGTCGATCTAGCACCTTGAATCACCAAAAAAAAATTGTCAAAAAAATTTATGAGGACCTCTATAATGAGTTTGGGAACCACCACGTATATTCAGATCATTTTTAATGCCTCTTTCCGCATTTACAAGTCCTTTTTCAGAAATTACCCAAAATTCTCAATTTTTTGTGTGTTATAGCCTAAGGATCTGGTGCAATGAGCACCCAAAAATATTATGAGAACATTCGTAATGAGTTGGGGAACCAGAACGTATACCTACACCTTTATTAACGCCTATTTCCGTATTTACAAACCATTTTTTAGAATTACCATAAATCCTCTATTTTTCGTGTGTCCTATGGATCTGGCGCCCTGAGTACCCATAATCATTTTCTCAAAAACTTTATGTGGAGCTTCGTAATGAGTTGAGGAACCACCACGTAGATTCACACCATTTTAAACATTTTTTCTGCATTTACAGGCCCTTTACTATGAATAACCCAAAATTTTCAATTTTTCGTGTTAAAGCTCATGGATCTGGCACCACAGAGCACCCAAAAAAAGAATTCTCAAAAAACTTTATGAGAACCTCCGTAATGAGTTGGGGAACCACCACATATACTCACACCATTTTTTAAACGTCAATTTCAGTATTTACAAGCCTTTTTTTAGGAATTACCCAAACTCCACAAATTTTTTTCATGTGTTATATAGCCTATGGATCTGGTGCCTCGGAGCACCCAAAAAAATTTATGAGGACCTCCGTAATGAGTTGGAGAACCACCACGTATACTCACACTATTTTGTTTAACACCTATTTCTGCATTTACAAGCCATTTTTTAGGAATTACCTAAAATCCTCAATTTTTCGTGTGTTCACCCGAAGCCCCTAAAGAAATTTTTCTCAAAAAATTTTATGAGGGCCTCTGTAATGAGTTGGGGAACCACCATGAATAATCACACCATTTTAAACGTCTTTTTCCGCATTTACATGCCCTTTTTTAAAAACTACCCAAAATTCTTGATTTTTTGTGTATTATAACTCATGGTTATAGTGTCTAAGAGCACAAAAAAAAAATTCTCAAAAAAATTTATGTGGACCTCCGTAATGAATTGGGGAACCATCATGTATACTTACACCATTTTTAACGCCTATTTCTGCATTTACAAGCCATTTTTAGCAATTACCCAAAATCATTGATTTTTTGTGTGTTATAGCCCACGGATCCGGCGCCCGGAGCACCAAATATTTTTTCTCAAAAAACATTATGAGGACCTCCATAATGAATTGGGAAAACACCACATATACTCACACCATTTTTAACATTTATTTTGCGCAGTTACATACCTTTTTTTAGGAATTACCCGAAATACACGATTTTTTGTGTGTTATATAGCCCATGGATCTGGCGCCTTGGAGCACCTAAAGAGGTTTTCTCAAAAACATTTATGAGGACCTCCGAAATGAGTTTTTTAGAACCACCACGTATACTCAAATCATTTTTTAACGAATATTTCCACGCTTACAAGCCCTTTTTTTTATAAATTACCCAAAATCTTCGATTTCTCGTGTGTTATATCCAATGGAACTGGCGCCCGAAGAACCCAAAAGTTTTTTCTTCAAAACTTTATGATGACCTTCGTAATGAATTAAGAACCACCACGTATACTCACATCATTGTTTTACCGTTTATTTCCGCATTTACATGCCTCTTTTTAGAAATTACCCAAAAATCCTAAATTTTTTGTGTATTATAACCCTCAAAGTACCTAAATAATTTCTCAAAAAAAATTATGAAGACCTCCGTAAAGAGTTTGGGAATCACCACGTATATTCACAAAATTTTTAACGTCTATTTCCGCATTTACAAGCCTTTTTTTAGAAATTACCCAAAATCCTCGATTTTTCGTCTGTTAAAGCCCATGGATTTCGCGCCCGGAGCAACTAAATTTTTTTCTCAAAAAACATTATGAGGACCTTCGTAATGAGTTGGGGAACCACCACATATATTCACACCATTTTTTAAAGCATATTTCCGCATTTACATGCCATTTTTTAGAAATAACTCAAAAGTCTTTATTTTTCGTGTGTTATAGCTTATGAATCTGACGCCCCAGAGCAACCAAAATATTTTTCTCTAAAAGATTTATGAGTACCTCTGTAATGAGTTGGGAACCACCATATATACTCACACCATTTTTTACACCTATTTCAGCATTTAAAAGCCTTTTTTTAGAAATTACACAAAATCCTCAATTTTTTGTGTTATAGCCTATGGATCTGGCACCCGGAGCACTCAAAAAAGAAATCTCAAAAAACTTTATGAGGACCTCTGTAATGAGTTAGGGAACCACCACATTCACTCACATCATTTTTTTAACGTTTATTTCCGCATTTAAAGGCCCCTTTTTTTAAAAAAAAATTACCCAAAATCGTCAATTTTCATATGTTATAGCCAATGGATCTGAGGCCGCAGAGCACCCAAAAAAATTTCTCCAAAAAAATTATGAGGACCTCTGTAATGAGTTGGGGAACCACCATGTATACTCATACCATTTTTTATCGTTTCTTTCCGCATTTAATAGTTTTTTTAGAATTACCCAAAATCCTCGATTATTTGTGTGTTAGCCCATGATTTGGCGCTCGGAACACCCAAAAATAATTTCTCAAAAAACTTTATGAGGACTTTCGAAATGAATTGGGGAACCACCACGTATATTCACACCATTTTTAACGCCTATTTCCGCATTTACAAGCCACTTTTTAGGAACCACCAAAAATCCTTGATATTTTGTGTGTTATAACTCATGGATCTGGCGCCCCAGAGAATCCAAATTATTTCTCAAAAAAAAAATTGAAGACCTCCATAATGAGTTTGGGAACCATCATATATACTCACACCATTTTTTTAACGCTTATTTCTGTATTTACAAGACCATTTTTAGAAATTACTCAAAATTATTGATTTTTCATATGTTATCTCCCGTGGATATGGCGCCTGTAAAACCCTTAAAAATTTTCTCAAAAAACTTTATGATTACCTCCATAATTAGTTGAGGAACCACCACGTATACTCACACAATTTTTTAAACGCCAATTTTTGCATTTACAAGCCTTTTTTTTAGAAATTACCCAAAATTCTTGATTTTTCGTGTGTTATAGCTAATGGATCTGGTTGGCACCCCGAAGCACCAGAAAATAAATTCTCAAAAAAATTTATGAGGACCTACGTAATGAGTTGGGGAACCACCACGTATACTCAAACCATTTTTTAACGTCTATTTTTGCATTTTCAAACCTTTTTTTAGGAATTACCCAAATTTCTCAATTTTTCGTGTGTTAAATCCCATGCATCTGGCGCCCGGATCACCAATCAAAACTTCTCAAGAACTTTATGAGGACCTCTGTAATTAGTTGAGGAACCACCACGTATACTCACACCATTTTCAACGTCTAGTTCCGCATTCACAGCCCATGGGCATGGCGCCCGGAGCACTCAAAAAATAAAATCTCAGAAAAACTATTTGAGGACCTCTGTAATGAGTTAGGAATCACAACGTATACTCACACCATTTTTTTAACGATTACTTCAGCATTTAAACGCCCATTTTTAGGAATTACCCAAAATCCTCGATTTTTTGTGAGGTATAGCCCATGGATATGGCAGTCCGGAGCACCCAAAATAATTTTCTCAAAAAAAATTATAAAGACCTCCGTAATGAGTTGGGAACCAGAACGTATACTCACACCATTTTTAACGCCTATTTCCGTATTTATAAGTCTTTTTTTAGAATTACCACAAATTCTCAATTTTTCGTGTGTTATTGCTCAAGCATCTGGCACCCAGAGCACCCAAAATAAAATTTTCAAAAATCTTTATGGGACCTCCGTAATGAGTTGAAGAACCACTAGGTATACTCACACCATTTTTAACGTTTATTTCAACATTTATAGGCCTTTCTTTAGAAATTATCAAAAATCCTTTATTTTTTGTGAGTTATAGCCCATTGATCTGGCTCCCCGGAGCACTCAAATTATATCTCAAAAGAAATTATGAGGACCTTCAAAATGAGTTTGGGAACCACCACGTATACTCACACCATTTTTAACGCGTATTTACAAGCCCTATTTTAAAAATTACCCAAAATTCTCAATTTTTCGTGTGTTATAGACCATCGATCTGACGCCCGGAGCACCCTAAAATATTTTCTAAAAAAAAATTATGAGGACATCCATAATGAGTTGGAGAACCACCACATATACTCAGACCATTTTTTTAACGCTTATTTCCAAATTTACAAGCCTATTTTTAGTAATTACCTAAAATTCTCGATTTTTCGTGTGTATATCACATGGATCTGGAGCCCGCAGCGACCAAAAACATTTTTCTTAAAAAACTTTATGAGGACCTCCGTAATGAATTGGGGAACCACCACATATACTCACACCATTTTTTAACGCTTATTTCCGCATTTACAAGCCTTTTTTAGGAGTTACTTAAAATCCTCAATTTTTCGTGTGTTATAGCCCTTAGATCTGGAGCACCTGCAAACCCTACAAAATTTTCTAAAAAAATATTATGAGGACCTCTGTAATGAGTTGGGGAGCCACAACCTATACTCACAGCATTTTTTAACGCTTATTTCCGCATTTACAAGTCTTTTTTTAAGAATTACCCAAAATTCTCAATTTTTCGTGTGTTATACCCATGGATCTGAAGTCTAGAGCACCCAAAATAATTTTCTCAAAAAAAATTATGAGGACCTTCGTAATGAGTTTGGAAACCACCACGTATACTCACACCATTTTTTAACGCATATTTCCGCATTTACAAGCCTCATTTTCGAAATCACCCAAAATACTCAATTTTTCGTGTATTATAGCCATGGATCTGGCACTCTGGAGCACACCCACAAAAAAATTCAAAGAAAAACCCAAAATCCTCGATTGTTAGTCTGTTATAGCCCATGGATATGGCGCCCAGAGCACCTAAAAAAAAATTCTTAAAAAACATTACGAGGACCTCCGTAAAGAGTTGGGGAACCACCACGTATACTCACACCATTTTATTATTGTCTATTTCCGCATTTACAATCCTTTTTTTAAGAATTACCCAAAATCCTAAATTTTTCTTGTGTTATATATAGCCCATGGATCTGGTGCCAGAGAGCACCAAAAAAAATTTCTCAAAAAGAACTATGAGAACATTTGTAATGAGTTAGGGAACCACCACGTATACTCATACCATTTTTAACGCTTATTTCCGCATTTACCAACCTTTTATTAGGAATTAGTCAAAATTCTCAATTTTCGTGTGTTATAGCCAATGGATATGGTGTCCAGAGCACCCAAAAAATCTATCTCAAAAAACTCTTTGAGAACCTAGGTAATGAGTTGGGAACCACCATGTATACTCACACTATGTTTTAATGCTTATTTCCTCATTTATGAGCCTTTTTTTACGAATTACTCAAAATCCTCAATTTTTCGGGTGATAACCCATTGATCTGGCTCCCTAGAGCACCTAAATAAAATATTTCAAATAAAATTATGAGGACCTTCATAATGAGTTTGGGAACCACCAGTATACTCACACCATTTTTTAACGCTTATTTTCGCATTTACAAGTCTTTTTTAGAAATTACCCAAAAATTCTCAATTTTCATGTGTTATAGACCATAGATCTGGCGTCCAGTGCACCCAAAAAAAATTCTCAAAAATTTTTTGAGCACCTCCGTAATGAGTTTAGGAAGCACTACATATACTCACACCATTTTTTAAGCCTATTTTCACATTTAAAGGCCCCTTTTTAGTAATTACCCCAAATCCTCGATATTTGTGTGTTATAGCCCATGGATCTAACACCCTAGAGCACCCAAAACAAATTTCTCAAATAAAATTATGAGGACCTCTGTAATGAGTTGAGGAACTACCACGTATACTCACACCATTTTTTAACGTGTATTTCTGCATTTAGTAGACTTTTTTAGAATTACCCAAAATCCTTGATTATTTGTGTGTTATAGCCCATGATTTGGCGCCCGAAGCACCCAAAAAAAAATTCTCAAAAACTTTATGAAGACCTCTGTAATGAGTTGGTAAACCACCACATTTACTATCATCATTTTTTAACGCATATTTCCGCATTTACAGGCCCTTTTTAGGAATTACCTAAAATTTTTAATTTTTCGTGTGTTATAACCCCCATGGATATGGCGCCCCGGAGTACCAAAAAACAAATTCTCAAAAAAAATTATGAGGACCTCCGTAATGAGTAGGAGAACCACCACGTATACTCACACAATTTTTTAACGCCTATTTCCGCATTACAAACCCTTCTTTAGGAATAACCCAAAATCTTCAATTTTTCGTGTGTTATATCCCATGGGTCTGGCGCCCGGAGCACCCAAAAAAAATTTTAATAAAAAACTTGATGAGTACTTCCGTAATGAGTTAGGGAACCACCATGTATATTCACACTATTTTTTAACGTCTATTTTCGCATTTGCAGTCCCTTTTTTAGGAATTACCCAAAATCTTCAATTTTTCGTGTGTTATAGCCCATTGATCTTGCGCCCTGAAGCACCTAAAAAAAATTCTAAAAAATCTTTATGGGTACTTCCGTCATGAGTTGGGAAACAACCACATATACTCACACCATCTTTTTAATGCCTATTTCTGCATTACAAGCCTTTGTTAGTAATTACCCTACATCCTCGATTTTTCGAGTTTATAGCTAATTGATCTGGCGTCCAAAGCACCCAAAAAATTTTCTCAAATTTTTTTATGAGAACCTTCGTAATGAGTTGTAGAATCACCACGTATACTCACACCATTTTTTAACGCTTATTTTCGCATTTACAGACTCTTTTTAAGAATTATCAGAAATTCTCCATTTTTCGTGTGTTATTTAGTCCATGGATGTGGCGCAAGGAGCACTCAAAAAAAAATTCTCAAACAATTTTATGAGGACCTCTATAATGAGTTGGGTAACCACCATTTATACTCACACCATTTTTAACGCATATTTCCGCAGTTACAATCCCCTTTTTAGGAATTACCCAAAATCCTCCATTTTTCGTGTGTTAGCCCACGGATATGGCGCCATAAGCACGCACAAAAAAATTCTCAAAAAACTTTATGAGGACCTCTGTAATGAGTTGGGGACCACCACGTATACTCACACAATTGTTTAACGCCTATTTCCGCATTTACAACCCTTTTTTAGGAATAACCCAAAATGTTCAATTTTTCGTGTGTTATATCGCATGGATCTGGCGCCCGGAGCACCCAAAAATTTTTTGAATAAAAAACTTGATGAGGACCTCCGTAATAAGTTGGGGAACCACCATGTATACTCACACTATTTTTTAACGTGTATTTCCGCATTTACAGTCTTTTTTTTAGTAATTACCTAAAATTCTCAATTTTTCGTGTGTTATATAGCCCATTTATCTGGCGGCCCGAAGCACCCAAAAAAAATTAATAAAAAAATTTTATGAGGACCTCTGTAATGAGTTGGGGAACAACCACATATACTCAGACCATTTTTTAACGCCTATTTTCGTACTTACAATCTTTCTTTTAGTAATTACACTAAATCCTCAATTTTTCGAGTGTTATAGCCCATGGATCTGGCGCACAGAGCACCCATAATTTTTTTCTCAAAAAACTTTATGAGGACCTCCGTAATGAGTTGGAGAACCACCACGTATACTCACACCAATTTTAACGCCTATTTCCTCATTTACAGACCCATTTTAGGAATTATCAGAAATCCTCAATTTTTCGTGTGTTATATCCCATGGATCTGGCGCAAGGAGCACCCAAAAAGTTTTTCTCAAAAACTTTATGAGGACCTCTGTAATTATTTGGGGAACCAGACGTATGCTCATACCATTTTTAACACATATTTCCGCATTTACAAATCCTTTTTTAGTAATTACCCAAAATCCTCCATTTTTCGTGTGTTATATCCCATGGATCTGGCGCTAGCAAAAAAGAATTCTCAAAAAAAATTATGAGGACCTCTGTAATGAATTGGGGAATCATTATGTATGCTCACAACATTTTTTAATGCATATTCCTGAATTTACAAGCCTTTTGTAAGAATTCTCCAAAATTCTCTAGTTTTCATGTGTTACAGTCCATGGATCTGGCACCCGGAGTACCCAAAAATATTTTCTCAAAAAAATTTATGTGAACCTCCGTAATGAGTTGGAGAACCACCACGTAGATTCACACCACTTTTAACGTATTTTTCTGCATTTACAGACTCCTTTCTACGAATTACCCAAAATCCTTGATTTTTCATGT
Source organism: Solanum verrucosum (assembly GCF_900185275.1). Lineage (NCBI taxonomy): Eukaryota > Viridiplantae > Streptophyta > Magnoliopsida > Solanales > Solanaceae > Solanum > Solanum verrucosum. The sequence continues at coordinate 1,036,666 of NW_026020399.1, forward strand.
TATAGCCCATTGATGTGGCGCCCCGGAGCATCCAAAAAAAAAATTTCTCAAAAAACTTTATGAGAACCTCCGTAATGAGTTTGGGAACCACTACATATACTCACACCATTTTTAACACTTATTTACGCACTTACAAACCCTTTTTTAATAATTACCCTAAATCATCAATTTTTCGTGTGTTATAGCACATAGATCTGGCGCTCGGAGCACCCATACATTTTTCTCAAAGAGGACCTCCGTAATGAGTTGGGGAACCACCACGTATACTCACAGCATTTTTAACACATATTTCCACATTTACAAGCTTTTTCTAGGAATTACCCAAAATCCTCCATTTTTCGTATATTGTAGCCCATGGATCAGGCACCCGAAGTACCCAAAAACATTTTCTCAAAAATCTTTATGTGGACCTCGGTAATGAGTTGGGAAACCACCACGTAGACTCACATCATTTTAACGCCTTTTTCTGTATTTACAGGCCCTTTTTAGAAATTACCCAAAATCCTCGATTTTTCGTGTTATAGACCATGGATCTGACGCCCCAGAACATCCAAAAAATATTCTCAAAAACTTTATGGGACCTCCGTAGTGAGTTGGGGAACCACCACGTATACTCATACCATTTTCTAACACTTATTTACGCACTTACAAGCCTTTTTTTAGAAATTACCCTAAATCCTCGATTTTCGTGTGTTACAGCACATAGATATGGCGCCCGGAGCACCCATAATTTTTTTCTCAAAAAACTATTTGAGGAACTCCGTAATGAGTTGGTGAACCACGATGTATATTCACACTATTTTTCTAACGCCTATTTCTGCATTTGCAGACCCTTTCTTAGGAATTATCAGAAATCCTTGATTTTTCGTGGGTTATAGCCCAGGAGCACCCAAAAAAATTTCTCAAAAAACATTATGAGGACCTCTGTAATGAATTGGGGAACCACCACATATACTCACACCATTTTTTAATGCATATTTTCGGATTTACAAGCTTTTTTTAGGAATTACCCAAAATCCTCCATTTTTCGTGTGTTGTAGTCCATGGATCTGGCGCCCGGAGCACCTAAAAAAAAATTCTCAAAAAACATTATTGGGACCTCCGTAATGAGTTGGGGAACCAGCAAGTAGACTCGCACAATTTTTAACGCCTATTTCTGCATTTACAGACCCTTTTTCAGAAATTACCCTAAATCCTCAATTTTTCAAGTGTATAGCCCATGGATCTAGCGCCCCAATGCATTCAAAAAAATTTCTCAAAAAATGTTATGAGGACCTCCGTAATAAGTTGGGGAACCACTACGTATACTCACATCATTTTTTTAATGCCTATTTTCGCATTTACAAATTTTATTTAGAAATTACTGAAAATCCTTGATTTTTCGTGTGTTATATAGTCATGGATCTGACGCCCGGAGCACCCAAAAAAATTTTCTCAAAAAACTTTATGAGGACCTCCGTAATGAGTTGGGAAATCACCACGTATACTCACACCATTTTTTTAACTCTTATTTCCGCATTTACAACCCCTTTCCAGGAATTACACAAAAACCTCGATTTTTCGTGTGTCCATGGATCTGCACCTCGGAGCACCCAAAAAAAATTTCTCAAAAAACCTTATCAGGACCTCTGTAATGAGTTGGGGAACCCTCATGTATACTCACACTATTTTTTAACGCTTATTTCCGCATTTACAAGCCCTTTTTAGAAATTACCCAAAATTCTTTATTTTTCGTGTGTTATATCCCATGGATCTGGCGCCCGAAGCACTCAAAAAAAATTTCTCAAAAAACTTTATAAAGACATCCTTAATGAGTTGGGGAACCACCACGTATACTCACACAATTTTTAACGCATATTTCCTTATTTACAGGCCCTTTTTTAGGAATTACCCAAAATCCTCAATTTTTTGTGTGTTATCACTCATGGATCTGGTGCCCCCGAGCACCCAAAAAAAAATTCTCAAAAATTTTTATAAGAACCTCTGTAATGAGTTTGGGAACCACCACGTATATTCACATCATTTTTAACGTTTATCTTCGCATTAACATCCCCTTTTTGAGGAACTTACCCAAAATCCTCAATTTTCGTGTGTTAAAGCCCATGGATCTGGCGCCCTAAGCACCCAAAAAATATTTCTCAAAAAATTTTATGAGGACCTCCATAATGAGTTGGGGAACCACCACGTATACTTACACCATTTTTTTAACGCCTATTTTCGTTTTTACAGACATTATTTCATCATTACCCAAAATCCTCGATTTTTCGTGTGTTATATAGCCCATTAATTTGGCGCCCCGGAGCACCCAAAAAAAAAATTCTCAAAAAACTTTATGAAGACCTCCTTAATGAGTTGGGGAACCACCACGTATACTCACACCATTTTTTAACGCTTATTTCCGCATTTACAAACCCTTTTTAGGAATTATCCAAAATCCTCAATTTTTCGTGTGTTAGCCCATGGATCTGCGCCCCGGACCACCCAAAACAAATTTCTCAAAAAACATTATAAGGACCTCTGTAATGAGTTGGGAACCACCACGTATACGCACACTACCTTTTAATGCCTATTTCTGCATTTACAGGCCCTTTTTTAAGAACCCAAAATCTTCAATTTTTCATGTGATATAGCCCATGGATCTAGTGCCCCGGAGCATCCAAAACAATTTTCACAAAAAACTTTATAAAGACCTCTATAATGAGTTGAGGAACCACCATTTATATTCACACCATTTTTTTAACGTCTATTTTCGTATTTACAAGCTTTTTTTTAGGAATTATCCAAAATCTTCGATTTTTCGTGTGTTATTGCCCATGGATCTGGCGCCCAGAGCACCCAAAGTTTTTTTCTCAAAAAAATTTATGAGGATATCCGTAATGAGTTGGGGAACCATCACGTATACTCACACCATTTTTTTAACGCTTATATCCTCATTTACAAGCTCTTTTTTAGGAATTACCCAAAATCCTCGATTTTCTGTGTGTAGCTCATGGATCTTGCTCCCCAGAGCACCCAAAAAAAATTTCTCAAAAAATTTTATGAGGACCTCCGTAATGAGTTGGGGAACCACCACGTATACTCGCACCAATTTTTTAGTGCTTATTTCTGTATTTGCAAGCCCTTTTTAGGAATTTCATCTATGGATCCCTTTCCTCCATAGAGTTCCCAAATTCTCCAATTGTGTAAAGTTAGATTCCCCAATCAAGTTAGGATTTTGTTCAATTGTCATGGGTTCTTTCCAATGTTTGTGCAATTGATTATTTTATGACTTTTTATGCATGAATTGAAGTAATTGCATGTTTTTAAGATGAATTTCCATGAACTCATGCATAACCCATGTTTTCTAAGCTATGGTGATATAATGTGGGTCTTGAACTATGAAAGATGAATTTATGAAAATATGCATGTCTTCTCTTTATGAAATTGATGTAAATGAATTTGAAGATGGTTTGACTTTGAAAACATGATGAAGTTTATGAATTATTGAAAAGAATGCATGTTCATGAAAGTATGTTTATGACTCAAGCAAGCTTATAGATGAGAGTGTCTATATGTTCTATGAAGCTTGGCCACATGACATGAATGACATCTAGATTTGCCCTCAATGCTTTTCGGGCTATTTTCCTAAATTAGGTCTTGATTAGTATGGTATTCGGATATGCCATCAATGATTAGAGACCATGATTTTAAAACTATTTCCATTAGTATTAGGGGCATCTTCAGCATGAAGTGAATGACTATGGGCTTTAAAAGCTATTATGAAAAGATCATGGACGGTGAAAGGTTTTTCCACGCATAGTCTAAGGAGTTATCCTGAGCAGCGACTACCCATGTCATTTAAGATAAGACAAGTTAAGATTCATAACTACTTCATGGGATTTATGCTTAGCACCGAGAGGATATTGAGATGGAAGCTCTTTGGAGTTGAGGCCGGATTGCTAGTATCAATCTCTGTATCCCTTACCTATGTGCCCCCATAGGATGATTGTCTAGATAGACATTAGCTAGTGAATCCACTTTAGCTCAGATTCATGGTTCTACCTTGGCAAGTAGGACAACCATTTTCAGTTTGGGAGGCATCGGGGGTCCATGTTATAGCTCGCATGGTCTCTATGTCGGTTAAGGCTACTTCCCACAATAATGAACCAAGATTACCTTTAAAGTATCTCTCATGTATTTTAAAAGATGAATTAACTTGCATTGATCATGACTACGATTATGTTTCTCTAACTTCTTATCTTATGTTTTAACTTGATCTTTGCATATAATGAAAAATATCTTTTTTAGCATGATTTCATACTTTTATGCATGGCTATCATATTTAGTACATTTTTGTACTAATGCATACTCTTGCACATTGTTTCACTAATGTAGGGTCTGACGCTCCAATCCCTCATCTTTGTGACTAAGGATCTATTAGTAGAAGATTGAAGAATAGTGAGTCCTCATGTTCCGAGGACCAAGCCTTTACTTCATTTTGTCTTTATATTTCACTTTTGAACTTGATGTACGGGTTACGTCCCGAGAACTTCTTATGTACTAGATGACTTTGAGACGTATTTTTAGATTTAGATTTCCACTTCGTTTTATAAAACTTTATGTTTTGAGGTTTGTCTTTTAAATCTTTTTAAACTCTATTATCTTGTATGATGTATGCTAAATGGCCTCTATAGGGTCTCTCGGGGTCTTGTACGCCATATCACATCTAGGGTATACTTGGGATCGTGACAACACCAGAATGTGACATAACAAGAAATGGTGAAATGGTGGAAGGATGAACGGATAATGGAGCGAGCCTGTGTTCATCCTCCCCAAGCAAATGGTGCACCCCATTCCACCAAACACTGATAGGGAAATGCTTATAGCGAAAAATCGTTAAGTTATATGTGGAGTTGTGTTGCCCAGATCTATACATACAAGGTACTAAGCATTGACGATAAATTGATAATATTTTCAAAGTCACAGCAAAGGGAGCTACAAATCATCAATCCACCCCTCCCTTTGCTTTGCAACCCTTAAAGTGGTTGAGAATGACAAATAAAAACTAAAATATACAACTGCCTGAATACATGAATCAACAGCCAGAGCTTTACAGTTCAGCCAGCATTTTATATCCAAAGACACCAGAGAAGAAATAGAAGATTTACTGATGATCAATTTTTCTGGTGGACTGCAACTTGGTGTATGTCCATATCTTTCAACATAACTGAACGCCCACATGAATCACAAGGGGCAGTTCTTGATCCACAAACACTCTCGTGCTGTGTAAGTCCTCTTAAGCGATCCCTCACATCTGCTGCTGAAGTCCCTGCTTGGACCATGTCTCCACAAAACCGGCATGTTACAAGTCGCAAGGGACACTCCACAGATTGATGTTGAACCTGTTACCAGAAGCTGTTAGATGAACAAGCCAATAAAAAAAGTGTGTAATAAATTTTAAAAAGGGAAATATAACCTTACCATCTTTTCTTTTTCAAGGACTATTCCACAAGGGCAATTCAGCGGGACATGAAATACTTTCTTGTGCTTCTCAATTTCCTCTTTCTGAAATGCTAGCCCACATTCTTCGCAATGGACATGATTCTTGACCTCATCCCTCCTTAGAACAACCCCACAACTGGTATGCTGACAGATGATATTGTGCCTCCTGCAGTAAGCTTCATGTAGTGCTATACTCCTGGAAGGTATGTAATGTTTACAATTTTGGCATTCTACTGTATCTGCATCAGCAGACAATGTGGAAGAGACGGCTTGCTGTCCAATCTTTAAATTAGATTTGTCTCGTAAGCTAACTGACACCTTGTACTTGGTTGTGCCCTTGAAACCATAGATGCCAATACTGTAAGTACCAGGTCCAAGGTCGAGATCCCTGGAGTTAAGGACCAAAGCTTTTGAACCGATGTCATGAGATGACCAACCGTGCTGGTGCTGTGTAGGGAATAGCAATGGGTGTCGGGAAACATAGAGGTCAGTATCCCCATCTTGGTTCTCTGATTCTATTTTTACCTCAATTTCAGCATCTCCTGAAGATATTTTTCCCCAGATATCATCGCCTATTTGGAACTTGTAATATACATAGCTTCCTTCTGCAACCACCCCAGAATCTAACTTGCCCAATTCGAGAGGTTGCAATACAGGCTGACTTGTGCTCTCAGCAGTTGGATCAGCACCGATTACATCAACCTCTATATCTGTTTCTAGAACAGACACACTCGAAGAAGGTTTTAGTTCAAGAACACGTAAATGATATGTCAGAACACCATGATTAACAGTAAGTACATCGCCTTCTGAAAGCGTCGCATGCTGACGAAGACTTGTTTCAAGAACTGCCTTGTGATTAGGGATATCAGAAAATCCTGCTTCAACTGGCTGAAGTTTTGCATAAGTTCCTTTTAAGAGCCAGACATAACACACCTCAACCATGGGAACCATTGGCGACTCTGCAGGATATAAGTTACTCCATATATGGGAAGGAAGCCCTACAACACCATCATCTGCAGTGAACTCCAGGACTCCAGCATGTGTTGTCCGCTTATTCTGCTCTGCATCCTTCAAGTTCGAAAGAGAAGATTGGTGAATGACAGACACCCTGAAGTGTAGAGGTCCCTTGTCAAAGGCACCCTGATCAGACAATTCAGTGAAGCAAGATGGTGGCAATTTAATTTTATCTCCGGCACCCTCATAAGGTACAGCTTCCAAAACACGAGAAAATGCAACTCCTCGTCCAGCTAGCAGTTCTTCTTCAATTTGCTGGGTTGCCTGTTAAAGAAAAATTGAAAGGGTTAGGCCTTCCCTTCCATCATTAATTTACTCAAGACGGCTTGACATCAGTAATAGGTCACATGACAAATAGGGATGACAGAGCCGGCTACTTTTCTTAATAAGGAAAAATATTACACCACCTTGACCGCTACACTAGAATGGAGCCAGCTAATTTCTTCTAATTGATAATCAGAAAAGGAAAATTTTGTCTATGTACAACCCAATCTGACAACAGATTATAATGGTTTAGATATGTAATCAAGCATAAGAAATGGACGCATGAACTGGTCCCAACATTTGTAAATTCATTTGAACTGTCTAACACAGATAGAATAACCATAGCAAGTAGCTTAAACCCCATGATCCCTCGACCAAAAACAAGTACAATTTGAACTACAGAGCAAAAATAATGTAGACAAATTTAAGGAAAAGGATTAGTACTACAAAACTGTGGTTATCATATATTACATCTCTCTCTCAAGGAGGCAGCTTGGCGTAGGGTACTATGAAGGGAAGCTGACCATAGATTACCAACAAGTATAAAATACAACAGAGCCTTTACTTTATACTTTAAGTTAATATTTAATCAACTAATTGATGTTATTGAGAAATTGTATTGTTCACACGCTTTGGCTCTACCCATGAAGTATCGAGCAATAGGTCTTTCACAATCAGATCTACTGCTAGATCCCGTATTTCTCTGGGATTGTAGTTCAATTGGTTAGCCCTGTAAAGGCAGAAACTGCCGGTTCGAGCCTCCGCCAGTCCCAATGGATCCAATAAATATATCAATAAATTTCTCGCTTAGTAGGTAGCATGGAGGTAGGGACTGATTCATGTCATAAGAAATTAATATTTTGATTCACACCCCACATCAATAAGGCATGTTCAGCCTCAGTTCGTCGATATCTCGAGAATCAGCAAATGCTTACAACTTTTCCAGGGGGAGGAAACAACAGAACTCATAAGAGCACTGATGTTCAGAAAACTTCAGCTAAGTTTATTGGGTACAGCACTTTACACTAATCTCCAAGTGTAAAGTTAATGAAGTAGGAGGGCATCCATACTTGATTGATTCAAATACATTCTTACGAACCACACTTACCCCGAAAGGGTTGATATTATTTTATTTTTGTATGTAATGCACATGCAGAACATTGTGGAATTGACCTAGACATTTGAAATTATTACAGCTTTTCAGAAAATCAATTGTTAAGGCATAACAATTTAGCAATCAATTGTGAATTGATAACACTTTGAGACAAGTAGGCCATGGAAATTGATATGGACTAAAGCCTCTGCAAAGTTACCTGTTTTGGATGGGTTCTCAATAGATATGTATACTTAACCTAACCTAAGATAATCTGCGAAGGAGAGGTTTAAATTTGAGTAGCAGGTGTTATCTATGTGAAGTGAAATTGATGTCGGTCAATATCCACTGTAAATTTGCTAAACAATGCTGGAAGATTATCCTGAATTTGTGTGGTGTTGTTTGGGTAATGCCTTCAGATGTTAAAGAGTTCACTGGAGAGCTGGAATGAGCAGAAGATAGCTAAATCTCAGAAGCAGATGTGGAGGGCTATCCCTTTGTGCACCTTCCAGACTATTTGAGAAGAAAGGAACAGTGTTTGTTTTGATAATAGAAAGAACCACATCGCTAGAGTGATTAGTGATGAACATTTGTCTTCATAATCTGTTATTTTGGTGTAAGAAGAGTTTATTAGAAGAACATGGATCAGTATATAGGCTTTTTGGACTCAATTGGGAATTTGCAACTGGGGTCTATTACACGGGCTGTCTGATTTTGTTGTACTTCTATATACCTTCTTTATTTTTGGAACTTTCTTTTATGTACCTTCTTGATACCTTTAATGATAATATTTTTACCTTATCAAAAGAAAGACACGACAATATAGCAAATCTGATTTGAGTACAGACAACACTATAAAAAAAATCCATATGTTGGTTTAACCAAGCACAAGTGAGAAGTAAAATAGGCGATGGTTTGAAAATATAATGTGTTAACAAGTGTTAGTTCGTTTCGGTAAAGAAAACCACTCACAGCTGAAGAAAGGAAGCAGAAAATAATAACAAACATATTGTAAAAATTCTTAACTTGTCAAAAAACTTCAAGGTGGCAAGTAGAACTGGTAAAAGACAAATGAAATTCTAAATTTTAAAGTGATTCTCCCAGTGGGAAATAAGTAGTTTAACTTACTAGGTATCCAAGTAAAATGTGCTTGCTTTCATACTTCATCAATTAAAAACAAATAAATGATGTGGTAATAAGTCCCGCAAATATCAACTATTATTTTATTGTTGAACAGTTGTCTAGCCAATTACCATCACTTCATTTCTTAACATGGCAGATAGCATTTAGTTTAACAAGTATTTGATATAGATCACAAGACACTTGTGGTAGTTTAACTATTCCCCCCTCCCCACCCCTCCTTTTTCCTGGTATACCTTTTCTTTTCTTGTTCTTGTTCTTGTTCTTGTTCTAGGGAGGAAAAAACACCTGAAGCAGATCTACCACAATTCAAGTAGCCGAAATACATCTCTGTTGGCTTGCACAACATCGTGATTGTATCTAACTTCCATTAAAATGCTTATATGTCACAAAGTTCATACCCTAACCCTAACCCTATCTTGTATACTTATTTTTCACGTGTTCATGATCCCAATACAGTAGATGTTCTTTTTAAGAAAAATAAGGCCCCTACAGTCTGCATACCAGAAGAACGTAAGAGTTTTTTTCCCTAGATGTTGAAAGTTGTAGAGTTAACTTATACTCAAGCACGGCAATTGAACTACCTTTTAAATCATTACCGCGGAAAATTATACATACATTCAAACGCACTCAGATCCATATGGTTATACCACAGACCCTGTAACGATTGAAGTGCATCAGTTTTCCCCTCTAAGCCACAATTCTACTTATCATTTATTGTAACAAACTAAAACTAGATCAACAGGCCCAACTTTTACCCACAAGTTAACTACTCAAATCATTTTTTGCAATAATACAGCTGAAATGGGGTTCAATGATATTTTTTTCATGAAAAGCAGACATGAGATAACAAATGCCGTGCTTCACCAAGATTTTGAATAGCGGTCCCGAATCCAAGTTGATTCTATTTCAACTCTTTCTAGGATAAAGACAATCAGAGTAAGACATGTTCTTGCAGCTAGGTTCACTCATTCTTGTCTCCACTCTCCAGCAATTAATCTATTCCAGAGCAGTATAAAGGTCAACCTATCCTGCACTATTCGAAACCTTTGTAAACGCAATGTCAATTTCTATCATAGTGGAGGTTGTTGGGAGGAGATCCTTGTGCCAGTGAAAATTGTTTCCAATGATCAGGGAATAATACATAAAACAATAAAGCGATTGAGGCTATTTTTCCAGCAAAAGTTCATATGGTGGAAATACAACCACAAATAGATTCAAAGTTTTAAAAGCCAGTGCCTGATGGGAAAAATTATAATATGCTAGTGCAATGGTATTGACAATAACACAAAAAAGATAACTTCTCCAAAGGAATCCCTCCAAAACCATATACCACCCCCACTTTTTCACCAGAAAAATTACGAAAAATTTTCTTCCAGTGGGAAAACATTCGCCTGTAAATTTTTCCATGCCCTTCATAACTAATATAATTGGAAAAGGACAACTTCAACTATGACTGCCTCCATCCATGAACTCCACTTCTTTTCCTTTTTGAGTTCTCACTTTTTAAAATGTATCCTGATGCCCAGGGTTACTGCATTACAGTATATCCCAACCTTCAAATCTAACCCTTTAGAAACACCACCTCTTTTCTTTTTGTCTTTTCACTTTTTTATCTAACACCCCTTAGAAAACCTCCACTTCTTTTCTTTTTGCCTTTTCAGTTTTTTAACCCTATTGTTAGGATCAAGCGCCTACCATCATGCCAAAAGTTATAGTTGATAGCAAATGCGCAACTTTATTTCTTAACCAAGTCCACCCAGCAAGCGCCATGTTCGATCATGACTCTGGACCCAGGCCACCGCAGCCCCTCGTGGGCCTTACCATAGGCATAATGTTGGCGTTATGCCGTTACCCAACACCTATCCTCAAACCAAGGGATTACTACACCACAGTATATCCCAATCTTCAAATCTACAGCCCCTCACGGGCCTTGCCATAGGCATGATGCTGGCGTTACCCAACACTCATCATCCTCAAATCTAACACCCCTAAGAAACACTATAAGGTCATTTTAGGCACCTTGCAGATCATCCATCTTCATGGCATTGTAGCAAACAAATTCACATGAAGGAAACATACTATGAATTCTCACTTTCCTTCAGTACCTAGTACCTAATCTCACTGAAAGCCAATACATGGCAGATCTCAAAAAGATCAAACTTTATTCTTACAGAATTCACGAGTCACTAAAATTTGATATATGAGATGATGATGCAACAAAATACAAAGGGGTAGCAACTTTCAGGTACAAATGCACATATTCAAGTAAACTGTTTGTTAACAATTCTCGTTTGTTGGAATTCTCTGTTCAAAATACAAACTTGAAATAATAAAGAGCAATTTAAAACTACCTACAATTACAGTAAGTTAGAACAACTATTGACTTTATCTTATGTTCTAACTATAAACTATAGTAGAACATATCATGCGTGTAGAAGTTATTGGGTGTCTATAGAGACAAAGCACCATATCCTTATTAGACGTAAGCCTTGAAGTCGTCCAATGTTGAGTTTCTAAGTATGGACATGTGAAGAAAACAGGTCTTAAGTTTTAACTGAAAAAAGAGGGGAAAGAAAGCAAGTTTTAAGTCCCGCTGAACAAATTAAATACAGGATCAGAAGTCACAAGTTGACAGTTTGCTGTTTTAACCTAAACCAACTTAACCACCCATTGTCAAAGTCTCTGTAAGGTTTCACATGCTGGGAGTCAAAATAGAGGAGCTTAAGTTTCACTAAACCAGATTAAACCACCCATTGAGAAAGTCTCTGTAAGGTTTCACATGCAGGGAGTCAAAATAGAGAAGCTTAAGTTTCACTAACTATAAGCACAGTGATGACAAGTTGATTATTTTCAAATGTTAGGTACACGACTTAAAAAATTGAACTTGTAAATGCATGTTTTGGGGGAAGTAGATTGGTGGAATCATTATGTCCTCTTGCTTCTGTCCCTGAGTACTTGAACTACTGCTTGCAGATTCTGGACCCATCTGGTTATGGCTTACATCTTTACTTTCTGGACTTGCTATGTGCTGAAAAGGGAGTACGAGATAATTGCATCAATGAGGTTGCATTTCCTTGCATCTGAACGTCGACGACCAGACCAATTTACAGTAAGAGCCATAAGCCTTGTTGATCTATTATGATGGCAATCTTAATCTGCCTGTAGGTTTATGGGGTAAGTGAAGCCTTAGGCAAAGTTTGGCTATAAATTTCCCTTATAGCTAGTGAAATTTTAAACTTGACATTGTTAAGATAATTATGTCTTGTTAGGGAGGGAGAACTTAATATTGATCTTGGGAATATTTATTAGGATGCAAAAGGTACTGAAGTTCAGCATATCCTATCTTAGAATTTCAGCTAACTGTGTTCTGCTTACAACAACATATCCAGTGTAATCCCACAAAGTGGGGTCTAGGGAGGGTAGAATGTATGCAGACCTTACCCCCCTACCTTGTGGGGAGGTAGAGAGGTTGTTTTCAAAAGACCCTTGGCTCAAGTAACGCATATCAAATCAGTTTTAAAAGATAAAATACAGAAGTAAAGCAGACATGATTTAACTAATAGAAAAATCATTACATAGCATACACAAAAGTGGAACAGTAACAGCAAGAAAATAATGCAATAACCGAAGCTTGAAGCTTTAAAATAATAGCTTTTCTTATCTGGAAAAAAGAAAATGAGCTACGCTCCTCAATGAGGGTAGAAGAGGATGATATTTGATGTTATCTTGTTTTCAAGGTCATCTCTCTTTCTAGGTCAATAATAATCATCTTACTAGAGAGACATTGGATTAACTTAATTAGTTTTCTTACCTTTTCTTTTCTTGGGTTAACCCCCCCCCCCCCTCCTTCCAACTAATCCAAGCCTTCAATGACTGATGCATGTTTTCTAACAAATACTATGCCCTGTGCAGGTACTTGTCAAAAATGTGCCACCAGATCAACAAAATTCAACAAGACATCAATATACTAACACCTATAAAGTATAACCCAACTAAGCACTATCTACATATTCAACAAATACCCAATTCCCAAATCGATTAAACTATTGGAGAAAAGGGTGTATCGGAAAACCTGACCTTAGCTTGGGCTTCAGCAGCATCAAGTCGGCGAGCTCGCTGAACAGCTTCAATTGCTTCACGTTGACGAATAGCTTCTTGTTTGGCTTTCTTCTCTCTGTCCAATTTCAATTTAGCCTTGAGTTTCCTCTCCCTCTGCTCTTGCTCTAGCTTCTCTCTTGCTCTTCTAAGCTCAAAATCCATTCTTCTCTCTCTACAAAACTTCCAAACAAATTATCTTCTCTTCTATTGCAATGCGATAGATTATGTATTTCAGATATATTGAACGAATGATCGGTCCAAGGTAAGATATATATATATATATGTGAAACTCTTTCGATTGATTTTCCGATTTCTTGATGGAGAAGGCAAATTTGCCAACCTTAACTTGAATTCGAGAACAATCTGGGCCTTTCGAGATGAACCCGGATATTGGTGGCCTGCCCAACCAAATACTTAATTAGGCCCAATAAAACTAAGGTTCTCTTTGGAAAGTCACCTGGTAATTGGATTTTTGTGTAATTACTTGGGTAGTAATTATCAGCCTAGTAATTACACAGTTTAGTAGTTACACTGACTTGTTTGATTGTCACAGTATAATTACACATGTTCTGTTTGGATGCACAATTGCAATCATAATATTATATTAAATTTTAAAAATATAAATTAATCATTAAAATCTATACTAGATAAATAAGAAACTATATAAATGATATTAAATTAAATATTTAAGATATATATTAATGAATAAACATGTTCTTAACTAATATTATGAAAAAATAATTGATGTATATTTTTTAAAATTAATATATTTCAATTGAATTGATCATAAAAACTAAAAGTATGAAGTATCTACTAACATCGTGAAATGCATGTTTGATAAAAAGATTAATATATAAATAAAATGTCATAAATTATTAAAATGTTTGACAAAAAGATAATCTATCAGGTCTAATTAAAAAATAACTTGCAATGTGAATTCAATATTACTAAAACAAATGAAACTGAAAATATAACATAAGTTATAAATTCAAAACAAAAAATTTAACATAATACTCTTATCGCAAATTTCGACATAGCATACATAAATATGATTTATTTTTATTTAAAAAATATATAACATAAGTCTATAACCTTTTTTTTTTTTTTTTTACCGTGGTTTCCGGGCGTCGCTTTGCGAACCCGACTAGCTGTACCCACCGGGTCCCGCTGTTTCAAGGCGGGTCCACCACGGTTAGTTCTACGGGGCCCTGGAGACGCGGCCGGTTTGTAATGCCGGTTTGTAATGCCTCCAGTGGCCCTGCTGGGGCTCGAACCGGCGACCTGAAGGACTTTGTCCCAAGCCTTTACCAGCTGAGCTAAACCTTACTTAACAATAAATTCTATTTTAATTTAAAAATTAGAATACTAATAGAATTATTCTAATGAGAAAATAAGCATGGCATAAAGAAATAGATAATACGAAAAAATTGCATAGAATCACATGAAGTAAGGTTGAGAACGAGAAGAAAATGAAATATAATTATAGAAAATAAAAAATAAACTTTTAGAAATTTTTAGGATAATAAAAATAAAAAAAGAACTTATATTTAAAATAATAGAAGTAAAAAATTAAAACAAAAAAAATAGAAATAAAAAAAAAAAAGTAATCACCTGGTAATTATACCATGTAATTACCAGCAACTCACAGCCTCTGGCTGTAAATTGAAGAGTGTAATTACCCCCTACCAATTACACCAATTACCTGCTGACCAAATAATTGCATGTCCAACCAAACAGGACAGACAATGTAATTACACCAAATTCAATTATCAGAGTATCCTTCCAAACAGGCCCTAAGTAAACATAGCTACCTATTTTAGGGATATTTTTTAAAAACTATCTAACATAGTTATACTTAGGATGTTATAGTGAATCTCTCATCTCTCTTTCTCTCTAGCTCGTCACTCTCATCCTCCTCTCTCTATGTGCATCACTAACTTTCCTCTCTCCTCTCACCTTTCACGTTTTCATCCACCCTTATTTCTCTCTTTACAATTCACTGCGTGAATCTTTTTTCTTCTCTCTCGATTTCTTATATTAATACGAAATCTTATTAAGCATTACTTGAATTATTTTTATCTACATATGCGGTTTATGATCTTTATTTTTTTATGCATGGCTGCCACTTGCTGATTCATCTTTTTATTGGACTAACGTCAATATATCAAAAGTTTTCTTCTGGGTTATTGATTTACTAGTAGATTGGATTGCGCCTCGCGCGATAGTAATTTTTTTTAAAAAAAATATATCCAAAATACGATAATAATGATATTTAATTGCAAATTTAAATTGATTTAAATATCAAATTTTAATCCAATTCACTGATAAGACTTTCCTTTAACTTTTCATCACTTTAAAAGTGTTAAATAAATTTTGAAGAATGATTGATCTACTCATGTCCAGATTAAAACCTAGTTTTCCTCTATATATTTAACATATATTATATATTACTTATTACTTATCTAGAAGTGTGGATAACCACACAAGTGATGGTCAACATGCATGTATCACTGTGTGGTTCCACACTTACATATGTATTTGTCTATTTTTTTCTTTCGTTTTAATTAGTTTATCTTATTTTTAATTATTTTTTTATATATTTGCGTAAAAAAATATCATAAATTATGATAATCGACAACTTAAAGTATTTTAAAAAAAAACATATAAAAATTTGATTACTTATAAAAAAAAATGATTGATTCATAAAATTAATCTATTTGTGTCACATAAAATAGGACAAAAAAAGTAACATGTATTATTTAATTTGGAAACTACGTAAAAAGTATTGTAAATCTCAATAATTAACAACATATTGACTCTTGAAATTCTATCTATGCTACATATATTGGGACAAGGAAAATAACATATATTATTTTAAAATTACGTAAAAAGTACTACAAATTACAATAATTAAAAACTTAAAATATTTAAAAATTATATTAAAATTTAATTGACTCTCTAAATTTTATCTATATCACATAAAGTGAGACAAAAAAAAACAGATATTGAGCCTGTGTGAGCACAAACACTTGTGTCTAGTATGTTTAACAGTACTCATATTCCTTTCCTTTAAAACATATTGCATAGTTCCAACTTTCAAATTGTAAGTCTATTTATAAAAATATATGTAACACCCCGAAATTTTTTGAGCTAAGACTCAAACCATTCTTAATTGTGAGTAGGATTTTACTGAGGATTTAAATTTTCTTAAGTGTTAAGGTCACTAGATGTAGCACATTGAGTTCCAAAAAGAACTAAAGAGAATTCATTCAAGTCATTCGTAAGTTCTTTTAAGTTTTGGGTCAGCTTCAAACGACCAAAACTTTCAGTACATGATGAGTTAGGTGGTCCATAAGATATCAAATGAAAGGTCTTGGAATCCTATTTTCAACGCCACCGAGTTTGCTAAGTTTCGAGTTTGGACGAGTGAGATATGCCCATTTGAAGTCAGTCTGTCCAGTTAAGGAAAGTTACCCGAAATTATGAGGGGTATTTTGGTCTTTTCCTTACCCCTTCAGCTTTAAACATTTTCAGTAAGGTTTTAGGGTTTAAAGCTGATTGGGTCAGTTTTCATAATCCTAAATTACGCTTAGAGTTTTAGGAGAGAGTTCAACAAGAGAAAAGAGGAGAAAAGGGAGATCGGTCAAGATTTCTTACAAATCGAGGGTTTGTTTCGCCAAATCGAGGTATATATGTAAGTTTTCATAATGTTGGATTCGTTCACCCACACGCCAATCATGATTTCCATATTCGAATTGCATCTATTAGATTGAGTATATTTGAGTTCTTGATGAATTCTTAATGAGTTTCTTGAAGTTTGTGATCTATTCTTTAAGTATGAGGTTTCATTGAGTAAATTGATAAATTCTTGGGTGGATTTCGTTGAACTCGTTCTGGGTTATAAGAATTCGAGAGTTTTTACCTTATAATTTTAGTGGGTATGAGTTGAATCGAGTTTGAGAGATGAAGAAAAGATCGGGCAGAATTTAGGGCCCAGAGAGTTTCCTCTATCTCCGCGTTGCAGAGAGAGCGCGACTCCACTATCCCAAAATTTTATTTCGCAACCAAAAATAATAACCCTCATCCGTGTCGCGCACATGCTCCCCAGTTTATGTTTTCACCCGTTTTTTTATTATCAACTAAACTTCATCTAATTATTGAGAAATCCCATATACGCAAATCATGATCCTTGAATTCATAATTCAAATTCAAGAAAGAGTTAAAGAGTAGAGTTCAAGAAAGTCTTTGAGTTAAGTTGTGAATCCTTTGAGATCAATTATCGATTTGAGCTAAGTTTTGAGGAAGTAAGCATGAGAATGAGAAATGTTGTACACATGAGTTTTATATTGTTATTTAGACCCTTGAGTCGAGTCGTTCATGCTCATAATTCTGCATGAACTCCATAAATCGAGTATCTTTGAGAGGAGTAATATAGTTGAGTTATGAGTTCCGAGTTCTTGAGTCTTGAGTTTTGAGTATTGAGTTCCACACTGTTATTAAGATCCCCGAGTTGAGTTATGAATTTTGAGAAGCTTTTTAAAGTCAACACTTGAGTTCTTAAAGTGAGTTTTGAGAAAGTAAAGATGAGTTTCAATAAAAGAGTTTTCTAAAACATGATTAGTATGACAATCGAGCATGCCATCAATGTATGAGCAGTATGGTATCTAGATATACCATCAATGTTTATGCAGTATGACTTCTCGAGTCATCAATGATCATATTATAATATGATTTTGATATATTTTTTAGAAAGAGTTTTCAAGTATGAGTTGAGAAAGAGTATAAATGAACTATGTATTTCCAGAGGTATCAATTTTTACATTGATAAAAGAGAAACTGAGATTTCTAAATGAGTTATGAGTTTAAAAGATATTTCAAGAGCAATTACCTCTTTTAAGAGGGTAGTTTGAGCAATTATCTCAAACTAGATGAAGAGTTATGTTTTTAAAACTTATGAGCATGAGTTATATTATTGGGAGTAGTATTGAGCACCAATATGGGGAGAGTTCAGACAACTCACAGCCCCCCATAAACCATGTACGTGGGTAAAGGGTCATACTTTTTAGATGATTCTTTATTGCTTTTTAGCATAGCTTAGTGGATCCACTTAGTTAAGGAGTTCTATACCCCGACAAGGTATATGACAGTTCTAGCAGCGTGGACGAGACATTGTATCATCACATTGCTCATAGTGATAGTTGTTGGTTAGAGAATCTCCCAAATAGGATTATTTTGTACTTTTACATACAAACTGAGTTACTATTGTATTTTTAAATACATTGAGTTGTTATCTATAGTTTTAAAAGATTTCCATATATTGCATCTTTTATTGTTGCTTTATTATTGAGTATCTTGAGTTGAGCATCTTTGAGTTGAGTATCTTGAGTTGAACTATATTTCATTGAGTCGAGTAGCTTATTGTTGAATTGAGACCTATTTCACTGAGTTGAGAACCTTATTACTAAGTTGAGTATCTTATCCTTGAATACTTCTGAGTTGAGTAAGTTTAAGTAGTTTTGAGTATTCCTTGAGTTGAGTGAGTTTGAGACAAGGTAAGTATGTTTCCTTCAGTTTCAGTTCAAGCTTATGTTATGCTTCAGATTTCCCCTTACATGCTCGTACATTCCATGTACTGACGCCATTTGGCCTGCATTGTTTTAATGATGCAGTTACAGGTAACTAGGGTCATCAACATGCACTTCATTGATACCACTCGCAGTTCGAGTTAGCTTTGGTGAGCCTCCTTGCTTTCGGAGGATTCCATTTACTTTTTAGTTTTGTTAGGACGTCGTGGATCTTGTCCCGACTTCCATCTTTGTCATTTAGAGGCTTCATAGATAGACAGTATAGTTTGAGAAGTCTATTTCATTTATTTTATTAAATGTTTTAAAGACTAATTGAGTTGCCTATTTCTGGCTAGTTGAATAGTCTATTATATTCTGAGTTAATCATTTGAGTTAAAGTTTTACATTTGAGTTTATCTTATGTTGAGTAAGTATTCCGCAGAAAGTTGAATCAGGCCAAGGGTTTGCTTGGGGCCAGCAATGGTTCTCGAGTGACACTCACATCAGGGTGTAGACTCGGAGCATGACAATGTATTTATTCTGTTAAATTACATCTTGAGTTTATTCGTACATGATTTTATAGATCGAACATATTTCTACTCCTCGTGATTGTCCAATTTTCTGGTTCGCTAGCTCAAAGAAAAGGGAATTGTCTAACCCTTATAAGAAGGCCATAGACCCATGAAAGTTTCTCCCTTCATCATATTTTCTATCACCCCATACACATATGATGTAAAAATGTACCCACTCTTGATCTCAAGAATGTGAAAGGGTAAAAAAGATATAAAAAAATAAATAATATGTTAAATGTATAGAGGAAAACTATGTTTCTGAGCCTGAACTTCTTGGGTTCGTTCATCTTCAAGCAAGATGAAATATGATAAGGAATGTAGGATAGTTTTTTTTTTTTTTTGGGGGGTGGGGGTGGGGGGGTGGCCTTCAACTTTTCATTTGTGAATCATATTGAAGCACTTTTGGCACAAGTTATATGTAGCTGAGACCGCCCTTTTCTTCATTAATTATTAAAAAAAATGAAAAGGCATGAGTTATTATTAAAAAACGTGCAACTTAACTAGAAAATTGAAGTTTTTCATTTAATTGAGTAATTAGCTAGGTAGGCACAAATTTATCACAATCACTAACCATTATCGGGGATCACCACCATTATATATTCTCAAGTCTCAACCTTCATGGTTGGTCATCGATTACCATCTGCTATCGAGTACTACCGTCCAATAAGTTATTAGGCATCATTATGTTACCTTATTAACCACTATTATCAATTATAGTTATCACTTGCTATTACATATTTATAATTACTATAGTCGGTTAACATTATTACCAATCACTATTTTAATCGGTGTCTGGTTTTTCAACATTTTCCTTTTGATTGACCTATATCTTTGAATTCGGTCTATCGCTATTCACACTATCCCTTAGTCTCGTACCGGATGTCGGTCTATCTCATATTCGCAGAAGAATGAATTTGCTTAATGTCATGCCAAAAATATAATTAAGTAGGCGACTGATCATAGAATAGTCTTTTCACTAAGTATTGTTGTATGACTCTCTTTTTCAATAAATGAGATTAGGATTAAAGGTACCATCACCACCGTCATACAAATATATAGACATATTAATTTTAGTATACATCCTTTATTCGGTTAAGTTAATCTTAACATGAAAACAAATGAAGCCTTAAAAAACATCTAACATCATAAATAAAACAAGCCACATGGATCATATCATGTAGTACTCAAATATAAATAAGGTCTGTCTACATCAATGACTATATTTTTATATGGATTTCATGTTCATAAAGATAATTGTAACATTGATTTGATTTGATGGCGATTATGTGGGGGACACATGACCCCCTCACTTCTCTCGTTTGACCTTTTGGTTTTAATAAGTTCTAAGAATATATCCATACGTCATTAACCCAACTAAACAATTAATCCTGCTAATTAAGCTTCAATTAACTCACAAAAAGTTAATCATCATATTCATAAATAGACATAAAGCATAAAACATTTAATTAACACCAGATTAGTCCTCTTTCTTTTGTTCTTTTTTTCATTTTGAATAAACAACATGTATTATTTTTCTACAAGGGAAACCAAAAGAAATTGCGATCAAATGAACAATGCCCTTTTTTATTTATTGAATTGTAGTGTACTAATCTTTTTTTTAGTAATTAGTAATTGTTGCATTTGTCTTTTCTAATAACTAGCTGCCATTTCCGTGGATTATAGACCATAAGTTTGCTTAGTAGAATCAAACTCAAGCTAATAAACTTAGTGGCAGAGCTAGAATTTAAAGTTTAGGATTTATCGATAGGAAAGTAAATGTTTTTTTATGAAATATAAGTAGGTTTCTTACTCTCTTCTTTTGTGTTTAGTATGCAAACAAAAAGTATTATCGCAAAGAAAAGTATTTATATATAATCTAGATAAATATTATGGAAGGTGGGGGCTATGCTGGTGGGTGAAAATAAAGTGTGTTCTACACTTGAAAGGTGGAGAGGACACAATCACTATGGAATGCCATTCTTATGGAACTTGTTTTCCTACTCCCACCAGAGAAGTTATTTTCCTCATTTTAAAGAAATTTATTTTCTTAGAGATTTTTTTTTTTAGTTTTAGTCATCAAATTTATAATTAAATACTTATATACATTAAGTAAAGTTAAACTAATACATTTTTGATATATTGGGTTTGTCTAAACATAATTTTTTTTGAAGACATATACAATGAGATGTTGGTTGTCAAGGGATGGATTATATAATGTGTTCAAATGTAGGTATCAAGGGACCCCTATTCCTAGAGTTTAAAAAGCCAGATAATTAAGTGACATAGGTTGAAGAAAGAGTGTACTAGGAGAAAACTTTAAAGAATTTTGTTAAGGGAATGGGATTAGAATGAAGTCTATTTTAAAATGATTCTCTTTAAATCTTTTTTTTATAAATTTAAAGGGTAAAAATCGTAGTAATTCACCTGGTTTTTAAAAATAGATATCCAATATTTAAATCAAATTATATAAGTTAATTACGGTAAGTGGCAACGATGCCCTCATGTCACGTACTTAAATCAACTTATACTATACATATTCAGTATTTAAAAAATTAAATCAACTTATAATATTTTCCGGCCACAATGCCCTTGTGTCAACTTTAGGAAAAACGATACATTTAAAATAAGGTTCATGATTTATTTATTGTAAAAGAAATGAAAACTAAAAGGGAAATGGGGACAGGTGTTCTTTTAATCACTTTAATAAATTTCTGCATGTGTAAGAAATTTAGAAATGGAGTGAATATTCGTGTACCAAAAGCAATAAATAGTATACGTAATAATATATCACAATTCACACCTACCAATCCATTTCAATCTTAAAAAGATATTTTGATAAATAAATAAATAATAAGTCAACATTTCATATACGAAATGTCAACTTTTTGGTAAATGTATACTATAGTTGATGACTCTTTTTATCCGTCCGCTATTTGATATTTGTATGGAGTTTAATTATTTTAAATTTACATTGAATAAAGCTCTATTGGGAGTCAACACACCTATTCATAATTGATAACTTATGTATTGACATAAACCTTTCTCGAAAATGAAATCAATCCAAACCTCCTATCTACATAATAGGGCAAAAAGCATACGTGAACCATAATTTGACGACTAATGTTTGATTATGAAATCAATAATGATTTGTCAAAATACATTACCTTTAAATATGAAATAATAATAATATTTTAACCACATAAGTAATTAAATGGTTGAACAGTTATTAATTCAAAAAAAAGTTATGGTTATTCACAAGTAAAGAGGTTAAAAGTGTCTGAATTACTAGGACTAAAATTAGAATTTACTAATAATTCGAGATAAAAGGTGCTAGCTTAAAAAATAAATTCAATAGAACATAATCATAAAAATCCCTAATATATCGATATAAAAAATTATAACGCATTACTATGTAACTCCCAAATGAATCTCACTTTAATAGATACATAAAGTTTCAACCCCCATATTACATTATTAATTACTAGAGATAGATCTCTATAAAGTTCATTGTATACCGTTTTAATTATAAATATTTATTGCTACAAATAAATTTAATGTGTTATATCTTTTAATATATTTTTTCTAAAAAGAGATCCAAGAAATGACCTATTCTTTTTGTACACCTTGTAACTATACGGGATTATGATTTAACAGCTAGTTAAATAGCTAAGAGATTATTTTTATTTGGAAAGATACATATTTGACAGTTTGTCAAAAATAATTATAATTATAATAATAATTATAATTATAATAATAATATATTCAATATAATCATAAAAGGAGATCTACAAAACGCAGACAATAGGCTATATGCAAACTTTATTTCTATATCTTTATGAGATAAAAAAAGTCATTTTCAATAAATTATCGACTCAAAAGTCAAAAGTATATTCTCATAACAAGATTGCAAAAAATAAAAATGCTAGTCAGATATAAACAAATAAAAAACTATATCGAGTATCATTTTATTGGAGAACTATTGAAAACATTTTTAAATTTGGCGCAAATTATTAATTTCGTCTCCGAACTATTGACAATCTTAAAAACACTCTTTCACTTGATAAACTAAACTTAGATACATCACCGATACACTATTGATCTGCCACATGACTTAACAAGTGGTCTCAAACTTTTGTAGGAGTATGAGACTCTTAATAAAAAAAAATCAATAGAAGTTATGTTTAAAACACACCTAAATTTGACAGGAATTTAAGTAGTGTATTTCACTCATGTTATAATATCAAGAATGTATATATATTCAGTTAGTCAAGTAAATGAATATTTTTAAAACAGTCAATAATTCACACCAAATTTAAGAATATTTTCAGTGATTCTCTCTTGTGATAAAAATCCATTTTTCCCCTAAAATTAAAATGTCAGTACTACGAAGTCTAAGAAAGTAGCCGTTACTGCAGATGGACCATACCGACATTTAATTTTAAACATTTTTTCACAGAAAAAAAAAAACGAAAAAGTAACGTAAGAAATGCCCATAAAAGCAAAGAAAATCTCCAGTTTCTATATTAAAAATTATACTATAAACAATTCCATTAAAATATCCCTCTTTTACACACAGATCAGATTCAGGTAATCTCGCCACCCCCAAATTAGCCATTTTTCAGGTGTTCCATTTTGTTTTCATGAACCCCATTTGTCTTTTTTCATAAATACTACTGTAATATTACTTGACACCTTCCATTGTCTCTTCTTCTTCTTTGGCAAGTCCAAGAATTGCTTTTTTCTCAGTCATTGAGTATGAATCTCAAACACCCTTTTCTTGGTTTTGAGTAATGGTGACCCCCATACCCCACTCTTTTTTGTGTAGACATTTTTTTATGTGAAAGTTTGGAACTTTTTTATGTGTTGTTCTTGTATCAAGATTGCTACTTTTTGAAGGGTGCATGAAAAATTACTGTTTCTTTTCTATAGTTCGAGAATGGGTTGATTTTGTTTTAGATTTTTGCTTGGTATAAGTTGATCAATTTTTCGTTACCATCGAGGTAATTGGAAGAATATAGGAGCGAAACTAAATGCTGTAAAGCTGAATTTTTTTTTCTGCTGTAGTGGACTGTTAACTGGATTTTGGTGAAATTAGTATTTGATTTTTGTAGGGTGAACTTTATTGGATGGAAGATTTTGATTAATTGATAGTTGAAAGCTACTTCCAATTTTTAGGGATTTGGTGCATTTTAATTATATTGTTGTTCTAAATTTACATGATGGTGAATTGGGGAAGAATGTTCATTCATGACCTTATAGGATGGTTGATCTATGATGGTTCAAAGGATAAGGCGATAAAGATTGATTTACAAGGTTTCAATTTTAATGCCAAGGGAAGTGTATATGAATAACAGAAGTTGGATATCATGGAAGTTTTGAGGAGATGGAATTTGCATTGATTAACTGTTTCTTTGGTGCTGAACTGCTTCATCTCACAATTGGATTGTGTTTAGGCTCCGGTGAATCTCTTTTAATAATTGATATTCTTAGATGATAGTTCTACTGCAAGGTCTTGAGAGGCAACTAGTATGTCGATAAGCCCTTATATTCAGGGTGGTAGATGACTCTGAATCAAGTCCTAACCAATCTGAGTTGATGCAATTCTAAATGTTTATATATAGTGGTTAGTCAATGATGGATACCAGAGGGGCACAGTGAGCTGGAGGCAGTGGGCTTAACACTAGTTCATTGGAGTGAAGAACTAAGACTCCTTCCAGTGAATGTTTTTAGAATAATCTAGGACCACCTATTTTGCAATGGGTGAGAACAGGGAAGTTATTGATGTGAAACTAATTGTTTTTGAGAATAGTGATTTACTTGGAGTATGGTTGAATGTCACCAAGTAGGATACAATTCGAGTACACCGAGACAAACCACTCACTCCTTTTGGATATCATGAGTATTGGTTAAGAAGGGAGGCTGTGAAAATATAGATAGCAAAAGGAACTAGTATAGGCTTAGCCAATTCTATTCGATAAATATGAGTGATCATAATGTTAGTTAGCTAGACTTTATGGTGATGACTTTCAAGGGCAGTGCTTTCGTCATGCGTTCCTTGGATTCTTTTCATGAGCTGTCTATGAAATTTCGGCCCTTTTTTCTCCGAGGTTCCATTGACCTCTATTTTTTATTCTCAGTGTGCTGTTGCCAAAGCATTTTACTGAGAATCAATTAGAGATCTTCATATTTTTGTCTATGTAAAGGGGATAGTGTGCTCTAGTGACAAAACATCTTAAATTGAAAATGTGGGTTGATGGACTGCAATTTTAATCCTCATCAAATCCTTCCTTCATAAGGCATGAAGGTTTAGCCCAGACATGGATATATTCTCATTTACCGTAGTGTAGTGACTCTGATTCTGGTCTTAGTATTCATTTTTACTGAAAACAGTGAGCCTGGTATTATTGTCTTTATACTTTATGTAGTTTCTCATCTTTATCTTTAAGGATATGAGTTCATTCTTTGCTATCACTTTCTTCAAATTTCATTCATTCTGATTAGTTCCACCAGATTAATCCCATTGTTGAAACTTGAGTCAAATATATGTTGTACATTGTTCCTGATAGGATTTCACTTTGACATATTTATCTCACTAAGAATGCTAATATTGCAGAAAAGTCTTTGAAGCAGAAACATGGCCACTCTGACTGATATAGGTGTTGCAGCTGCTATTAACATTCTGAGTGCATGTATTTTTTTAATTGCATTTGCATTCCTTCGAATACAACCTGTCAATGATAGGGTATACTTCCCAAAATGGTACCTAAAGGGTCTAAGAAGCAGTCCTTTGCACTCGGGTACAATTGTCAACAAGTTTGTCAACTTGGACTTTCGTGCGTACCTGAAGTTTCTAAATTGGATGCCTGCTGCATTACAAATGCCAGAACCAGAGCTTATTGAACACGCAGGATTGGACTCAGCTGTCTACTTGAGGATTTATTTGATAGGGTATCTTCATTTGGCACTTTCACTTTCACTTCTTGTTTTCCATTTTCTGCATTAGAAGCTCCGCCACTACTATCTGTTTGTGCATACTGGACTTTTATATGACTAAATTAAAATAGGCATTCATCATATAGTATGTACATAAGCATAGAGGTTCATTTCAGTTGTGCCATCAGATGAATCATGCCTGTGTCCATGCTTCAAGAATTTTACTGAACAAGGTATCAGAATTAAGTCATCAACTCTGGTCTACTTGTATGGAATATTTAGGTGGCTGAGATCAGCTGTTTTGCACTACTTTGTTCAACTTCTTTGAAGTATATAATCATGTTCAAATTGCACTTTCATGTCCTCTCTGTTATATTGTACTCAGAGAAACAATTTAATAGGTACAGCTATGGAGCTGCATATCTTTGTTGCATTAATGCACAGGACACCAATTTTAACTGCAAGAACAGATTAGGGAATATGATGATCAGAAATTTAGGCAGGGACCTCTTTTACTAACATAATATTGAAATTCATTCATGAAAGTTGAACTTTGCAACCATTGTGTAAATTATAATTATCCCTGACATTGGAATCTTATTTGAATCCTGATTACCATGTTTCTAGTTTTTATAGATACCTTGTGACTTGCTTATAGTTTCTTTCTATACTCCATGTGTATACATCGAAAGTCCATTAAGATGTGCTAGAGGTCTTCCATTTGCCTTCTCTTCCATTTGTTTTGACATTTAGCTTTGATCACAAAAAAGTCTAGAAGCTAACTTAAAGTTTCAAGAAATTGCTCAACTGTTTTTACTCTTTTGTGATGATAGTCATTTCGGAAATAGACCTTGAGCACTTAGAAATCTTAAAAGATGTTCTTTGTTTTGAGTGAAAATCTTTGGCACACATCAATATGTGCTACTACAATATTGTGTGGCTAATAATATCATACCTTGAGGAATGAGTAATGCTGTGATCTAATGCTGATAAGTTTACCCCGATAAATTATTTGAGTAGACAATTCATACAAATTAGTATTAACAGTTTTTTTGGCATTGAGGGGTCCTGGTGGCTATTGTTTCAACTTTTTAGGAACCATATCATAATCATTTTAGGGATAACCATTGACTTCTGTCTCTTATTTCTGTTTCTAGCTAACTTATTATTGAAAACCCCGGGCTTCTTAAATCAAAAGCCAGAACATATTGTCTTTAATAGCTTTATAGTAGTTGTTTTTTCCCCACTCTGTGTTTAATTTCTATCTTCGTTTTGCTCAATGCAGGCTTAAAATATTTGTTCCGATTGCTTTTATTGCGTTCTCAGTCATGGTTCCTGTTAATTGGACCAACCACACATTGGAGAATTTGGATTTGACTTACAGTGACTTAGACAAGCTTTCAATTTCCAACATTCCTTCGGGATCACAGAGGTAAGCAGAATCTTTATTTTGCTGTATAGTTTGCAGTTATTCTTTCTAAAGCTGCCATTCTTTTAATTTTTCCATTTTTCTTTGACAAATTTGAAGATGTTATTGGTTTCACTTATATCTTGTGCTCTTTTCTTAATGTACCAATGCCATTAAGTTTCCTTGATATCAGTCAAATCCCTAAAATTAGGAAGGTCCTCATTGCTTGGTTCCTAAAATTCCCAGCTTCACTAATGTCTTGTGATCCTTTTAAATGTACCAATGTCATTAAGTTCCCTTGATATTTGTCAAATCCTTAAAAATAAGGAAGCTTCTCATTGCTTGGTTCCAGCTGCAAAGTACTCAAAGTATCATAATCTTGTAATAGATGTAATT
Organism: Solanum verrucosum; assembly: GCF_900185275.1. Classification (NCBI taxonomy): domain Eukaryota; kingdom Viridiplantae; phylum Streptophyta; class Magnoliopsida; order Solanales; family Solanaceae; genus Solanum; species Solanum verrucosum. The sequence continues at coordinate 1,064,632 of NW_026020399.1, forward strand.
TGAAGGGAAAATCCGGTATAGTATACCAAAAAGTTTAGAGTCTACATGAATATGACCGTACACCCAATCATCTATACGAGCAGGGACCTAATGGGTCACCAAAAAGAAACTAAACATTAAAAAAAGGCTATTCCTTAGATTTACAAAGTCATTTTCTATTTCTTCAGACACTTGCCTATTTCTCTCCTTCCATACAATCCAACATAAGAGTTTCTCCTTCTAAATGACTAGCTATGTAGCAACTCCTTGACGGTTGCTTGCGTCACTCACCACACTCCAAACCAATTCAAAACCACCAACCACACCTGACAATGTAATAGTAGGATGATCTACTACTTCACCTGAACCTTTACACATGAAGCACCAACTCAAGTGTCTCAGATTTTCAAAGTTAATATTACACCCCTAGTTGCCAACTATGTGAAGATTGAAGAAGCACACCTTTTTTGGCGCCCTCAGTGTCCAAATTGTTTGGTAAAGGAATAGCAATTCCTCTCTCCCTAGCAATCTGTAGTAGTAATATTTGTCTGTGAACAGGCCATCTCTCCTTCTCCATCTCTACGGATTCAGTGTGACGTGCTTATAAAGTAGCTCAAGCGGGTTTTGCAACTCAGTTGATGAACCTTTCCTTTATGTATCCTGAAATTCTGTTTTTACAGTCATCTCTTTTTGACACGATATAGTGAAGATGTTAGGGAAAGCAATCTCGAAGTGCTGAAAACCACTTAATGACTCGAAGAAAAAACAGAAAATGTAGCATATAAAATTTTAGGCATATTTAACATATTGTATTCAGAGAAAGTAGAATTTCTACATCTGTTTATGCACGTAAAGAGGTTTCAAGGTGCCTTAGCGAAACGAGATTCCTTTTGTGTGCATCAAAATCTATTTAAGACATCTCACTACTGGTGGCCGAAAAAAACACTAGTCCAGGCAGTTTAATAAGTCAACATTTTATTATATACATATTTTTTACTATTGATTTTATCTTATGTTCTAACTATAAACTATAGTAGAACATATCATGCGTGTAGAAGTTATTGGGTGTCGATAGAGACAAAGCACCATATCCTTATTAGACGTAAGCCTTGAAGTCGTCCAATGTTGAGTTTCTAAGTATGGACATGTGAAGAAAACAGGTCTTAAGTTTTAACTGAATAAAAGAGGGGAAAGAAAGCAAGTTTTAAGTCCCGCTGAACCATTAAGTACAGGATCAGAAGTTACAAGTTGACAGTTTGGTGTTTTAACCTAAACCAGCTTAACCACCCATTGTCAAAGTCTCTGTAAGGTTTCACATGCTGGGAGTCAAAATAGAGGAGCTTAAGTTTCACTGAACCAGCTTAAACCACCCATTGTCAAAGTCTCTGTAAGGTTTCACATGCTGGGAGTCAAAATAGAGGAGCTTAAGTTTCACTAACTATAAAAGCACAGTGATGACAAGTTGATTATTTTCAAATGTTAGGTACACGACTTAAAAAATTGAACTTGTAAATGCATGTTTTGGGAGAAGTAGATTGGTGGAATCATTATGTCTTCTTGCTTCTGTCCCTAAGTACTTGAACTACTGCTTGCAGATTCTGGACCCATCTGGTTATGGCTTACATCTTTACTTTCTGGACTTGCTATGTGCTGAAAAGGGAGTACGAGATAATTGCATCAATGAGGTTGCATTTCCTTGCATCTGAACGTCGACGACCAGACCAATTTACAGTAAGAGCCATAAGCCTTGTTGATCTATTATGATGGCAATCTTAATCTGACTGTAGGTTTATTGGGTAAGTGAAGCCTTAGGCAAAGTTTGGCTATAAATTTACCTTATAGCTTGTGAAATTTTTAAACTTAACATTGTTAAGATAATTATGTCTTGTTAGGGAGGGAGAACTTAATATTGATCTTGGGAATATTTATTAGGATGCAAAAGGTACTGAAGTTCAGCATATCCTATCTTAGAATTTCAACTTACTGTGTTCTGCTTACAGCAACATATCCAGTGTAATCCCACAAGGTGGGGGCTGAGGAGGGTAGAATGTATGCTGACCTTACCCCCTACCTTGTGGGGAGGTAGAGAGGTTGTTTTCAAAATACCCTCGGCTCAAGTAACTCATATCAAATCAGTTTTAAAAGATAAAATACAGAAGTAAAACAATCATGATTTAACTAATAGAAAAATCATTACATAGCATAGACAAAAGTGGAACAGTAACGCAAGAAAATAATGCAATAACCGAAGCTTGAAGCTTTAAAATAATAGCTTTTCTTATCTGGAAAAAAGAAAAGGAGCTATGCTCCTCAATGAGGGTAGAAGAGGATGATATGTGATGTTATCTTGTTTTCAAGGCCATCTCTCTTTCTAGGTCAATAATAACCATCTTACAAGAGAGTCATTTCTTACCTTTTCTTTTCTTGGGTTAAAACCCCCCCTTCCAACTAATAGCCTTCAATGACTGATGCATGTTTTCTAACAAATACTATGCCCTGCCCAGGTACTTGTCAAAAATGTGCCACCAGATCCTGATGAGTCAGTGAGTGAGCTGGTAGAGCACTTCTTCATGGTCAACCATCAAGATCATTATTTAACTCATCAGGTTGCAATTTATACGCCGTATCTTCTCATTTAAAGGATTTGCTCGCTGCCAAACTAGAATTTTTCAAAGTATTACATCTGTTTTGTTTTTGTACTCTGACCTCTAAAGGACTTCCATAATCTTAGCTCTTAACGTTTTGATATATCCTCAAATCATTTGTCAATATCAATGAAGGAATATAGTAACATGAATTAGAAGGTGAAGAACAAGGTGTTATTGCGAGTTCACTGTAGGTGGGGTAAAATATGAGTTTACCATATGTAGTTGCTCATACCGATTAGCATCTGATACTTTGTGAGAACACGTTGCCTCTTAATTTCAAAAAAATTGTATACATTTTTGGTGTGAAATTAACATGGTAAACTGGTGCAAAATGGTTTAGAGAGAATCGGATTTTAAATATGACAAAACTCAGAAGTATAAATTTTTGTTTGAATTTGCTTTGATCCTCTCACAGATCAGATTAAATGAGGTAGTCACATTTCTGTAGTAGTTGCCTTTATTTACTAGAGCTGCAGGTTTTAACGCCAATAAGGCAGGATGATTCAGTCTATGATGAACAAACACTTATTTTATTTTCCGTCTATGATGAATAAACACTTATTTTATTTTCCCCTTAATAAATGTGTAGGTTGTATACAATGCCAACAAGTTGACAGCGCTAGTCAATGAGAAGAAGAAAAAGCAGAATTGGCTGGACTATTATCAACTCAAGTATACTAGAAATCAGTCCAAAAGGCCAACATCAAAGGTACTATTAATAGTTTAATTTTGCTCTAGTATTAGCTAGTAGTGATCGCAAGGTGAAATGCCATTTCTCACATCTCAGTACTAACATCTAATGAGGAATATTATTTCTATTAAGCAGACTGGTTTTCTTGGCTTATGCGGCAAGACCATTGATGCAATTGATTTCAATAGTTCTGAAATTGAAAGGCTCTCAAAAGAAGTAAGTTCACCAACAATATGTTTTTTAACGTGGTTGAGGTTTTTGTGCACTGTAACTGCGTAGTTTAATTAATTTTTTTAGGAGTGATTGGCCATTTTTTTCATTCTTATGCTTCTGACATTCTTATTTTGGTGTATGTATTAAGTGAGAATTCAAAACCATAAAAATTACTTTATCAGATATTTGTGACCAAGTCAGATTGTCTATAAAATAAGAGGTAAATCAGTTTAGTTGGTTGAACATCAACTTACAGGGAGAGTTCATTGGCGTCTCAAAAGATTTGGTGAATAGTTCGACTGTAGTAACATAGTGATAGCTACATCCTCAGATGTCAGTATTTAATATCTAATTCTAAAATTCCTTATAATGGCCCCTCACACATCACTACTTTGGATTGTGTTTGCGTCAGATATCTGATGAGAGAATGAATATTATTGGGAGCACCAAGTACATTATGCCAGCAGCATTTGTTTCCTTCAGAACAAGATGGGCAGCTGCTGTTTGTGCGCAAACACAACAAGCCAGAAATCCAACACTCTGGTTAACTGAGTGGGCTCCAGAGCCCCGTGATGTCTACTGGGATAATTTGGCAATTCCTTATGTTTCACTGTCAATCAGGAGGCTTATTGTTGCTGTAGCATTTTTCTTCCTTACCTTCTTTTTCATGATTCCAATTGCATTTGTACAGTCCCTTGCTAATATAGAGGGAATTGAGAAAGCATTACCTTTCTTGAAATCCTTAATTGAAACGTGAGTTTCTTCTTCTTCGCACTGTTTCCTCTCTAGTTCATTTGATAACTTGAGTTATATAGTTTTTGAATACCAGCTTTGGCAAACTGAGAAAGTATGTGATTACAAAGCAATAGTGCTAAAGTATTTATATTAAATGATGCTTTTTCCATGCAGTAATGCTGTAAAATCCTTCATCCAAGGCTTCCTCCCTGGAATCGCATTGAAGATTTTCCTTATCTTCCTACCTTCATTATTGATGCAAATGTCAAAATTTGAAGGATTTTGCTCCATATCAGCTCTTGAAAGGAGATCCGCAACAAGATATTATATTTTTCAGTTTGTTAATGTATTTCTTGGAAGCATCATCACTGGGGCCGCATTTAATCAGCTAAATAATTTGTTGCATCAGTCAGCAAATGAGTATGTCCTCTATAATTTCATATTTAATTCTCCTATGCAAAATGCTTCCTTTGATAAACATTCTTGTTTTTCATTTATGTTGTTTGTCTTCAGTTTTATCTATCACAACCTGATTTATCCCGTTCTGCCAGTGATTGGACCTGAGAGTTTTGTCCACCTTATTTTTGCAGTTCATGTCCCTTTCTCTTCTTTTGAGGTGTGACAGAAATTCAGTAAATTTTCTAGTTGTCCCATCAATCTTGTTTCATGCATAAAATGTGGGTGAACATAATGATCTTGACAAATGACATGTTTATATGTAACTTCTTCAATTCATATCTAGAGAGTGCTGCAACTTCATTTGCCAATCTCATGCCTTTATTTCTTCTACTCTTTTATCATAACTTTCATAAAGCAGAGCAAACAATATTTCACTCTGGTTTGCTTATTATGAAAGATCAGACAGTTAAAAGGTTGAGTGGTTTCTGATGCAGAATACCAAAGACAATCGGTGTATCCATTCCGATGAAGGCAACCTTCTTCATAACTTACATAATGGTGGATGGGTGGGCAGGAGTTGCTGGAGAGATACTTAGATTGAAGCCATTAATATTCTTTCACTTGAAAAACTTCTTCCTGGTGAAGACTGAGAAGGACAGAGAAGAGGCCATGGATCCAGGAAGTCTCGGGTTCAACACTGGTGAACCTCAGATACAGCTTTATTTCTTACTAGGCCTTGTTTATGCTGTTGTGTCACCGATCCTACTCCCTTTCATCATAGTATTTTTTGCTCTGGCATACGTTGTATATCGACATCAGGTAAGCTTAATTAATACTTTGAATGACTTTTTCTTATATAGTACAGTTTTTCAAAAGGATTTCTTCCAGTGGAAAAAGTGACCCATTCAAAATCTTAGTAAATCAGTGGTTTTTTTTTATAGTCGCATGGTACTTCTAGGTGTACACTATGCATGATTTTATGTTTACCCAAATGCTGCTGGTTGTTCGTTTGATTGAAGATGATCACTTTGAAGTACATTTCCCCCGGCTTGAGACTAATTGGACTATTATTTATTACGTGATTATCACCTCAGTTTTTATTTATTTTGTTTTTATTTCTTGGTTAACTATATAGTATGTCAGCCGTCTGTATAATTTTGTGTTTGCTTCCCCTAATACATGCGCACAGTCAAAACTACTTTGCAATTCTATATGGACTTGTGAAAACCTGATTTGTGATGTTTTTGTTTACCTGTAGATTATAAATGTGTACAATCAGGAGTATGAAAGTGCAGCAGCATTCTGGCCTGATGTACATGGGCGCATCATAACCGCACTGATAGTCTCTCAATTGCTTCTAATGGGATTGTTAAGTACAAAGGAAGCTTCTAAATCGACTCCATTGCTAATTACACTCCCTATACTAACCATATGGTTCCATATCTTCTGCAAAGGTCGTTATGAGCCTGCTTTTGTCAGATATCCGTTGCAGGTATTGCAGCTTTCTCTATTGCTTTCTTCTTTTCCTTGTATGATCTATGGCCAACTTGAGGCAGTTAGTGATTTTTCTTCCTATGGCATCCCTTTCTTGATTGATCAATATTAGGAAACAGTGAGGAAAGATACACTAGAACGTACAAAGGAGCCAAACTTCAACTTGAAAGAGTTCCTTCAGAATGCGTATATCCACCCTGTTTTCAAAGGTGAAGTAGATAGTGAAATTGATGCAGCCAGTGAAGATGAGGAGCTGGAACCTTCGCTTGTCCAAACAAAACGCCAATCGCGTTTCAACACACCATTACCAAGCAAAAGGAGCGGTTCATCGCCTCCATTGTTATCCGATTTTGATGCAACAACACAAGTATAGTTAGAAAAGCTAGCCAACATTTAGCATCTCACAGATAAAGCTAGCCACCTCGACAAAAGCTGCTTGGCGGGATTAATGCTTCGTTGAAACATGCAAGTTTTCATGAGCTGGCAGAAACCTGTTTGGCATTGCATGTTTTTTCAAGGTTATAGAGTTGTTTAGCTTTGTACATAACTTTCTTGGTTTCTCTATTACTTTATTATAGTTCTTCTGATTCCTGTCCTACAATCAGCTGTTAAAAAAGGTGGTAAAGAAAGGAAATGATCATTCCTTCTTTAGTTTTGACGTTCTTTTGTTGGCATTTTGCACTTCCTCTTCCTTATTTTGAGTTCGTTTTTCTTTGCCTCTGCAGCCACTGAAAATTACTCTTGTCCAAGAAAAGAAAACATGACACTCCTAGGGTGTGTTTGGTATAGAGGAAAAATATTTTCCAATTTTCCTATGTTTGGTTGGCTTAAAGTTTTTCAAATCAACTTATTTTCCTCAAATTTAAGGAAAATGACTTCCCTTCCAAAATTAAAGGAAAAGTTTTTCAAAACTCTACTTCATCCTTTAATTTTTTCTTCTTACCATACCCCGTACCCGACCCTCCCCCTTCAAAAATTAAAAAATTTCTTATTTTTCAAATTTCAAATATATTTTTATCCCTACCACCAAACCACCCCCCTCCCCCAAATAAAAAAAAAAGAAAAATATTTCAATTTTCTTTTAAATTTTTACGCCACTTCCCCTGCCACCCTATCAATTTTATTTTTTAAAAATCATTTTTTACGCCACCGCCACCATCCACCCAGACCATCAAAATTGATTTTTGGAAAATATTTCAAATTTAAAAATTTTCATTTTTTACGTCAACCTCAACCCCTACCCATGTGCCACCCCCATTTGAAAAAACTCCTTTTTTTATATAAAAATTGTTTTTGAAAAATATTTCAAATTTTGAATTTTTTTATCCCATCAAAATAGGTCTTGGGTCGAAAGTCTGGGTCAGGTCCTGGGTCAAATCTCAGGGTCGGATTTTGGAACGGTTATCGGGGTCTTGTCCTAGTTTGGGTGTCGGGATCAGGTACTAGATCAATTATCGAGGTTGATTTTCAGATAAAAATTATTTTCCTAAAGAGTAATTTTTTAGTCTCAATCCGAATATAAAAGATATTTTTTGAAAAATATTTTTCATTCACCAACCAACCATTAAAAAATATTTTTCAGAATATATTTTTTACTCACCAACCAAACATGAGAAAATAAGTTAGAAATCCACTTATTTTTCAAGAAAAGGAAAACATTTGCCTTCATACCAAACACACCCCTATGAGGGATAGAACTCTTCCAATGAAGTAGGTGATACATCCGAACAAGAAGCAGACTAAGACAGTGATTCAGATCTCACACCTTCCACCAGCCTTTTACAATAGGGGATTTTTTTTTAGTTTTCGGTGGAATATTCGGTGAACCACGCGCAGTGGGATCGTAGTACCTGAGCCTAAATTGACCCCCTTGCTCGAGTTCTTACGACCTTTAGTCCGAAGTAGCTTCATAAGACTATCTTACCCCGGAGCTACGAATGTGGTTTCGATCCTTCCGGTGATGTCAGAAGTCATTTTGATATAAGATTTTATCTTGTTTCCGCAGAACGACTTCTCGCTATGTTGTGCCTAGTATGATTTGATCAAGTAGGGCCAGCTCAATGGAACTCATAACCCTTTCAATCTTCTCCTTATTTTCTTGGTCGAGCAGCAGTGTTCTCACTTCCAGGAAGAGCCACATCATTTTGAGGAAGAGGCCGCTAAGGAAGGTCTTCCAACTATAATGCCTCCATGGACGGGCGTGTTCTGTTCCCGCCACAAGAAAGACACATGAAAGAGGTATTCCCAGCACGCAGAGGATCCGTTGAGAGTTTGTCTCGATAGGGTCAGCCATATGGCGGTGAATTCGTTCCCGAGCCTTGTATACACCGCCCGTCACACTATGGAAGTTGGCTCTGCCCCAAGTCTTTTCATATCCCTCTCCTTTGTTCTCAATTACTCATCAAATGACACTCAGTTCATATCTTTAAGTTCGATCATTGACAAGGTTCAATCGTCAAATAAGGAATAAGGTTTATAGTTACAGGATAGTGAAAACTCAAGCACACCATAGTTTGATTGATCAAGCTTTCAAAATCTGCATATTTTGAAAAGTATTTTTTCGTTTAAGTGTTTTCCGAAACAAAAAAATACTTTTAAAGAATAGTAATTTGTGTTAGGTTAATCAATTTGAAGAGCATTTTTGCCAATATTAGAGCAGTATTTTGTGTTTGACCAATGCTTCTTCTAGAAAAAATCTACTTTTTTTAGCATATGAAAAACAACTTCTGCTACCAATCAAATAAACTTATTTTTATCTCTAAAAGCTTTGTCAAACACCCTAACTATTCAATACTTTTGATATCCTAGAAGCTTGGTCAAACATGCTAACTCGTACTCCCTCTATTCATTTTTACTTGTCTACTTTTAACATATCATGAGAATTTTATTTTTATTTTTTGTTTTACCCTTAACATTAACTACTCATTTCTTATATTGTTTTCAAGTCTATTGAGACTACATACCAATTAATGTGAATATATTAGTAAAATACGTACTTCATCTATTATTTCTTAAAGGAAATTCTAAGTTCGGATGAGTAAAAGTGAACGGAGGGAGTAGAAATTTTCAGTTTTCCTGAGACTAATTACTTTGCACTAACAAAGAGGTTTAAGGATCCCATAAAAAGATTTTTGATTTTTCATACTGCAATACTTTACTAGGAAATTTTGTATACGCTCTCTTTTGGCTCTTTACACTCTTAACAAATTGAATGAAATACTTCCAGTGCCCTGGGTCTCCCATAAGATTTGTTGCAAAAGACTGCATATTTCACATATTAATATTAATCATATCAATAGGAATAAGTGATCAATTGTGAATATTATTGTTTTCATGAATGGTATATTTTTCCAACAACATATTAAACGATATATTACAGGCTTCTTACAGTAGAAATAGATGATGACTTGTAACATACAGCATCAGATAACAAATTTGATTCATCCCTCAGCATACAATATACAACATATCACTTCACCCATGATTATGAACCAGTCCACAACACCTTGTTAACTTCTTGCTTTCTTCAGAGCACAGTAGTTATTTGTATATAATCCTTTGATCGTGCGCCAAAGAAGCTAGGATAAATATATCCGCCTTGAGCATTGATCACTGTTCTTGTAGTGTGCCTACTCAACCCATCAGCCTAAATGAATGTTGTCAAAAACTATCGTGCATCTATATACCGGCATCCTCCTGATAAATTATGTACACCTTGAGAATCAACTGAGCTCAGGAAGTCAGGTTAAGATGTTGACTTTGACAGGGGAGATGAAAAAGAATTCCTGTCTTTAGAAGTAAATAAATGAGCAAACAATGTGCTGCTACACATCAGCAACCTACTTAGCTCCCCTAGTGAACCTGGGTTCATATGTCAAGAAAAGAAGTAACCTCTTGAGATTCTCCTCATAGGGGTTATACTAAGCAACTTTTGTCACAAGCGCACATACACGGCCACAAAGAAGAGCATTTATATTTCTTGACTTAAACCCATGGTATCACGATATTCTGGAAGCACGAGAGTAGGTAACTTGCAGGTTTTTGTCTTCTCCTTCAAGGGAAGGAGTTTTCCCAACAGTAAACTCCTTATGATCCAGTAAGCTGGCTGCACAAATTGAAAAACAAAAAATAAAGTGTATATGGTAAGGCAGAGCTAAAAAGAATAGATTTAAATGCTCCAAAACATCAGAGCATCAACAGCTCATCCATAGCACACTTTAATGCAAGTTGGAGCTTAATATACTTGAACTAAATAATTCAATTAACCAGCTAAACTACGTAATTAAAGAAGGGTCTAACTAACCATAATTGGTATGTTCCCTTCCGAGGCGCAATGTTTCAGGTGACGTGATGCGCTACGCTCATTCTCAGTAACAATGATTCCCGTTGCAATCTTCTCACTGTCACAATTTTGAACCAACTCGAGAAGCGTTTTGAAAACTTGCCCACCACCATGCTGGGTGCCCCAGAAAGAAGAAAAAGGGGTATCATAACATGCAAGCTTAAATGACAACAAAGTAGCCACTCTAGGAATACTATCACACAGATTTGACTGAGAAACTAAAGACCAACAAAGACAAACAAGAGGATTTTTCGTAATTTGTTGACAAGAATTACGACATTTAAATATGTTTACAAGCAGTAATAAGCTAAAGCAGAAAAATTCCCAGATAATTTCAATGATGTGAGAAGAGATGTATTAGATTCTGGCTAAATCTTGACAAAGATTAGTTCAATTGACTTTAAGCCTTTAATTTTTCCATGGGTTAAAAGAAGGGGCTCATAGAATAAGTTTTTATTGAGCTGGGGTTGAGGGAAACATAAATCAATATTTTCCGCCAAATCATCAAATTGGATTTGTTTTTTTTTTCTACTTAATTTCTTATGTATTAGCAATAATGATAGTAACTCTCCAAAGGAATCAGGAATAAAGAAAAAATATATTATTCACAAAACTTAATGACGTATACTTAACAGAAATAAGAATAACTTACCTAAGAAAAACTCGAATTTTCACCTATTTCATGTGTCCATTAGATCAATTTGATATTCTTTGATGTGCTTTTTTCTGGTCTAAGTTGAGCTTATAGATGTTTTTTTTAAGTCGGAAAAAAAGTTCAGTTCCACCCTACCCTACATTTGATCAACAGAGACACTATGACACTTGAATCAAGCATTAAAAGGGAAAACTTGACAATTTGACGGGAATCTACAGCTCTCAATCAATAAATTTATCTTGTGGAAAAGGGAAGAGTAATCAAGTATTCTATTTCTCTCTTTCTTGGTGCCAACTTCGACAGAGAACTGATAAATACAAGCAAACTTGGACACGTACTGGCTATTCACATAGTGATGCTTCTTTAATCATTGAATGGAATTAAAACTTCCTAAATTACAAACCAAGTACACAAAAATTGTTAAAGGAGAAAGCACTTGGTTCATTCAAATGAACAAATTCTGAGATCTATGGGACACAATCATAAGGATTTATTTATTTATAACAGAGACCAGAGTAGTTTTTTCTCTTCTTTTCCCTTTTTTTTTTTCTCTTTTTTATTTTTATTTTGAGGAAACTGGCACTTGAAATAGGAAAAGAAAAATGGAGTATTAAGAGCAACTGAGCAATAGAACTGCTAGAAATAGAGAAGATAGTAGTTACTGAATGACTTCAAAAACCAAACTACCTTGATTATTTTGGCCATGTCGGTGCAGAAATTCTTTTCGCCGTGAAGCATGATGCCTAGATTGTCAAAGATAGGGCTATGACTATTGTTTTCGACTGAACTTCCAACAGCAATAAACCTTTTGCCAACACATTTTTTAACAACCATGTACCTGACAAAAAGTAAAGATGCAACTAATCATGAATAAGCAAGTTATCAGGATCAACAACAGGAACAATTCAAAAGGAAAATGTAACTTGCGCAGTCTAACACCTTTCATCATGTTTTCCTAATCAAATAAGGAAGAGAATCATTACTTAGAATTAACATTAGCAATAATCAAAACTAAGTTACTTACAACAAAGAAAAGGAACATGCTTAGAGAAGATTTTTCAAGTTAGCAGGATCCTTTTTTTTCCAGATTAATCAAATAAGCATGGTCATTGAAACTGAGTACTTAATAAAGAATTTAACTGCTTCAGCATAACAAGTTGAGTATATTTAGTCCTTGAGGCTACAGTTTTCCATCTCTTAATCCTTAAGCAAACACATGTGGAGCTTTCACAAACCTAAATACAATATCTAGCTTGGGTAAAGCAATATGCTACCATTAAGTCATATTTATGTTTTGAATTCGAATATTATTGAATTGTTGTCGTGTCTACATTATTACATTGAGACCCTATGTATAGACTCTAGAATAAAATCCTTTACCAAGTAGGATACTATTAAGTATTCCTATTTCTATTTTTATTCCTATTCCTATTCTAATAGGATTGTATAAACCTATACCTATTCTAATAGGATTGTATAAACCTATTCCTATTCTAACACTCCCCCTCAAGCTAGTGCATACAATTCATGTACCTAGCTTGTTACAAATGTAATTAACACGAGGACCGATGAGGGGCTTGGTGAGATTTCTGCAAGTTGATCACTCGACTTCACAAAATTGACAATCAATCTCAATGTGCTTGGTCTTCTCATGAAATACTGAATTTGATGCATAATGCCGATAAAACACAGAGTGATAAAATTACAGTGTAGGAACTTTCCCAAACCAAGCTTGCAAAGACTGTTTCAGACCATAGAGTGACTTACGTAATCAACATACAAGGCTACTAAACTCCCCTAAGCAACAAAGTGCTCAAAATCTAGTATAAAGTCTATGGATCATGTTGGAATCAATAGATGAGTCGATATTAAACAAGTCACCGAAAAACTGGTCGGAACATGCTCATATGCCGGAGTATTAGATTTGATGGCTAAAAGTGGTCACAATCTAAGAAATAAAATTATATGGGTAGGGTCGGAATGATGTCACGACCCAACTAGAAAATAGAAATTATATAGGATAGTTCGAATTGATGGAACGACCCCATTGAAAAAGAGAAATAATATGGGTAGGGTCGGAATGATGACACGACCCTACTGAAAAAGAAAAATTATAAGGGTAGGATTGGAATGATGGCACAACCCTACACAAATTAGATTTGAGGAGTCACCGGAAAGACGAATAAAACTATGCAAATCAAAGTCACTGAAAAGACACATGGAAAAATCCACGGTACTACACAAATTAAATATGAAAAGTAGCCCCCGGAGAGATGCACGGTGCTACGCAAATCAGATATGCAAAAAAAGGTATTCACGGGAAGGATGGCACGGTGCTACACAAATTAAATATGAAAAAATAGTCACCGAAATGATGGCACGGTGCTACACAAATTAAGTATGAAAAAGTAGTCACCGGAATCTTGTCACGGTGCTATACAAATTAGATATGAAAAAATAGTCACATAAAAGATACACAGTGACCCAATTTTTTGCTAACATAATCGTTGGCCAGACGGATGACATATATGAGTAATAGCTGCCCGCCGGCAGCGGAAGCTCTTTGATTTTCTACCAAGATCGTAGAGGCTCTGATGTCATGTGAGAAATATAGGAAAAGAATATTATTGAATTGTTGTCGTGTCTACATTATTACATTGAGACCCTATGTATAGACCCTGGAATAAAATCCTTTACCAAGTAGGATACTATTAAGTATTCCTATTTCTATTTTTATTCCTATTCCTATTCCTATTCTAATAGGATTGTATAAACCTATTCCTATTCTAACACACACTTCCTCACTATGGAAGTTAAGATTCACAAAAAAAGAAGGGTTAACTAGTCATCATTTGAGTGCATTCAAAGAAACATGTAGACACAAGAAGGCACTAAACCTAGTATTTGGAAGCATATTGTTTCTTGCTATAAGCTGGATAAGTAGGAAGAAAAGTTTATTTTCCCAAAAGAGGGGAATACAACTTTTGTACAGGTAACACCGAGCACCCCACTTCCTATATGCATTTGTTTTCTGGTATAGGTCAATAAATGATTGGAGAAACTACTGAGGGATTTATTTTGTCGGATGTCACAAATGAGAACAGGAATATCTTCTGCTTAAATATGAGAGGGTTCCATCCCTATGGAGATTGGAAGTTTGGGTATTCGAAGGTTGGAGATCTTTATCTGAGCATTGCTGGTAAATGTTAGTGGAGGTGCAAGTGAAGATGGGACATGTCGAGGAAGGTAAGTGAGGCAAAATACAGCAATTACCAACATGGATAGTTCAGAAGGGAGGTGATGATACAGCATGAGCTTGTCAATGGGAATAATAAAGGAGAAAATGTACTGTCCATACTTGAATTTTCGGTCGGGAATGGGAATAGTATAGAGCTGATTGTAGCTAGATGTATGGTGTGATAACAATACACTGACAGATGATTTACCGAACTTATTGCATTTGACTATTGACCAGTTGATCATAGTAGTTGAGATTCTAGAGAGAGTATGCACTCAACCACCATGAGATATAACTCCCAGAATACCTCTAATTCTTTAAGTATGGGAGTATGATGAGGTGGAGCCATTCCTACTGAAATCATATAGCCCTACACAATATAGCTCGAGTTCTTACGGCCTTTAGTCCGAAGTAGCATTATCAAGACTATCTTACCCCAGAGCTAAGGAAGTGAAGAGGAGCTTTCGTAGTTTCCTAGGGAATCATATAAAGACGGAAACAAACATCCTCGAGGACTTCTCATTCTAATCTTAGGGTGAAGATCAAGAGAGATTCCAGACCTATATGGAAAGACGTGGGGAAATCTGAGACCCTGAAGAAGGAGGCTTCACTTGGTGTGTGTGTTTTGCGGGGGGCGGGGGGGGAGAGACTATCTTAACCAAAAAAACACATAAATAGCAGATGCATTTTTAGTTGGTGTTGCTTGTGCTAGAAACTTGGGGAGGATGTGAACCACCTTCATGCATTTTTTTAACTTTGCTTCAGAGATGTGGTGATAGTACATATGATTTAACATTCATTTGTCGCTTCCTTTTTCAGTTAGCAAGTTGGAAAAGTTGTGGAAAACCACACTTTTTTTGCATTTTGCTGTTATTATAGAGAGGAAAGAGAAAAATAGGAGAACTTTGAACAAGTAGAGACTCCATTATGTAAGGTCAATATTTGTGCAATGTAGGAACACTTGTATGGATAGTTTTTAGACTTTTGGGAGGCTTAATGTACATTGCTACAATGCCATTTGTAAAGTTAAAATCTTGGTGAAGGAGAAGGCCCCATAATCATACCATGGCAGTCAAAATAACATGTTTCCTTTGGATGAACACACCATAGGCCACATCCTACACCTTAAACCCCCTCCCAGTGTTGATGAAGATGTTTGGGACTGAACACATTGCCCTTTTTCTAAGTAGGTTTGGGAACGATGTTTTTTGACTGCTCTTTTGGCAATCATTTTGCCTTTAACTCTGAAAGCAGTCTAGAAGTTCTTTTGGATTATCAAACCTTTAATTTACCATCCGATGTTGGGCTCAGGGGTTTATCTTGAAGAAGATGAGGTAGGAAAGGTTGAGAGGGAGTCTTGTTAGTCTTATTAGTTTTATAATATGCTAAAGTATATGTAGCATGAGCAGCGATCCTTCTCAATGCCTGAATTAATTTAGTTCAAAAACTGATAATGTGAAAACAGATCATTGGAGATACAGGAAGAATATTAAAAGTTTTTGGTATAGAGATGATAGATGCTACAAAACTGAATATAAGTTTTTCCTTATATCAGTGCCTTATAGATTTCTTGAACAACACATGTAGAATGATAACACTAAAAAAAGATCCAATAGAATAATTATAGCTGGGACAATGAACTTTCCATCATAAATGTAATATTTAAAGGTGAGAGCTGAAGAATTCATAAATCCATCTGTTATATCTTGGGCATGGTAGAAAACTTACTTTTCAGGTGGTAAAATGCAGCCTTCACTAATTGAATCAGTAAGCCATTTAGCTTTAAGCATGAAGGCATCTACTGCACGTCCATACAAGAATTTGCTTGTTTGCAGCTGCAATAACACCAAGTAGTGATAAATATTTACCTTAGAAAGTAAAATCTAGGATAATAGCAGTTTAAGTGAAATGACAGTAAATATATAGGCAACAGGACAAGAAAGCTGGAAGTTATACAAATCTAAGTTATGGTTTTAGTATCTAAAGCTCCAAGGTCCAATTAATTAACTTTAAGAATATAACAATCCAAATTCAGTGTTTTTATGACGGTAGTGTCCAGACCAGCTCCGTGCGCCTTAACTATTTCATCGGGTATGTACTACCTCCACTAGCACATGATGCAGTAGCTAGTCACTGGATTCTTTTTTTACATATGGACAATGTTCCGTTTTATGCCCATTATAAGCATCATGCTAGAGACCTGAAATGAAATGGCAAAATAAAAGCAGAGAGACAATGACTGACCTTCTTTGAACAAAGAACAACAGGAACTGCCTGGGATTGAAATCCCTTGCATCTCTTCCCCCTATTAGTTGGAGCGGGAATATCAGAGAGAACTGTGCCACCATGTTTCTTGATCAAGTCTTCAAGTTTCTTCTCTCGCTTCCTAGAAAATCCTGTGACTAAGAATTCCATATTTCCGAGCATCAATCTTCTTGCAACTCTAGCACTAGAATTTATAAGACGTTTCTTGAGTTCTTGAGTTCTCGACTCTAAATGTGAAGTTGGAGGTCTCAAATTTCTAGCAGTTTTGGGAGTATGACCTACATAGATGAAGGTGATGAAAGAAGTGAAATTGTGTCCTTACTCTTTGAACAAACACTAAGTCAAATTCCAAATTACAACTCACTAACAAGATTTTAGTGCAACGAGTGACTTTTTAGGCTCCTTCCCCCGTTGAATCTCAGTTTCAGTTTCTGAAAAGCGAACACACTTTCTTTTTGGACACTGTATAGCAGCTTGATCTTCTGTTGTTTGCTTTCTATCTTTTTCGGTTCCAAAATCATGTTGAAATGATTTTGAAGCTTGGAATCGACGGCGTGGTCCAGGGTTCAATATAAGGGGTGAGCTTGTGTTCTTGGGCATAGAAACTGTGACTTCATTCCCGTCTGTTGGAGTATCATCACAATTTCCTTTTTCGTTTGTCATTTGACCTACTGGCTTTAGCATCGGTGCATCATTTCTTCCCAATGAGAACGATGTATTTAAACAATATCCATTCTCTGAGGATATCCCATTGCCAGAGAGTACACTATAAGTTCTTAGAGAGGTTACTTCTCGGCGAACTGGGACATGCATCCCTTCTCTATTAATCTTCGGAGTGGTAACTTGTTTCCCATGAACCACCTGATTATCAAGAACCGAGTTTTTCCGCAAGTTCGTAGCACATTCAGTTGTGGGACCAAAGCTTTGTTGTTTTTCATCCATTACATTATTGTATACAGCTGAAGGAGAAGACAGATGGTCAGATGATATACTGCACGGAACAACAGAACAGAGGGTATCATCTAAGGACAGATCTGAAGATGCCACAATATCGTGAGAGAGCAGTGTCATCTCCTTTCCTTTGTTACATAAATCCTCAGAAGGTATACTCAATTGAGAAGCAATGATGACCCTTTCATCCTGTTTTCGTGTGACAAAGGAACTCATATCTGGAGCTATGTCAGCTGATTCTGAGAAATAACTTGTCTCGCCAACAAAAGGTTCGGGAATACTTTTGATAGCATTGCATATGACTTGATCATACGAACGTACTTCATTCTAAAAAGAAAGATGAGAAGGAAACGGAAATAAGGTACATCTCATGAAAATTGAAAAAAGAACGTAAAAACAAGAAAGATCAGTGATAAGAACAGCAAGTGAAGAGGAGAGAGAATAGTAATCAAAGCAAGATGACAAAGAAAGCCTAAGAAATGAGATACAATGCGGAAAGGCAAACTCCAAATGTCAAATAGGACTTGCACTGCTGTGATCTCTTTTAGCAGTGACATGGCATCTAGTACTTCTGAAGCTCTGGTTTTCCTATGCTGCTAAGAAAATTATTGTGTTTATTTCATTGAAAAGAAAATTTGGTTACTTTATGTCTTTCAAGCTTATCATGTCCAACGATCATACCCTCAAATTTCCTCTGATTCTGAAACCTGGGTTAAAAAAATGACCTGATTTGAGGACATAAGAATAAAAAAATAGAAGATAAAATGAGCTTTCTATATGGAGGATTCCTAAACCATCACTACAGCAGGGATGTGTGACCCCAATTTAGATGAGTAATGGTAATATTGACTAATGGATTGAAGGCAACTGAGATATAATGTAGTACCTTACGAAACAGAATCAGAGAATACTCTTCAACCTGTTGCATCTGTGTCAGTGCCAATAATCAACTCATTCATTGGTTACAATATCAGACAATTTCTAGGCATACAAGTGCTACTTTCAAGTGACGGATCACTGAAGCTTTGGATTTACCTATGACATAAGTTCTGCTTTAATAGTAAAATATTCCACAGAGGAAGGGTTGATGAAGGAACCAGTGACAAGATATACTTGAATTTACTGACCTTCAAACAAGTCCAACCACCAAACCAACGACTTTCAAATCTATTGGGAAATACTTTTGGTAAATCATCACTTTCTCCTGTAAGAATGAAATACATTATCTGACATGAAGATTCTTCCAATGGAATGTGATATACAAAGAGAAGTACTTTACCTACAACATTAATGTTCTTAACACTGGGAGAACCAATAGATGCTTGAAATGATTTTCCTTCCAAGACAGGAAAATTGACTTTCTGCAAACAGGGTAACATTAATGCCCAAATTAATCCACAGCAAAAGTTAAGAAAACCAACTAGGTAAAGAACAATCATTAATACGGAAAAACTACATGGAGACAAAAAACTCTCACATATCTTCTGTCTTTATTAATAGTTTCCACTTTTGTCACTACTGAAGCTGAATCAATAGGAGTTACCTTCAAACAGTCTGACATGTGATCACTCTCACGTGCCACAGGGATGATATCTGCAACCAAATATGGATCCCTTGTTGGTATTCTCTGCCCGTCATCACTAAGAGATCCAAACCTTTCATCCACTTTCAACTGGGACTCACTCTCAATATCATTTAAGTTTAGCTTGGTAAAACTATCTCCTGGCTGAAGAATGTCTATCCCATGAAGAACTGCTCCTTCCTTTTCCAATTTGCCACTACAACTTTGAGTTTGTGAAGCAAGAGTATCTTTAACGTGAGACAGACTAAAGTCATGGAAATGCAAATCAGCAGAGTCACTAGCAGATAACCCCACATCATGGAATGCATCTTCCATTCTCAAATCTTCAGATTCTGATAGACAATCAATTTCGGGTATCTCCTCAGTGGCACAATTGCAGCTTTCATGACTCTCTTTCCAAGCTTCAAGCCGTGCTTGTTTCACCTGTAGTGCAGCTTCTAACACAGTTGAAGCCGGAAATCTTTTTGAAAACAGTTCATCCTTGAACACCTCATGAATAACCA
This sequence comes from Solanum verrucosum, assembly GCF_900185275.1. NCBI lineage: Eukaryota > Viridiplantae > Streptophyta > Magnoliopsida > Solanales > Solanaceae > Solanum > Solanum verrucosum. Next base: position 1,084,327 of record NW_026020399.1, read on the forward strand.
GTGCTTCAGATGCAGCAATCGACAACTCAATTGCATTATCCATGTGATTGACTTCATGTAAGCAGGCATTTCTCTCATGCCCTTCTCCTTTGTTCACATTATTACATCCTTTTCCTAATGCGGTAAAGTTGTCTACTTTCAATTCCTTAGCACTCCCTTCAGTGACAATTGGGATTTGAACACACTGAACTGACAGAGCATGACTGGACTTGATCCTTTCTGCTTCAGATATATCTTCAAGTGTACTTGGAAGATTCTCTGAGCTACAACCCAATGACAGATGAAGATGAAATTGAACCACCTTTAAAAGTAAGTAACATAGAAATAGTTAATGAATGCACTAGTAATACACAGGACAGAGCATCATGAAAGCAGTGACAAAAACCAATTATGTGACATTCATTATCTTGGCTTCTCTGATTTGAAGGGAATTGGAGAAGATCAATTAATCATCCAGTCAAACTTAACTACACATTCCAAACTAGTTTGGTTGGCTATATGATCACTCTACAACCATTCAACTCCAGTAGTGGCCAATTTCATTCCAATACTCTAAGGCAAATTACGGGGTCTCTAAAGCTAGAGGTTCTCTAAATCTCACAATTATTTTTGCCCCCAGGGGTTAGCTCAATTGGCAAAGGTTGAGGGACTCGTGCTTAGGTAAAAAATTAGAGCCCTGTGTCAAGGGAACTAAGGGTGCGGTTGGCTCAAAGTGTTGGCTCTAGACAGATTCCTCGATCACAAAAAAAACAATCTAATACTTATTTCTACACCGACATACAAGTTTCTGACCAAATTCTGAACAATCCTGGCATATACTGTACTAATGTAAGTGTAACAATCACCATTAATCCTTGATCCCCGAAACGGAGAAAATAAGAAAAGAATACCTGGGCTAAAGGCAAGCTTGTAAAAATAACATTAGAACTTTGTACATGTACCGAAGAGTTCTTTTATAAATTGCACGCATGTAGTATACAATTCTACAAAGGCACAAAAGAATGCTAAAATTGCCATGGTTGAATGATACTACAAGTAAAATTTGATTCTAGGACCAACCGTAAATGCACACACAAGGTTGGCCAGTAGGCAGGCAAGTGAGATATTGCGGCCTTCTATAACTCCTAGAATTTTGTAACCTCCACATGCCAAATTAATGTGGTGTTCATCTCATTTCAATTGCTATTGAAGTAACATTCTTCATACCATCCTTGTATTTGAGATTAAGGTGTCATGCAAGAAGCTGAATCCAAATTTGCAAGGGTGAACTGATCCAGTGTCATGCATCCCCATCAATTCACTAGATGCGGTCTTAGATAATTGCATTAAAATACTAGTTTTATAGATCAGTTTCACTTTAACTTCACGTACTAATCTCACTCGTGGAAACAGGTTAAAAGAAAACAAACCTATGACAAAGTCAGTAATAAATGTCCCCGGCCAACCATCTTAAAGCAGAACCGTAGAGAATGCACAACTTTCACAAGAACATTCTGTATCTTTTGTGAGGTTTAGCAGCATAGCTACAGTCTCCTTTCCTTAGTAATTTATAAAAGATAAGGAAATATGGGACTAATTATTGAAGCCTGCTAGTCACTCTCTTTTATTTCCTTTTTTAAAATTTTATGTGATAACTAATTAGGACTACTGACAAAACATAAGACCTATACACGAGGGGTATACATAGACAACTTCATTGAAGAGGAGTTCAAATTCACAAATCTATCCATCCACCTATATATTTCACCCCATAAATATAAGAAAATGTAGTGTGGTCATCTGAATTTCTGAATCTTCATGTTCCAATCTTGAATATCCCTAAAATCGGAGTGGCCAGAAACCTTCGATGTACCACCTAGATAACTCTGCTACAATGGCCTCTTTGTCAAGTGGATGGGATACAGCTGCCAAATCCAAACTTAAGATTCTCTCATCACGCCATTGATGACCACCCAGAAAATAATTGTTACAGAGTAACGACACCCCTACAAAATCTCTTTCCACAGAGCTACAGGAGAAGGGCTGTTGATTAGTGCAATTTTTCGCTCCCCATCCTCTACCGCATATTTTCCCTTATTGGACTTCTCCATAACGTCTACTCTTCCACGCAAAATCGCCACACTTTGCCAGTAAAGCAGCACTGCTATTTGTTCCTCACCCAAGGACCAAATCCTTAGTAATAGCAGAAGCAGTTTTCTGGTCAATCAGAAGGGTTTTTGGAACCTTCCAGGCCATCTTACATGAATTTCCTGCAATTGATAGTGTTTTTTCTATCACGTATAGAAGCAAGCTAGAAAGTGACGTGAAAGAGGTTGGGAGGCCTGAAATGTATTGCTTAAAATGACTAGTTTTCTAACTTTTGACGAATTATTCCTTCGCCATTCTACTAATTTTTTCAAACTTCTGTCACTTCCTTATGAAAAGCATCTAGTGAGAGGCCCAAATAAGTAGCACTAAGCTGGTCTCTATCATCCAAGTCTTGAAATCTATGTCAGTATTGAAAATAACTTATAGCAAGCAAAAAAGATATTGATTAATGACAACAAGCCACTAGTACTTAAAATATGTAACTAGATTTTAACTGTTTTACAATATAGCTACTTTACTATAGGTAGTCAATAAAGAATAGTATGGATTCGTAACTTCTCATATTGTAGCACAATATTAGTTATCACATCAAAAAAAATCCATACTTCTCCTGGAAGATTACAACTTAAGAACTAAAGTTGGGAAATAACTCACAGTGAAAGCTAAGAATTTTCGAAACATTTTATATATACAAAAAGTTCCTCAGCTTACATTGTTAATCGGTTGAACCAAACTGAGTGGTGAACTATCATCACCGGATAAGAATAGATGGCAACTCTTATACCCATCTTCTTGAGTTGATTGTTGATGGGACGCCACTGCATTATGTTGCTGGAGAAATTCCTACATAGAGACCAAGGAGCCAAATTGATTTTTCTCGTGGCACACGAGGCTTATCTAGAAAAATTAGAAGTTTGTAGACCATGAAGAAACTATGAAGGATCAACCAATGATAGTTACCTGTAGTAAATATAAGCAACAACCAATTTGTCTTAGCTCACAACAGATTATTGGAGCAAACAGGACGCAGAATCATCAGCTTAGTATTAAAGTTTATTGCACCTCACTTTTGCAACTTCCTTTTTTTACTTTTCTGTTGGTTTATCACTTAGTTTACACTGCTATAAATGATGCTAATAAAAGTACTACAGATTGTTGTTGCTACAAAAGGTAGACCTAGCACTTTCAGTAACTGGTTCAGAAATGAGAATACAATTAACAGTTCTGAGCAAAGATAGCTTCCATCCTTGTAAGGTTAATCCACGCTCAGTTCAATCCACATTTACACTTTCCTCCATATTTAAGCATTAGTTATATGGTGTAAATTAAAAGCTTTGATATTGTTTCAACATCTTAAAGTTCTCTCACCAATGAAAAAATGTCGCACAAAATACTAATTTTAATGTAGTGAATTGTTCTTCTAGTCTCTAGATGGCAAACCAACTTTTATCAAAATAATACCTTGTATCTTTTCACAAACTATGGATTCTTATATTTGAAACAAAAAATGTAACTAGATATCTGTTAAGGACAATCTTTAAAATTTCAAACATCTGCTAATGTCTTGCAAACAAAAAAAAACTTTTGCTCCCGTGTAATTTTACTTCGACTTCCTGAAGTTTCTTTCTTAATCCTTTGATATACAACAATACTATGACAAAGTAAAAAATCTTGTATTAGCAGTTATTACTCAATGGCTTCGAAAATAATAATTAAAGAGCATACCTGAGAAAATGAATTCCCAATATTTGTACCATCGTAAGATGATTTGGTTTCAACATCTTGTTGCTGAAGCCAACCCGGAAGCCAAGCAGCCTCCTACATCAATCAATTTGTTCAAATCAATGAATCCCCTTTTTATCACTTCAATTTATTCAACTTCTTTTTTTTCTAATTATTGAGCTTTGCAAGTAGTGATTGAAACTGAAATTTTCCAGAGATTTATGATTTTGGTATAGGCGTAAGCTTATGAATTTCTCATTTATTCGTTTTATTCCTGAATTTTGCTGAAAAAAGTTCAAAAAAATCGCCATAAAATAATATACACAGTGATGCAATTGAAAAATTACCTCGGAGAATTGAGGAGGACGAAACCCTAGCAAGCTCTGCATTGAATGTAGAAAAATGGCTAATCACTTTGCGCTACACGATGAGCTAACAAAGTTGTTCACTAAACTCGCGCCAGTTCTTCTTCGCGCCAAAACCTAAAGGTGGGAATTCTGCATTTGGGCCTCGGCTTTTCTCATTAATTGGGCTAAGTTATGAGTTGGCTTACGGCCCAATAGGCCCATTCTACACTTTTTTTTGGGGTCCCTATTGTTAGGTGTAGTCATAGTTGAGGCCTTGAGGAGTGTTATCCCATGTTGTTAACATCCAAAATTGAATTAATTTAATTGATTTTAAAATTAATTAAATATAATATATATTTAAAAGTTTGGTTGTTATTGGATTTGGTTTGGTTATTCGATTACTAGTCATACATGGAAATAAAAGAGGAAATTCATTCAAAAAGAAATATATTTAGAATGACTAGCATTATAAAACTTTCGATCACTCAATTTACTATGAATAAAGCTCCAAAAATCATCATTTTTAGCCTAGACAAGTAAGAGGCCATGACATTTCTAGTCTTCACCAAGAATTATCATAACATTCATATACATTAAACAGATAAGTTCTCATTCTGAGCTTCTTTTTGTTTCAAATAAATAATTTTTTTATTAAAACATACCTAAGATATTTAATAATGTTCATAAAACACTATATATTATATACTATGTATATTAAAAAAAATTAAATGTATATAATTTGTCGGTTTGATTAGATTATTTCGTCAGGCTTTTTTTAAAACAAAATCAAAATCAAAATCAAACCAAATATTATTATTTTTAAAAATCTACAATCAAATTAATTTATTTTATTAGTTTTATCAACTTTTATTCAAATTGTGAACACTCTGACTGAAAAGATTATTTCACTTCGTGAATATCTATATTGCCTATCACTTATTTCAACCAAAACATGTAAATATTATTTTGTCATGTGAAGAAAAAAAAAATATCTACAACAGATTATGAAACCATTTTCTTCTCTCTTATTATTGTCTTGTTTGTTTACCTGCCTAGAATAACAAATCCTTTCATTTTTTTAATAATAAAGGATACTATTTTGTTTTTTCGTTAGGAATTTTGATTAAATATAGATGTATATGCCGATCGTTTCTCACTCTTTTCCCACAAGCTATAGTAACACCAGTTGTATGAAGAGTTTTACGTCAACTATTTATGAGATTGGTGATTTTTTAATAATATAACTTGAATAATTCTTATGAAGTGAAAATATATTGTACCCCTAATTAATCTTGCTTTAAAGAAATGCCAAATGAAGTGTCGGTTACCAAAAATAAAATGTGAGCTACATACCAAAATAATATTCTGTTTCAAAGGAATTTGGGTTCTATTAATAATTAATATTTGTATATCCGACAACAACAACTCAACCTCCACATCTCCCCTTTCCATATACCTTCATTGTTTCAACAAGTTTTGTTTCAATCGACGGATTCAAAATTTAAAATTTATAATATTTTATATAAGATTTGAATAATAGCGAAATCAAGATTTTACTTAAAAGGTTAATACGTATAATATATATACATATATAAAAATTACCTAGCTACTTAGTGTGAAGAGGACGCAAGGACATGATGGGAATTATATTGTATATATAAATTTTTTGTATGTGCATATAGTAGATTGCATTACACTAATAACGTCTAATAGTTGCAAATTTTGTCTTGTATCACTTAATCGTGATAAGTATTTTTAGTAATCTTGATAACTACTCTAATATGTGACGGAGAGAATAGCAATAACGATGTGAATAAATATACAAACACCCTTCTTTGTTGTCCATCTCGGATTTTGAACTTGCAATTTATTTCTCTCCAATAAATTGCATTTTATTTAAGAATAAGATTAAGCCAATAATAGAAATAATAAGAATCACAAAAATATTTCATAATACGTGTCATTATATTCGAGTCCCAATATTTTTTTATTTCTAAACAATTATTATTTGTCAATGTAAGTTGTATCGAGGATATACCGTGGCTAATAAGTTAAGATAAAATGAATCAAAGAAAATATTTAATAGTTCCATGCAGTTTACTTTTTCTATACCAACAAAATCAAATTTTATTCTTATTATTTATTTGTTTTAAGGTAAATAAAGTAACACTAAAGAAGATTTTTTTAAAATTGTTATTCATGTAAAGCAATAAAATCAACAAAATTATTAATTAGGACAGTAGTGCCAGTTCATGTTGGGCCCCATCCTAGCTATTTGATTGTCATTTTGCATAATAAAACAACTCATTAGGTATAATCATATATTTCTGTATACTTTGTCTTTGGTTAAGCTTTAAGTTAAATTAAAAAAAATTGATATTATAAAATATATTAGGGTTGTTTAATAAGATCAAAAGAATATAGGTGCATAAGACCAATATCTCCGTATTTATTGTCCTATTACTTATAGTACAAGATATATTTAAGCTAGTAATAATTATACGATTAACACATAATTACAATGCTTTTTTTTTTGTCTCTGGGAAATGTTTCTTCTAGAAAAGTTACAATAAGAGTAAGAAAGGTAATCAATAAATAATTTTATATTGAACACTAAATTAGTGAGTTCTTTATAAATCTCAGCCTTGAAACTTTAACAAAGTTTTTTCTTCTTTCTTTTTAAGTAATAAGAGCCTGTTTTGATTTATTTTTGTCATTTTAATTTAAAACTAAGTGTTTATGAGCATTTTTTTAACTTATTCAAACACCACAAAATTACTTAAAAGTTTTTTTTTTTTTAGCTTAAGAGCAATTAAAATAAGTCAATTCAAACCGGTTTTAATACTGATTTCACATTTTCACTACATTCTTAAAGTAGAATTTTGACAAAGTTTCACCTGCTTATAACTATTTTATTCATTTACTTTTACTCGTCATATTTGGACTTGACACCCATTAAAAAAAAATTAATTACTATCCATTGACCGTGAACATAAAATACGTTGTCAATTTAATTTTAGAAATACTTATTTCTCTTAATATAAGAGGAAATTGATGGTTGACAAAGACTACACTACTTTCATGAAAAAGCTAGCTATAAATAGATCTAAAATGTTAACCTATGGGCTTAATCAAGTCCCATGTTGTAATATTTATATTGCACAAATAATTATATGTTTAGCTGATAGATTGTGTTTTCCTCTTTGTTTCTTGTCCGATTAAGGTGATTTTTTGAATAACTTTTTTTTTATCATAATCTTTTATCAAGAGTTGACTTATGTGGATTTGGAGTTCTATAGCTCTAGATTTGACGATTTTACTCATTTTCTTCTCTAATTTTTAATGCTATTTTTTATCTATCAATTGTGATCCATAATTTTCACCCTTCACATTGAAGAAGTTCTCCACGTAAATTTAATTTCTCGTGTGGTTGATTTATAACTTTTTCGTGCCGTATTTATATTTTGTTGTCCCCAACATATTGAAGATATATGGGTAGACTACCAATTTGGAGACACAAGAAGAAACATAGAAAAAGTTTTTTTAAAAAAACATAATTAGATGAAGACATTGAAAGGCCAACGCACATCAACACTTTGCTTTAAAGTCTTGTCACAACAATTTTTTCCACTCAACAGACAAATTAACACCCTATCAATTTTTTTAATTTTTGGAATTCCAGGATAATTTGTAGTTGCTATAATCTTTGCCTTTTTCAGATGACCACTTTGTAGTGAGCACTTTGTGCACATTGGATAAACTCTCACTGTGTAATAACCTGCTAACACACAGAGCATGTGACGTAACAACCATATAGTCAGGGATTCACCCTTTTGGCGGAAAATTATATTATTTATACACGATTAAAAATATTTTTAGGTATATATAGTAGATGTCAAACCCCCTTCTGCTACTTCGTGTGTCTATTTCTTCACATTTTGAACTCCTTTAATGAAAATCTTGGCTCCGCCACTACACAGAGGATGTAAATTGTACTAGTCAAACTCTATGCGACAAACTCGACTTAGAAGATATTAAGAAGATCAATTTTGAATTATTCATGTAGATAATCACCCTCCTAACCAACTGAGTCTTCCGAACAATACACTATCATATTACTATATTATAAAATAATGTGGACAAGAAAGCCCCCATAGTAATGATAGACGGAGGCAAAAGCTTTCATTTTCCTTATTTTGCCCTTTTCCCCCTTCACCAAATGCCACTGCAAATATTGTAAAATTTACACATTCTTTTTTCTTTAAATACTCTCTTTGTATACTAAACTCCATACCCTTTTGCTCTCAAGCCTTTTCTCTCTCAGCTTCTCTGTTTCAAGGTCTGTTTTTTCCCCTCATAATTAATCTTTGCATTTTCTCTTATAATATTTGCATTATTTTGTTCTTTTTAGTGTTTGTGTATGAGGGTAGTGAGATTTTTTTGTGGGGGTGGGGGGTAGGGGGTGTGTATGACTGGATCTGGATCTGTGTTCTTGTTCTTGTTCAGTCAGCTTCATGTTCTGCATTGTTTTCCTCAAAAGATATTGAAAGCTGTAATTGACATTGTAACATCTAGAAGTTTCTTTTTCTTGTTGTTTTTTTATTTTACTGTTATATCTGCTTAATTTTGTCTTGCATGTTTATCTGTATGAACAACTTCATTTAAGAATTTTCAAGAATTTAGTTGATGAGTTACAATTTTAAGTACTAATTAGTGGTCATTTTATACTCAAATTGTGTGCTAGCTCATTTTTTTCAAGAAGATTTTAGCATTGATTTTGTAGTGGTGAGTATGAAAATGTACCACTCAAAAAGGGAGATAAAAGTTGCCCTCAAGAAAATTCTGTAGTTGAAATGTTGAGATCTAACTAAAAGGGTGTCTAGATAACATAATATTTGAGTAGCAATTCACTTGGATCAGTCCTGTTTTGGTTTAGTTTAAGCTAAAGATGCTAACTTTATGTCAATTTGGTTTGATTTTTGTTGACTTAATGATGGATCTTGAATTTGTAGGGGTCAGTGAGTATAATCAGGACTAAGTGAAAATGGGCTACACCAGGGTTCTTATTGTTAGTAGTCTACTTCTAGTCTTCCAATTGTCAACTGTAGTCGCAAAAGGCAAAGCGATTGGATCTCCAATCATGGCTCCAGCACCAGCACCAGGTCCTGAATACACGAACCTAACGGACTTACTCTCCGTTGCAGGGCCTTTTCATACATTCCTTAACTACCTTGTATCGACAAAAGTCATCGAGACTTTCCAGGCCCAAGCTAACAACACAGAAGAAGGGATCACACTTTTTGTTCCCAAAGACTCAGCCTTTACCTCACTGAAAAAGCCCTCACTTTCCAATCTTACCTCAGAACAACTCAAGTCCCTTTGCCTTTTCCATGCATTGCCACATTACTATAGTCTAGCTGATTTCAAGAACCTTAGTGATGTTAGCCCTATTAATACCTTTGCTGGAGGAAACTTATACTCCTTGAACTTCACCGATGACTCTGGGACCGTTCACCTTAACTCAGGATGGTCTAGGACTAAAGTTAGCAGCGCTGTTCGCACCACTTATCCAGTTGCTGTTTATCAGGTGGACAAGGTACTTCTTCCTGAAGCCATATTCGGGACGGATTTACCACCAATGCCAGCTCCAGCTCCAGCACCAGTAACAGATATCGCCCCTACTGCTGATAGTCCAGCTGCTGATCAAACAGGCAAAGCTAGAGCACCAGCGTCGCCTGATTCATCGTCACCCTCAGCTTCTCACAAGATGATGAGCTGGGGCGTTTTGAAACATTTGGTTTTGGCAATTGGTGGTGGATTCTTGATGTTTTTCTTGTAAGGAAATGATGTCTTATTCTGTTAAATTAATGTTGAACATCATGGTACATCTGTTTTTTCTTATTGGTTTTGATATACTCCATACATTGGGGATTTAGTATTGGTTACTTTACAATATTTTTGTATACATTCATGTATCATTTTCATTTTCTCATACTCCATATTCCATATTCTTTATCAACCTTTTTTCTATTCTTTAGTATTATCATTGTGGAATTCTTTTTCCAAAGTGCTATCTTTTTAAGCTTTTCAATATTTATTCCATTGCTATGTTGCAACTTGCAAATGATGTCCCCTTATTTTTATGGCACATTGCATGATAACACATGGAAAAATATTGTATATGTTACTTATAGGGTGTATCTAGGCCGCCGTTGGTTGAGGTTTTCAAATATCAAACTAAACTAATTGTGACAGATTTTAAAAATTTACATCTTTAAATCAAATTAAACCAATAAAAGTCGAATTTTACAATCTTGTTTTTCTTTTTGGATTTTCCAATTTTCTTGGATTATGCAAAAGAAATGAAGCACGTGAAAGAAGACAAATGAAATTCAACATACTCCCTCTTGGTCCAAAGTAAGTGTTGCTTTAAGAAATCAATAAGATATTAATGTTTTTTTTTTCTTCAAAAAATACCCTTAATTGATTTATTTATTAAGTGTATCAAAATTGTAAATACCACTTATTTTGAGTCGGAAGAGATAAAATTAGGAAAGAAGAGTTTGATGAGCAGCTCTTGATTAATGAATTTTTGAAAGAGACAATTCTAAATACAGGAAACTTTAAGTGTCCCAAATCAACAATGTTGAATTTATGTAGAGTCTTTGTTGACTAAAAATTGCGTAATTACAATTCCCAAGATTTTCTTACTATAAATAATGTTAATCTACTAGGTGAAATTAATTTTATGTCCGACCTCTTGAGAGAAAAGGACAAAGTGGTCCAAATAAAAAATAAATAAAAGTTACGCTATAGTTTATTAAGCTATAATTATTACTCCATTATAGATGTTTTATAGAATTGAGTTGTAATGAAGAAAAAAATTACTTCTTTAATGCTTAGGGTTATAATTAGAAGTAATTACAAACATTAGTCTTGAATTTTATTTTTTTTCTGTAACACTTATTTTGACATAATTTTATTGAGCTAACCTAATCGTTAAAAAGGAATGGAAAATACATAAAAGAGTAAATCATAGTATGTGATAACTAATATGTTAGATTATACAAATTGTGTATAAATATTACTTATACACTATAATATATGTATATACATAACCTAAATCTTAACACACACAAATCACGATCTATTCCGTCAAATATTTTACAACTGGAATCACATGGACTCCAAGTAATCTACTAATTAATTCACGTGTCAGCATTGATATCATTTTCATTTTAAATTATATGTTGTGTTTCTCTTTTACACGATTCTTTACATCTTAAGTAACATATAATCTCTTTTCATTAAAAATTTACTCTATTAAGTGTTTGTAGTCTTTAAGAACATTATTATTGAAAACAAAATGGACAGAAACAATTGATTTTGTCGTGAACTTTTATAATGACTAGTAATTTGAGATAACTAATTTTAAAAATCACGATAAATATTTTGAAATGGAGAGAATAATAAAACAAAAGCGATAGTGAGCTGTGAAGAGTGTCATTGTATTTGACTATTTGTAGATCTTAACAAATTCATTTTTATGATTTATGAGATCTTAGGTATAGGTCAACTAAAAACTCGAATAGATTATTTATCAACAAAGATACCAAATTCAACATGGAAGACAATTTTTTTTCCTTTCCTGTCAAAATTGAACAAGCTATGATTACCAATTTATCATACTAGAAAATGTCAAAATCAAACTTAAAGATACCGAATCATACCAAATTAATTTGGTATGATATGATATACTTATGTTTAAAAAACGAAAATCAAAATTACCGAACCAATATTTCAAATACCATACCATACCATATCATATAATGTTCATCCCTACTAAAGGGTGATGTAGATAGTTTTCGCTAATACAAGCAATAATGAATGCTTCTACGGCTTGAACATGTGACCTTAGGTCATACGGAGACAACTTTACTATTACTTCAAGGAGCCCTTCATAAGGTGAAAAGCACAAAATAAAAGATTCAATAAGAATTCATGTATTCCTTTATTTTTCCTCTCTATTTGCTCTGTGGTTCACAACTATGTTCAATATCGTACATGAATGACTGACCTAATAATTGAGACCCTACTCCCAAACATTTTCAATAAATCATTCTCTTGATCATAAGAATGTACGGTTTTCACTAGCAGTCTTTGTTCTGCTGATAAATTCATCAATGGACATGTTCCCTAACTCCCCTGCGAACCGAGATCGAACAGTTATAGTTTCTGTTTCTACCTCTTTGGGCCCAACTACAGCCATCAATGGGATCTTTTGCTTCTCTGCATTCCTAATGAGTTTTGGCAGACGCTCGCCGCTGCAAACCTCCACCCGAATACCACTAGCTTTTAGTTTCTTGCCTACTTCATTGCAGTACTGGAGCTGTGAACATAATGCACTCATAAGTCAGTATATATATATATATATATATATATATATATATATATATATATCAGCAGAAGCAAATTCACAGATTAAATTATAAAAGAAAATCATCATGAAGCCTTTTGCTACGCTTTTTACTTGATGAAAATGATATGGATCATGATCTGTACTGTACACTCAAATAGAAAAACCACAAATTATGTTAGAGGATGACTTCCAGGAGTTAGAATAGTGTAAGCATCTTTCGTCAGGGTAAAATACTAAACATGTATATATGTAAATGGAGACAAGAATTAGTCAAATAAGTATTGATTACCTGTGCATCAGTAACTGGTAAAACTCGAGCTTGGATGGGAGAAAGCCAAAGTGGAAAATCACCAGCATAATTCTCTATGAGAACACCAAAAAAGCGCTCCAAAGATCCAAGAACTGCTCTATGGATCATGATAGGTCGCTTCCTCTCTTGATTTGAATCAACATATGTAATGTCAAAGCGCTGGGGTAAATTGAAATCAACCTGTAGAAGCTCATGTGTCAATGAAGGATTTCAAAGAAGCTAAGGAGCTTGGACAACGAAAATGAATAGAACAAACACTTTCAAGTTTGCGAGAGGTCAAGACTAAGGCAAACTTGATAAGAGTTTTGAAAACAGAGAGCAGAGGGGCCAAGAAGACAAGAAGACAGAGGAGAGTGGTCCCATGGGGCATACGGACCAATGGAAAAGGAGACCAAGATCAAAACATGCCTGTATAGTTGAGCATTGCCACTTCCTTCCAAGAGCATCCTCAATTTTCAGATCAATCTTTGGACCATAGAAGGCCCCACCACCATCATCTATTTGATAGCTCCAACCTTTATCTTCTAAAGCATCCTTAAGTGCAAATGTTGCTTTTTCCCAAATCTCATCATCTCCAACAGCTTTTTCTGGCCTTGTTGAAAGGTTCACCTCATACTTGTCAAAACCAAATTGCTGTAATATTTCCTCGGTCAGATCTAAAACGCCCCTGATTTCATCTTTAATTTGATCCTCTAAACAGAAGATGTGTGCATCATCCTGCAAAATCAATATAGGGGGTATCAGATAACAGTAATGCAAGCTGCTACTACTTTAGAGTTTCTGGATGAAAGAATCAACACTTGAAGCAGACATTTTATCTGAATTATCTCATATGATTCATCTATCTCATCCTTTTCCGAGAGAGGACAAGCATACTACTAAGAAGACTGTACATTGCAATATGTTTTAATGATTATAATAATAGATGTGGAAACTAAAATCTCTTACAGAAGTGGAGAAGATAACAAAAAGGTAAAAATTAACAAGTTAACAACTCCCCACCACCACCTGTAATACAGGGCAAAAGAGTACTAAATAAGTCTTTCACAAAAGGCTGAAGTATGACATAGCGTAAGAGATCTAAGTTATGCAGGTTAAAAAGCTGAAACTCCACAGCATCACAAGCAATGCACTCTGTCAAATCCTTTTAACTTTTTAGGGGCTCCTCTTGGAAAGTCCTTGGTATGAATAGAGGAGATAATGGGGGTTGGCTCCACAGTCAGATTGCAGAATTATGAACGTTCCAGAAATTCTGGTTATATAGTTTTGGGGACAATGAGGAATGTCTGCATTGGGCATAATTCTCAAGGAAGGTGTGACAAGCAACAAGCAGAAGGGGAAATATTTGGACCAAATTAAGTGCTGACCGGGAAAGATGGACGGAACATTAAACAATAATCACCAAAAATAAAGAACAGACAAAAAGAATATCAAAGTAATCTGGTCCTTAAGAGGACGGCTGAGTGGTGGAGGCAAAGGAGTACAACGATACAACCTAGAGATCTTAAGTTCCTATCCCAATTACAACACTCTAAAGTCTAATGTGATCTGCTCCAGCCACGGTGAGTAGGATTACTTGGCTTATGCATGTAACCTTGTAGCTGACGCAGGCTTCCCCTGAATTAGTATAGGTGCAAGAAAAAGAAAACCAAAGTAATCTAAAGAAGTGTCCAACTGTCCTCAATTATAGCAGGCACTACTTTTAGGTGTCCAGATTAGTGTGTGTTGTTTTCCTCTCTCCCTTCTCAGGCAGTTCTTTGCCTCTTGGTATATGATTCGCGGGTGATGGAACTTTTATGTTTCACATTATGTCACTAATATTTCTGGTCTTTCTGGTGTCATAAACACCACTCCTCCGGGATCTTGCAAGAAATTGAGGTTTGGGATCTAGAAGGGTTTGAGGTTGCTCATATTTTACAAGAGATGCTTACTTATAAATTGGATCATATTGGAGCTCGGCAGGACGTAATTGGTACTACGATCATTGGGTAAATAATACCTAATCCCAAAGATGCTCCAGAATCTTTTCGATTGCTCGTTCAAGAACTATGATCTTTAGCTCTGAACTGAATCATTTTCTTTTTTCCTTGGATGCCCAATGAAAAATTTACACAATAAAAAGAAGCTAAAACCAATAAATGATTTGCAGTTTTCTTAATTGAGCAACTTTTCATTTTTACAGGAAAATACCAAATGTTTCAGCCAATAACAAAGATCAGATGTTGAGACTCAATGGTAAACTAAACCCCTAAAGAGAGAACGTACTGATTTGTTCAACCACATTAGGTATGTTCTCTATGTCCCAGAGAACCCAAAGCAGACCAAGACAAAATCTAGCCCTCCAAGAGGAGAAAAAAGACCACTTATATCAACTACAGCAAGTATGTTTGTGCTCCACAACAATGGGCTTCTAGAAAATCCATCTTATTCATATTAATTGTTGCATAAGACATAGGTCATTGTGGTTAGTGGTTACTGCACAGGAAAACACAAATAAAATGCAAGACCCATTGTTACCACCCTTCATTCCTTCTCTTTCAGACAATTGATGCAATAACCGCTCCCTTTTAGGGATGATAGTTCTAATCAAGGATACAGATGCTGAGACTTGAGGTAAATAAAAATTTTATGCTTGGAACGTACCTGAGTAAAACCTCTTACACGGAAAAGCCCATGTAAGCTTCCAGATAACTCATACCTATACACTGTTCCCAACTCTGCAACTCTGATCGGAAAATCCCGATAAGAGTGTAACTGCCTCTTATAGATCAATACATGATAAGGGCAGTTCATTGGCCGTAGCTGAAAAAGCTCTTCCTCAATCTCCATCTGATCAAACATATTCTCTTTGTAGAAGTCCAGATGACCACTAATCTTCCAAAGATCTGCCTTCGCTACATGGGGAGTATAGAGCAAATCGTAGCCCCGCTCCATATGAATCTTCTTCCAAGTATCTTCTATTATGTGCCTAATGATAGCTCCCTTGGGATGCCAGAAGACTAAGCCTCCACCAGCTTCATCCTGCCAGTTTTACAATCAATTTTAGTTTCAATTCAAGCATATGCAACAACAAAAAAGAAGTTATTGAATTTCATTCCGTAAAAAAGGGTATATATACATCATAAGTCTCATAAATGGGTTAATCAAAGAGATACCTGCCTGTATGGAAAAGAGATCAAGATCTTGGCCAATTCGCCGGTGATCACGCCGTTTAGCTTCTTCTTTGAAATGAAGGTATGCTTTTAATTGGTCCTCATTCTCCCATGCAGTGCCATAAATCCTTTGGAGCATTGGTTTCTTTACATCTCCTCTCCAGTAAGCACCAGCAACAGATTCAAGCTCAATAGCTTTTTTGTTAATCTTTCCTGTAGTTTCAACATGAGGTCCCGCACAAAGATCCCACCATTCATCACCTACGAAAAGAAAGCATTTGACCATGAGAAAAAGTAAAATATACTTTGTTGTTAAAGCAATAGGTTTATGTGGATGTTTCTACAATCAGATCAAGTTCTGCAAAATACGAGATGAAGCTTTTGTGGGTGCTTTATAGTTTATAAACGATGGATATGCAAATATTGGCTGAAGACCTACATTTTGTTGGATAATTTTAGCTAGAAAAATCTAAGCTTAACCTTCTTTGTCCACCTCTAAGAAGTCTTAATCCCTTCTTTGATCGATCCTAATCTGTCAACTATATCTAAAATAATGCTGTAAAAATGATGTTCTAGAGAAGCAGCTGGTAAATTCTTTAAGTAAGTTCACCTATTCTACATTTTCTCAACATTTTCTGAAGCACTTTTTAGTTGAAAAGTATTTTAGTAACAATAATTGTTAGCACCAATAACAGCATGTAAGCTTGATTCTTGCACAGGAAGGACTAATGACTCGGATCTGGTACCACAAGGATTGAGACCAGATCCCAGAGAGTTGATTTGGCTGACTCTAATCTTACCGACTCATATTCTCACACCTCAGACCTCTGCAAAATTATTAAAGCTTCCAGGGTGGGGTATAAGGCCTCAATGGCAATGTTTTAGTAAGAGGTGGAAGTTCAGGAATATTAGAAGTAAGATTTTGCTACAAATCAACTATCTAAGGGTCCAGCCAGGTTCAAGTCATCTGGCGTCCAGGTGCAAGATTCAGTTTCCCTTTCTTTTTAGCACGAACATAATAATAACAACTTAACTTGCAGAACTCATTGTACTCTTACAATATCAGTATGGTACATCTTTCCATCTAAGCACTAGATTCAATTCGTGCATTATGACATAAAGTGAGCCAATATCTTTCTTAACAGATTCAATTCGTGCATTATGACATAAAGTGAGCCAATATCTTTCTTAACAGCCTTTGTGATGGAACCCCGAAACTTCACTTACCTGTTCAGGGAACACTTCCCATGATATCAATTTGGCCCTCCACAACCGTAAGTTTCTATATCGAGAAATAAAATTCCCTCAAAGTGAAAAATATTTGACTTGGTTACAAGTATAAGTGAATTTAGCACAGAACATAATGAAAAATAATACTTGACATGAAAATAATTTTAACCTGATGTTTTAGCAATATTAAGAAGTAACTATATAATTCAACAAAAGAATGATATATTCAGAACAACCTGCAGCAATAACTAGGGTGGGTACTGAGAATTCCACTTGAAACACTTTCAGGAAGTATGTAATTAGCAGCAAAGACCAAAAATTTTCCTCCACGAATTAGTCTAGCACTCTACCATATGATCATTTGTTAAATAACAATGACATCAAGACAGCTACTAAGTTAACGTCAACATGTATAATAGTAGATCCTCAAGAAATAGATAAGGTTCATACACTCAAAATGCTCAAGTGGAATACCACAATCTTCTATTGAGATCAATCTGATGACGTAAGATACTCATTTCAACGAGTCACCGGGTATAGTCCTGAAATATTTAGGGTTTATGGTTCTCAAATTAACTCCCCATGATCATTCTCATTTATGAGTCATATACAATCAAAAAGTAAAAGTTCATATCGTCTTAGTTAGAAAACATGGACAATATTCTAAAGTAATATTTTATATTCAAGTTCCCCAAACTTGTGGGATTACACTAAGTATGCTGTAGTAAGTTTCTCAAACTAAACAAAAGCAATTAATCGAAGTCTTACCAATATGATATATCGTAATTGGTTCCTCCTTTATGCTCTCTAAAATTTCTATCTTGTAAGGTTCATTGATAGACATTATTCTTCTCTGAGCTTCGTCCCGGCTAACTTCTTCTCTAACAAGAGGCAAGTTTCGGCTGATAATTCGATCCTAGAGAAAATTTAAGACGTAAATTCTCTAACCAAAAATCCAAGCTTCATTGACAAGATCAAACAATTTTTTAATTCTTCTTTTAGGGGGGTGGATCCTTGTGGGGAGGCAGAGGGACTACTAAGGAGCAACTTTCTAACAATCACTAAAAAGCACAAGTTAGCTTACCATTTCCTTCTTAATCCTCTTCAGGTCCCTGTCAGTCAAAGGCTCCATATCAAAATCATAATAAAAACCATTATCAATCCAGGGTCCAATTGTCACTTTTGCATTCGGGTAGAGTTTTTGGACTGCCATGGCCATAACATGAGCACACTGCAGCAAGAAACACATCAACCCACCCTCAGAATGGTAATTTATATTACTAAAATCTACTGGTCACATTTAAAATATAAAAACTCAGCATTCTACATAATGAACTAGTAAACACGCCAGTCCTCGCTAAAAACAAGCAACAGACAATACAAACCTCATCTCCAACAACATTAATAGAGTATCATAAAAGAAAAAAACTTCCCAAATCAACATTAGCTGATTTCTTTCCATCTATTCTAGCATTGGTATACAAAGTTACCTATGAAATTAGTCAAGGTGCACACAAGCTGGCCTGTCACCACGTTTATAAAAAAAAATCAAACTTCCCAAATCCAACAAATGTACAAGGAGAATACTTCAACACAATAACTGTCTTTGGGCGCAAGAACATTAGCTTTCTGTAATCTAGAAAACAGTATAAAAACAGCATTTTGAGTGATATTAAAATGAGCAACAATTTACTAAGCATTACTAATTTCTGACCCACTTAATATTTTCAAATTTAACGACAATAAAACTGGAAAAAATTCAATTTCACCAATACCCATAAACCCATCCCAATTTCCCAATATTAACATTACCGTATGGCGAATTCGAAGGAGCCCATCGGATGACTCGTTAGTTGGGAGAACAATTTTCTCATTTGGGGCAGGAGCTTCTTGTAGGGCGGCGGAAGCATGGGTAGAGAAAGAACTACGACGTCTTGGCAACTTGTACCTAGTAGTTTTGTTGTTGTACTTGCAGGGATCAAGAACAAAAAGAATACGATATTGTCGAATTGGAAAGGAAGAAAAGGGGTTTTTGAGAGGAGAAAGGGATTTATAGGAGGAAGTGAAGAGAGAGCGTGAAGATAGTGATAACGCCATTGTTTTCCCCAGAGCGCCAACGTACTTCATTTGAGCTGCTGCTTTTGGGTAATGATCTTGCTGTGGGTCGTGATTTCTGTGGTGGAGCTTTTGTTTCCTCATACTTCACTTGGGCGGTTCAAATTGAGAATTTGTATATGCTTACATGAGCTATTTGTATATCGTATATATAAAAAAAATCATAATAAATTATTTGTTTGTATATTGGCAAGCAAAATATATAGATAGAGTTTTGAAAAATTCATATATGTATAAATACAGAATTTGTATATATTTATCTTGTTTGTATATTCGCAAGTGAAATATATGAACCACATCATCCATTTGTATATACTTATCATGTTTGTAACGGACAAACGAAATATACAAACGGCAACCTACATAGCAAACAACATGGGGGAGCTACGTGGAACCGAGGGGGTCACCCGAACCCCCCCGCGAAAAAATTACACTGTATATATAAGGTCAAATTTTAGTTTTATGGGTATATTAATTAAAATGAACTCCCTCAACACTAAAGAGAAGGATAGCAGAATGGTCAAGGGGTTCAAGTTTCGCCTGGAAGGGCTGAGTTCAAATCTCATCAGGCGCAATGGTTCAATGTGAAGCTTTATCCTTTTTATTTTTCATTATTTTCTTTTTATGTTATTTCTTCTTTTTTTTTTCAATTTGTCTTTGTTTAAATTTATTAGCCATATTCTTTATAAATTTTTCTTTTAGATTCATTTTGTTTCTACATAGTTCTCTTTATGTGTACTAAGTTGAAGAAACGATAAATTTTTATTAAATTTTAAATTGAGTTAGAAAAAATATTTAAATATAATAAAGTAAATTAAATTTAACCGAACGAAGAAATATTAAAATTGTGAATAGTTTTTTAAACAAAATATATTTAATTTAATTTTTTTTCTTTAATTTCATTGTATTTTTTTTCAATTTTATTCTAAGGAGATGAAAATTAAACTAATCTTATTTGATTTATTGATCATTTGTTTTTTTACAAATGACTAACCTAGTAAATTGAATTAATTGAACTTAAAAAAAAGATGATGTCATTTATTTATTTTCTAAATATGTCAATTTTTACCCCTTTAAAAAATCTTGGTGATTTTTATAGTAACATAGATTGAAAGGGCAATAATTCTGAATTTTTTTAATAAAAAAAATCAAAATAAAATAAAACATGACAAAACTTAAAGAAAAAAAGAGCACAAGAATTTGAAAAAAAAAAACTCGATGGAGCAAGGTAAAAAGTAAGAAGAACCTAAACGCGGCATAACAAAACAAGTTAAATTTAGCGAGTTAAGATTAATATTTTTCTTTCCCATCTCACGTATTTATTACTTTATACTTCGAACCCCCTTAGCGAACATCCTCCAGTCTCGCAACAATATTGGCGCAAAAGGATCGGTCCTTCACTTGCTGATCGTTCGCGAGTCGAACTCGCTCTCTTGCCACGCCTTTCACTCACTCACTTGAGTCGGACTCAATCACTCTTTGAGTTTGGAGGATCATTCGTTATTCACTCTCTTGCTATTACCCGCAGGGAGCGCAACAACCAAGGGCTCCACCACTGGCAAACAAAACTATAATTATTGAGCGCAATTACCAAAAATATTGTTATAGAGTCTTATTATGTTTAGTATCATTTTTATTTCTAAAATTTACTCTTCATTTAATGGGGTCTTATGTGGTGGCACAAATTTAAAATAGTAACAAAAAAAAGTGTGATTGCAAAGGAAAAAGTTTTCTAAAAACTTTTATAAGGAAATAGTAATTATTATTTAGTGTTTGATAAGTAAATAAAAAATTATTATTCAAAAGTATTTATATGTGTCATTTAATAAAATATTTCGAAGTCGCTTGGTAGGATGTTTAAAAATAGTGTTGAATAAGAACTAGTAATGTTGACATTAATAATACTAGTATTAGTTATGATAAGAATATTTCTTATACACTATTTGTTTTATTGTATTAATTAAAAATACTATGTATTGCATAATTTTTAATACTTTAATTCATTTATAAAAATACACTCCAAAAATACAATGAAAAGAAAGTGAAAAAAGTTTTAAGGAACAATTGTGTCTTTAACTATAAGTATGTGTGCATTAAAAAATCTTTGCATTACTAATACTATTGTTTGTCAAGCATTAGTTCTAAATACTTTCCTGAACTTGTTTTTAATAAGAAAATATCACATTTTGATCAACTAAACATGAGAAAAGCTGTCTTTTACAAGAATTTGTGTTTCTTTCTTTTTGTTATTATTGCTTGCATTAGTCGGTGTCTTGTAACAGACTTTAGCCCTACCTTGAAAGGTAGAGAAACTATTTTTGATAGACCTTTGTCTAAAAAAAATATTTAAAAGCAAATCAAGAAAAAAAAATAGTAATGAAAAAATCATGGTACAATACTATCGAAAGCATGTCAAAATATTCTAGAAAAAAGAAGAAGAAAGAAACATTAAGTATAACATTATCGAAGTACAAGAAAATCAAATACTAACATAATTAAAAGGACAGGAAACTACAAAAGTAATATTACGTACGACTCCTACTATGAAAAGATAAGTAAGACAAACGCGTTGTTATCTACTAATCTTCCACTCTAATTTGTGTACTTTGCAGCCTCTTGTGTAAGGTCATGTTTTCAATAAGTTAAAATTGTATCATATCCTGTCTAATTACCTCTCTCCAATACTTCTTCGATTTACCCACTCTCTTAAATTCATTCATAGTCAACCTCTCCCATACTCACACCTCTGCATAAGAAGCATTTGTACATCTACTCTTTACATATTCAAATTATTTTCAATTTCTGCCTCGCTTTCTACGTTTTGTCCTCCACTGAGGTACTCCCACACTCACACACATTATTAGTATAAAAATATAGTATTCATCATGTTGAGTTTGAATTTTTCCTTTTAAGATTTAAGAGTTAAAAACACTTTAACTATCCAAACTTTTTGAGTTTTATACTTGAATTACTAAGTGTGAGCTTCCTATCTGAATTATCACTATATAATTAGCGAAACACACCTCGATTAATTTTTAATGAAATTGCCTAAGACGTGTTTTTATCCTTTTTAACTCTTTCAAAAACAATCTGAATATAAATAGTACTGCTAATTTCGTACTAATTAAGTCAACTTGATTAATTTATTTTGGCAAATTAGGTATTGACTAACAATGGAGCATTCTTCTAGAAAACGACTTTGCTTGCATTTGTAACTAGTGCTTCTCAACTTTGCCTCTTCCTAGTCCACTTCTTTAATTTGTTTTTTAAGTTTCAACTTTCTAGAAGGACCAATTGATGTTTTTCTAACCTGATGACACTATGCCACTTGGCAAACTATTAATTTTTTTAACTTCTTTTTTTGTGGATTGCTTATGACGAAAAGGACAACACGATGCATTAAAACTCCCGCTATGCACAGGGTCCGGGAAAAGGCCCAACCATAAGAGCCTATTATACACAATCTTACCTTACTTTTCTGCTAGAGACTGTTTTCAAGGCTTGATGGCAAAATTTTTATACTATCGAAGAACTTTAAATAGTTATAGTAGGTTATTATTATTATTATTATTATTATTATTATATATTTCGAAGTTATTAACTTGAACATGTCTTAAGTAGTTACTTTTCTCGTATGTTAAATTGTTAGTGTACAGAAATTAAACTCAAACATTATATGGGATAATAGATGAAAGGGAATGAAAAAAAGATACTAGTAGTAATGAATAAAACCACAAATAGGTGGTATCTCAACATATATGATGTATACAAGAATATATATCAATCTGCAAAGATCAAAAAGAAGAAAAAAAACAAAATCTGACCAAACAACAAAACACATATAAACATACAAAAATGTTCAAAGTGACATTAAAGTTAACTTATGCCTGATGAGTCCCATTTCCACAAGGATTAACAGTACCATTTGCTCGTTGGCAATCAGGTATTGACTAATAATGGAGCATTCTTCTAGAGAACGACTTTGCTTGCATTTGCAATTAGTTCTTCTCAACTTTGCCTCTTCCTATTCCACTTCTTTACTCCCCGATTTCATATTAATTGAATTGTTGAGATATTTTTTTATTTTTTAAATTAACTTAATTATTCAATCTTCAAAACTATTATTAGAATGTTCTTTCAATTTTACCCTTCATTAGTTAGTATTAGAATTAGTTATTAATTAATGTTTAGTTATTTATATCACAAATTTGACAATAATTGATAGGGTAAAAATGGAAAGTTATGCCTAATTTATGTCTTAATCTTCTTTTCTTAAAGGGTGTGAAACACCTCAACAATTCAATTAATTTGAAATAGAGGGAGTAATTTATTTTTTAAGTCTCAACTTCTAGAAGGCCCAATTCATGTTTTTCTAAGGGGAAATTGTATATAATAACAAACTATTAATTCAAATTAAATGTTATAACCATAGTTTGATTTAATTGTACCCCATAGCAAACTATTGCTATTTCGCCTCTCTCCCTGGTGAATCTCGCTCGCCACTCTCATTCACGCTGGGCAGTCTCCCTCGTCTCTCTCGCTTTTATACAAACACAAATGTATAAAATGCGTTTGTGTTTGTATAAAACAAGAGAAAATTGTATGCATGTATATATATTCGTTACCCTCTCTCCCCTCTCCCAGATCTTGCTCGCCACTCTCACCGCCTCTCTCACTTTATACAAACACAAATGTATACATTGAGTTTGTGTTTGTATAAAGCGAGAGAAAATTGTACATACAAATACAAATGCATATATTTTCGTACTATACACTTATGATTATACAAATACGATCTTCCCCTTCTCAGTTTTCTTTTGTCTTTCTCTCTTTCTCGCTTTATACAAACACAAATTATACAATTGATTCTTTTGTTTCTTTTGTGTATATATATACTGAAACAAATTATACAATTGCTTCTTTTGTATATGTATAGCGAAATACATATTAATAGTCATAGCAAATGGAGCGCAATTATGCAAACTATAGCTATAACATATAAATATGATTTTTATATTTGTTATATGTGAAAGTTGCTCTTTTTTCTAGCCTGATGACAATATGCCCACTTGGCAAACAATTAATTCTTTTAACTTTTTTTTTTGGATTGCTTATGACGAAAAGGCAGCCCGATGCATTAAAACTCCCGCTATACACATGGTCTGGGAAAGGGCCCAACCATAAGAACCTATTGTATGCAGTCTTACCTTACTTTTCTGCTAGAGGTTGTTTTCAGGATTCGGTGACAAAAAAATTATACTATCGAAGAACTTTAAATAGTTATAGTAGGTTATTATTATTATTATTATTATTATTATTATTATTATTATTATTATTAGTATTATTATTATATATTTCGAAGTTATTAACTTGAACATGTCTTAAGTAGTTACTCTTCTCGCAGGTTATATTGCTAGTGTACAGAAATTAAATTCAAACATTGAAAGTGAATGAAAAAAGGATACTAGTAGTAATAAATAAAACCACAAATAGGTGGTCTCTCAACATATATGATGTATACAAGAATATATATCAATCTGCAAAGATCAAAAAGAAGAAAAAAAAAAACCAAAATCTGACCAAACAACAAAAAACATATAAACATACAAAAATGTTCAAAGTGACATTATTTAAGTTAACTTATGCCTGTTGATGAGTCCCATTTCCATAAGGATTAACAGTACCATTTGTTCCATTTTGTGTGTGCTTGTTAGAGTCTGTTTTTTTCCTTTTGATGACAATGAACCAAGTAAAGGCTTCTAATAAAACAGCAATGGCACCTATGGCTATGATCAAACCAGTGTAAGCCCTCTTCCAATTCTTCTGTCCATTCAATGCATCAAATCCTTCAAAAACATTGGCGATGGCCAGACTTATTACTGCGTATCCAACAGCATGGTGGTAGATGTTCCAGTATAATCTGTACTTGTGGTCTGGCTTTGGCCTCAGAAGCAAAGCAAATACCTACAAAGTTTGTAATCATACAAATTAGTAACAATGAAGGTCGAGTATAATCCTTAGTTCAGGTGTCTAACTGAAAAAAAATGGGGCAAGTTTGAGGGGCCGTCTATGTATTAAGCCAAAAAAAGGGAAATTTTGTTGCTCTTTATTTAAGGGTCCGGCCTTTTATGTGTTGACAAGTGTATACAAAGTGAATTCAAGATTTATAGTTAATGCGGTCAAATAAGTAAAAACAGTTAATTCAGTTGAACCTGTCGCACTTACTATATCAAATGTGTATAACCCTTAGTTCATGTGTCTAAATGAAAAAAGAGGACAAGTTTGAGGGGTCGGCTATGTACTAAATCCCCCAAAAGGGATTTTTACAGACGTACACCAAAATTATAGCCGGCAAATGTATATTTGTGAGATATTAATGTATTAGTGAATTCAAGATTTAGAGTTAATGTGTTTAGATGGTTACCTGAAGAGTTCCGAGGCAAAAGAGAGTGATGCCAATGTTCCTGTGAGTAGTGAATTCGATACCCGTAGAATCACTGCCAAGTTTGAGACCAGTTCCCCATCCAGCAACACCAACAATATAGGCAGAAGTTTGACAAGCAACATGTATATAAAACCAAGCTGGATTTGCTGCTTTGAAAACCTTCAAGTACCTTGCAAATACTGCACCCATTGGCATTAACACTCCCCAACTCACTGCATTCAGTACTCCATGAACCTGCCAAATTTTCAAGATATCAAACATGTCAAATTCTTTGTTTCTTCTAATTATTTTGTTGAGGGTAGTGGATACAAAAAATGAGTAATATGGTCAGCGAGAATTTATATAGTCAACCCCAATTTGTTTGGGACAGATATGTAGCTTTCGCGCTATTTATATCACGTTACCTAAAACTAGAACGCAATTCCATAATTTAAACTTGATGAGTTCAACTTACGGTTGAATCAATTGGACTTTCGAGATATAGGTTATGTATTGAAAATATTGAGTTCAATTGAGTTTAAACTAGGTTACGCATCCACCTTTACCTAAAAGATAACTATAGGACACCGTCCATATAACAAGTGAGACTAGTAAGATGAAAAATAAAACAATTTATGTCCATATTATAAGGGCTCGTTTGGTTGGGAATCAAAACAAGTTATCCCACGATTTTATCTCAACCAAACATGAGATAAACCCATCCTAATCCCTCGTACCAAACAAACTCTAATAGATTAAAAAGTAGTGATAATCTAAAAATCAATACTCCCATTTCCTATAACTATGGCAATAAGAGTGTCCGAGAAGAGAGAAAAGTCAGGATGACAAGCGCTCCACCTGCCAAGAAGGCAGCCGGAGCAGCGAGCAAGTGCTTCATGCCTTTTATCCAAACCAACTCTAATCAATACCTACTGTCAGTGTCTACAAGTTAAATTCCAACGAAATAAAGAAAGGGTATGCGAAAACTCACATTTCTTCTGCGTTGTCTAGAAGTAACTGAGCTACCACCACCACCTAACTCTCCATTAGCAAAATCAACACTTCCAAAAGACCTCATATTATCACCAGACTGAGCATGAGCAGTCAAAGCCTGACCAGAAACAGCACCATTTTGCCAAGCTTGATTAAAACTAGTTCTTCCAGCAGGAAGTTCCAAAGTTGCAAAAATAATAAACTCATTATTCGAATACTCAGCTCCAATTCTCGGAACATTGAAACTCAAAGCCCCCTCTGCTAACTGAGTACTATAACTAGAAACAGGGGAAGTGTAAGCATGAATTTCTCCACTAGAATTTCTAAATGCAACTAAACATTGTGAACCAACCATCCTTGTTCCATCAATATTTAAACCCCAAGCTACCCAATCTGTATTTGGTACACCTCCATGTCTGTAAGCAAGATCAACTGTATGGTTATCTGGATGGTAACTCCAATGAAGAACAGAGTTTAGTAGAGGCAGAGCATTACAAGTTGCAAATATTTGGTTATTTCTGAATGCAAAAGCAGAGCAATTTTGATTCTGACCATAACTAGTAGAAAATAGAGTTGAAATCAAGATTGATGAAAATAATAAAGTTGTTAAAAGTTTATTCATATTTGTGCTCTGTTTTTTTTGTCCTGTAAAAACTCAAATTCAAGAACTTGGGTAAGTCCCAAAATATTGCAAGAAATTGGTTTTCTTGGGATTTGTGACGATTGAATCAAGAAAATTGAAATATTTGTTGAAAATTTGGGGTGAAGTAGCTAAGATTATATAGATTTTTGAAAGAGAAAAGGGAAAAGGAAGGTGAAGTAGGTGATGACAAATTCGAAGGAGTTAGTTGACCGCTTCCTTTACGTGGAATTTTAGGCATATAACCGCTTTAAAAAAAATGGTGCGGGTTGTAAGTACTCCTTACAAACAATTATGAGTTCGAGCCTTAAGTATGAAATCGCTACTTTTGAGTTCGAATTTTGAGTATACAGTCACGACTCTTTCAGAAAAAAAGATTTTGAGTTCGAGTTTTGAGTATGAAATTACTAACTCCTTCAAATAAAGTGTTTGAATTTGAATCCTGTGTGTGAAATGTTTTTGTTAACGAGGTTTTTACACATTATGGTTGAATTTTCCGACATGAATTAAAATTTAATCATTTAATATGGTATCAAAAATGGGATGAAAAGGTAAAAAAGAATCTTAGGCGTATATGTGGAAACCAAAGTATACATTATTAGAAACACAAATGAAGAGTTCTAATGGAAGTAACTAGGAAGGTGTTTGATTTTTATTTTTTTTACTATTTTTCTAGTTTTATATTGAATTAGAGATTGGATACTTCTCTATAAAAATTACTAGACTTGGTGCTCAAAACAAATCTTTGCTTTCAAACTTGGAAAAGTCTTGAATTTACTAATTTAATATTTTGCTATTAATGAGCGTAATTTGGATACTTTGGTCATATAGGAAGTGCTATATTTTTTAATTATTATATTTAAGAAATTAGTAATAGAACAAGAGAATAATTCAATTTAGCTGAGGAGAGTAGTTGAACAATAAATATGTAAAGTGAAAACGGATGATATAATAATGTAATATTCTGACCTATTTTTTCAAATGAAAATTATTTTAATTTACATGTCTTTTACTATTTAATTAATTTTTTTTAAGAAGGGCTAAATTTTAAGAAATAATAATTTATGTTTAGAACAAGGTCGATATAGAATGACATTT
Source organism: Solanum verrucosum (assembly GCF_900185275.1). Taxonomy (NCBI): domain Eukaryota; kingdom Viridiplantae; phylum Streptophyta; class Magnoliopsida; order Solanales; family Solanaceae; genus Solanum; species Solanum verrucosum. The sequence continues at coordinate 1,112,865 of NW_026020399.1, forward strand.
TAATTATGGTTTAGAATATCATCGTCTTAATTGTCCTATGTTGCAACTAGAGCCAAGTTGGTGGCAAAATTTTAAAAAATCCCAAGTTTTCGAACATATCTTCTTGTCTATTTGACTCTATTTTTTTTAAAAAAAATAATAAGCAAATTAAATATTTTTTGACTTAAGAAACTGCAAAAGGTTTTGGGAATATCACAAAGTTGGCAAAAAGAAAAAGAAGAGGAGGAAAATGATTATCTAATTATGGTTTTATTTTTATTAGAGAACTTCTCTAAATAATATTTTCAAAAAAGACTGTTCAAACACCCTAAAATCATGACCTCAAGAAATATAATGTTGACTTCTTTTTTATCCTATATAATACTCCTTTGATTTCAATTTATGTGGTATTTTGCGTATTCTTACAATCAATTTCATTCCGACCATGAATTCGAATATAAAACTAAAATATATTTATAATAAAATTTACATATTTAAAAACTATATAACAAGTAATATAAATTACGATACTTGTCAATTCAAAATTTATCAATAATGAAGATTGTGATTAAAAAAATTTCGTTTAACTCTCAAAATTCAAAAAATATTGTATATATAAATTGAAATAGATGGAATAAAACAAAAGGTTTTACGATGAATAAGTTCGGCGATCGGCAATATTAATAAAATCATGTTCGGCAAACGGCAATATAAAGTTAAGTATCTATTATTATATGAATTTGAGGGGATTATCATTTACCCACTTTTTATAATTAAAAATAAATTTCAATCTTTTTATAATTAAAAATAATTTAATTTTAAAATTATCTTTTACATTTAATAAAATAATTTATAATTATATAAATATCTAAAATACGTTATTTTAATTTTTTTTATTCTTTTTAAATTTTATGTGAAGGCAAAATGTTGTCACGTAAAGTAGACGGAGTGAGTAATATTCTTGCCCTCTAGAATAGTAGAATATGGTTTACCATGATAAGTTGATCGTTATTTTGTCCACTTTCATTAAAAATTGCCACCACCATGTGGACAAATCTTAGTAAAGAAAATATACTTATAAAAATATGGGATATGGTACAAGTATCCCCTTAGACTATGATCGAAATTTCAGCGACACACATTAACTAAACAAAGTTCCTATTACCCTCTCGAACCCAATTTTTTTGTAATTTTTTACACCTTTTTGGCTTACGTGGCATCCAAACATCTTTTACGTACCTCAACTGCGCAGAGTCACGGAGTGTGTCACGTAAGTCAAAAGGTGTACAAAATTATTTTTAAAAAAATGAGTCTGAGGGGGTAATAACTAATAGAACCTTAGTTTAGTTAAAGTTTGTCTTTTGGGATTTCGGTCATAGCAATCTATGGGGGACGGGTAATTGTGCCTTATCCCTAAAAATAATGTTCTTTTGAGAGAATACTCTATTTCAAAAAGAATGACATGTTTTTTTTTCTTAGGTTTGTTTTCTAAAATATTGATTTTTTTTATAACATTTTAATTTCAATTTTTCACGTGACATGCTTAAGTCCACACATAAGATTAAAGGGTCTTATCAAATATTGACATAACTTTAATTTAGGACCATAAAATTAAAAAAATCATTTTTATTTCTTCATACCAAGTCAAATTAGGCCATTCATTTTTAAATAGAAAAGTAATGATATCCATGTTTTACTCTTGCAACAACGAAGCTTTTTTTTCCCCCACCGTCTTTCTAGTATTGATGGATCCCAATTAACGTGGAACATAATGAAAGTAAAAAAGACAAAAGGGAAAGAGAAGACCTTTTGTTCATGTTTTTAGAACATTTGGCTGTTATTTATTTATTAAATTAATGACTTGGAATAATTTATTGTCTTAGTGATGTATGGGTGATGTCAATATGGGTTGTAGTGCAGTAATTATAAGGCTGCTTCATTCTTAATTAGAAGTTTTGTATTCGAGTCTGTGTATGGAAATTTTTTTGTTAGGAGCGTCACCTTAAGTAGGCCCTGCAATGCATGATTCAAATTTAATTGAAGTTCTAATGCGAGTTGAAGTGGATGAATTGAATCCAACTACATTTAATCATATGTCATGGCTTTGAGTTATGATAATAGACTACGGAGAGAAAATTCATTGTAGAAAGTGATTTGGGATTTTTTTTAATGGGCCCTTCAACACAATTTAAATTTTATTGTTTTAGGTCATAAAACCAAATTTGTTAAATGTTGTGCGATTTATTTTTATCACGTCTCAAGCTCTATAAGAATTTTCGTTATTTCTAATAATTTCCCAACATACACTTCATCTTATATGAAATGACAACCTTGTACATCAGTTGGCTTATTTTTTTTTTTAACCGTGGTTTTCGGGTGTCGCTTTGCGAACCCGACTAGCTATACCCATCGGGTCCCACTGTTTCAAGGCGGATGCACCACAATCAGTTTCACGGGGCCCTGGAGACGCGGCCGGTTTGTAATGCCTCCAGTGGCCCTGCTGGGGCTCGAACTGGCGACCTGAAGGACTTTGTCCTCAGGCCTTTACCAGCTGAGCTACCCCTCAGGGTTAGTTAGCTTATAAAGAAAGTAAAGTAAACAATAAAATAGAAGTCATCAAACGGAAGTCCAATAATTGTTTAAGAATTACGGATTGAATAACTATTAACGTAAGAAATACGTCCAAAATGATGGATGATTTGAATATTGATATCTCCTAATTTTTTTACTCAAAAAAATTCCAGAAAAAATACAATTAAAAGGTAAAATTAAATATTTCATTCGTTTCGAATTTCGATATACATGCACATAACTTCTTAAGAAAAAGAACCAAACAAACAGAAATCTAAACGTGCTCTTTAATTTGAAATTATTTTATAAACAATTATACTTGAATCTAATTAGTTCTATATTATTTTTTTTTTAAAAAAAAAAAGTAAAGGTGAATAATATTTTTATTATTCTTAGGAATTTTTCTTTTAGTTTCCCACCCAGATTTTCACGCCGCGTAGGGTCTCATTCGGGAGAAGCGCTCCCTATCAAAAACTTTTCCTTACATAACTCGAGACCTCTTGTTAAAGAAATAGTCTCATTCACTGCACCACATCCGATGTGCTATAATGAATTGGTGATATTATATTTTTACCAATTAAATATAAAAGAGAAGTAAAAGAAAGGATTAACAATGAGAAACTTATAAACAAACATAAGGAAGTTAATTATATTAGGACATGGAGATGGCGTGTTGACCCAGAGTTAGTTGACTAAGCATTGTATTATAACAAGTCATGACTTACATATATTAAAAGAAAGTTTCATAAAATTAAATATTAGAATTTAAGATATACTAATAAGTACATACATTGCATGCAAATGCAATAATGCGTGTGCATGGGCCTTTTTTCGTAGGTTCATGCAATTAATTGGAGATAATTAATTCAACACCCAAACTTGACCTAACCCTACTTATCATTTTCATACAACTCATCAATTTATTATAAACCCATTCCTCATTAATCATCCATCTTATTCTCTCGTTTCATTTTATGTTACACCGTTTAAAATATGGAGTTACTCAGGAGCGGAGCTGCATTAGATTTTCAAACCTCCTTCAACGAAAGTGAATAATTTTTATGTTAATTTGAACATAATTTTTTTTTTTAAAAAAAATTAAAATTATATCTTTAAAAATATATTATAAATGATATTAATTAACGATTCAAAATATTAAAGAGGCAGCTAAAAATATAAATGAAAGAAAAAGCTATTTGACGTTCCAAACATAAATAGTTGCACAAAGTGGAACCGAAAGAGTAATAATTAAATTCCTTCATCTTTTTTTTTTCCTTTTTGCTATTGTAGAGTAGTGGATGCACTACAATAAATAAAGAATTTTATGAAAATAATATAATTATCGCTATATTATATTTAACAACAATTACAACTATAAAAATTTATAATCAACATTATATTCTATATAAATATCATTAAAGATTTTAGCTATTCTGGACCCAATGATTTAACTCAATTAGCCCTAAAATATTTTTACAACAATAACCAATACGGCTAAAAAGAAAATTTATCGCCATAATTTTTGTTATAATGAAATGATATAAATTTGCGCATATATTCTGCTAATAGTTCATGTTACAAATATTTTTTTTGGCCGTCATCATAATTAATTACTACTATTATCTTTTAAAGATTCATGCAACGTGGTCAATGAATTTATTAGGTTAATGACGTATATTTTGAAAGACCAAATCAATAATGTTAATCTAATTATATATGTATCTGCTTATACGAAATTTCCTCTTACCATTAACAATTAATTTTTCTTATTAAGGGTAATCTCAAGTGAAGTGTCGTAAGCGTTTCTTTAATTATGGGAGATTAATAAGTGATAAACATGTCTGCTTAGAAAAAGTAAACTATATCATTAAAATAAAAAAATTGCAACCGTTCATGATGTGATTTCTTGCTCGAAAACTCATCCGAATTTATTGAGTGCCACCTTGAAACATATCGATAAGTTCCAAAACACTGGATTGATCTACAAAAAGTCTTAAATCAAGATATTTTGATTTAATTTAAGTACTCATAATTAAGAATCGAGATGTGGATTTAGAATTGTACATGAAGTATCAAACATTTGGAGATATCTACTTCACATGTTCGACTTGATCTTCCAAGTAACTTATCAATAGGATGATGCTTCCAAGATGCACCATTGAGAAAAGAAAGAAAATGTATTAAGTGAGAATTGATTCCGATCCTCTAGATAAATAACATAGCATTCAATCAAGTACATCATTAAAAAATATATACATACACTTTAAAAATATATATCATAAGTACATATATATACACTACCTAGTTTTTTAGAAAGATCACGGATTTGCGTACTATAATTTTGGGTTATAAATTCACCCTTGCATAGCATATAATACATAAATTATATTAGTAATTTGTATATCCAGTAATTAGTAAATATAATCGGCTTTCCTAACAAAATAGCAGCGAGGATTGGCTTCAAAATAATTACTTAGACAACCCGTATATGTAATATCTAAATAGCTAAATAAAAAAAAATAAAAATTAATATATTAAAATACATAAATAAAAGTAAAAAAATAATAATATATTTTTAATATAATAAATAAGTAAAACTCAACTGAGAAAGTATATGTATCCCATGTCCGATAAAAATAATTAAACTTGCATACAGCCAGGAGCGGATCCACTTTATACCAAGGGGTGTCACCCGACGACACTGATTTCTCAAATTTTTTTTATATTTATATGTATAAAAAAACTTTAAAAAGAAAAACATAATATAACTACTATTAAAAGAAATCGTAGTTGATGATGGACAAATAAGCGATTTTCGCCTGTTGTTGGGCGCATGACTTGTGAACGGGAGGTCTTGAGTTTGATCCTCAACAAGCATGTTTTTATGTTTGATTTTTTCATTTTAGTTGAATTTTATTCATTATTTTCTTTTTATGAAATTAATTTCATAAAAACTTATCGTTAAGAGTTGCAGTACTTTATATGTTTTATTAGTACGTTTTAAATAATTTTTATTAATATAGTGTTGTTATATTTTTTTAAATAACGACACCGCATTAAAAAAAATATCGTGCGTACACAACAAACAAACTCGAATGATATAACTATCAAAAATTAAAATAAGAATAATATAGATGGTAAATTACATTCTGTAGCAAGCTTGTTTTTACTTTTTACCAACCCACTTTTGTCTTCTGTAAATTGATGTGGTGAGTCGTTAAACTATATTAATTAAAAAAAATTAAGAAATTGTTTGGTATGCAAGATAAGATGGATTAATTCAAAGTAAATTTGAGATAAAAATTTGTTCTGTATTTGATGGACATAATATAAATATTATTTCAAATTTAATTATCAAATATTTCGTCTTATCTCATTTAATTTGAGATTATTTAATCACATTTCCCTAATAAAACAAATTAGTCCAAATTACAATTTCAAATTCAATAATTTAGTTGTTTACCAAACAACCTCAAAAATATTTTAAATCACACACTTCAAAATCCTCACCTAATTCCTCTTTTATTGGACATGCTACAAAGTCTTTTTCTTTGTTAGGTTCCCAATTTTTTACACTTCAATGACTAGGTCATCTAGGTTATTCTAGAAATATGGAACACCTAGACTAGAATTTTGTTTGTTTTGCAAGAAATTTTAAATTTATAATAAGAAGAAATCAAAACAAAATGGTCCAAACATTAGAAAATTGATTTGACTACCTAATGGTCAAACTCTCCATCTTTCTTTGATGGAGTGGAATATACTTGAGGGCGGGAATCATGAAATTAGAATTAGATTATGAAAATTTTGATTTTTTAAATTTGAAAAATTATTATCCAAATTTAAATCAAATATATTATATATTTATATACTAAGTTTATGATAATACTTTTGGGTTTAACTTTTATTCATCGAAGATATATGCTCGATATTTTATCCGAAATAGCAAGTATTTTAAAAAAATATAATACATAGTGAAAATTTAAATTTTATATGTTTCCCTTTGTATCTTTTCACTTGGAGTTGTATTTATTCACTTTATATCAATGTATTTATTCACTCTGATACAAAGTGAACCAATACTGAATAAACATATATAGAACAAATTGATACACTGAATTATTTTTTACCTTTATAATTAATAAAATTATTATTATGATTTCATAATTAAAACTCAAAGCTAAGTATCATTGTTTTTGAAATTTCCTCCGATATAAAAGGAAGTTCGTTAATCGTACACCAGTCAAAATAACTAACGTGTGGATACCTTCGTACACTTTCAAGTCATATACTAAATCCTAATATTATAAAATAAATTTAAAAAATACTCTTTCCGTTCATTTTCACTTGTCACTAGTTGACACACCTATTAAGAAAATAATTATTGATATAAGTATTTTACCAAACTATATCTATTAAATGATGTTTAGTATTAGGTCTTGGAAAACGATTCAGAAAAATAAGTATTTAATGTTGAGGTAAAACATGAAAAAATATAAATCTAATTTTTTGATATGTCGAAAGTGACAAATAAAAATAAAAATTTATTTTAGAAATAATTAACAAGTAAAAGTGAACGAAGGAAGTATATTATATGGCCTAATATATTACAAGCACTTGGAACCAAATTTCAAGATATATTAGTTTAATTTATCAAGGAAAATTAAAGAGACAATTACATTACATCAAACAAGATTAATTTCAAATTAGCACCAAAAAGGAAAAATAAATCTACAAAGTGAAGAAGACCCATTGTTTACGTGATGTTTAACTCATCAAAGAGAAAGATACTACATTTATGATTGATTTCCCGGTAAAAACTTAATTGCATTAGTATTTTTGATTTGAAACATAAAATTCACTAAAATTACAATAAATAATATATCTGAACTTATAACTTTAAAAATATAACGAGTTCAATGCTAAAAATTTTATAGATTGAACACATAAAATTTAAATCTTGAATCCGTCTCTGTCACCGATAGAAGACATTTGTATTTCATACCCACACTATAGTTAAGTCGTATTCTTTCTTAATATGAACTCATATATTTGGAATGGATGACATATATAAAGGAAGGATTCTCTAAGATATATGAGTATAATATTTAATTTTAAAGTGAGAGATGCATATCTCGAATGAAATTGTTACTTTCAAAAAATTTAATTAAAGCAAAGGTCTAATTTTTCACATAATTTGTTGATCAAATTAACGATTCTATCATGAAGTAACACTACTTTATAAATAAAGTTGGTAAAACATGCAATTTTCACCTCATTGGAATTGACAGTATCGAAAAGGTCATGTCTAAGTAGAACATTTCCCACATCAAAACATGAGAATTATAAGCTATTTGAAGAAGTCCAAAAAAGAAACATAAACTGAACTACTAACAACTCACCGGGGGCGGCGTCACAACGTAGGAAGCAGGTTCGACATAATTCAATACATAATTTTATTTGGTTCAAATTGAACCTAATATTTATCTTAAGAACACATTGAATGTGTACAGATTAATTATTAATTTAGTATATAATAACTTAAGAAAACTAAAATTTTGAATTCATGAACTTTAAATCTTGATTCAGTTACTTCGCTCTAACAAACTCAGTGCTTCATTCCTTATATATTGATTAGAGTTGAATGTTACGATTAGCTCAACTACGTCCACTTTATGGCCATAGCCTTTGCTCACAACTCTTCATATTACACTTTTCTCAACCAATGAAAGTTACAACCTTCACCCCTTGCATATAGATTATAGAATCCATCATTTACACACGGATGGCTCAATTAGGCTTGGGACTAAAGTCAAATTTTACAAAAAGGTTTTAATTGATATATATATATATATATGTTTTACTCGAAAAATATAAATAAAGAAAAATGACTAAATTTTCAAAAAATCGATTAAACTTATGATTTAAGAGAAATCGAATTTCCAAAAAAAAAGCAGAATCGCCACTTAATTTTTTTAGTAAAAATCAAGAAAAAACTTAAGGTTTTCAAAAGATTCAAATAGATAAAATTGATTGAAAATAAAGGGTTAGAAGTTCAATGTACATTCTGAGAAGATGTTAGGCCCTCGAAATGTCCGCTAACTTGCAGTTGACTGGCGATTTGATTAAAAATGACTTTGACTAATTTTTAAAATTTTAACAAAGTAAAAGAATTCATTTTTATTTACTTATTTATTACTATTATTTTTTAATTAATTATTTTTTAAAGGGAAATAAACTAAAGGGGATCATTCTAAAGGGAAGTGATTTAAGTGTTGATAATACCAAAATTGAAATGGAAGTTAGGTAACAAAAAATATGTATAAAATAAATGTTTATATTTTTGAATACAAAAGCGAAATGGCTATCTATGGAAATTTAATTAGATCACACCATAAAATAAAGGGAAAAGGGTATGATATACCTCTCAACTTTGCTATTTGAAGTTGTTATGCCCCTCGTTATGAAAGTGGCTCATATATACCCTTATCGTTATACAAACGACTCACATATACCCCTATCATTACAAAATGAGCTCACATATACCCTTCATTTAACGGAAGTGAAAAAATTAATTTTAAACTTATATTTTTGACTTATATTTTTTTAAAAATCATTTAGAGGTATATAGGATTCTTCTAGCAAAGTTCAAGGTATATTTCAATATTTTTCATACATAAATTATTTTTTGATTTCTTTGATTTTCATTATTTTAGTTTCTTATTCTTATTTTATTTTTTTCGTTCATTCCTTAGTGTAAAGAAAAAAAATTAAAACTATTTTTTTGTGGCTATATTATACTTTAAAACAATTTTTTTTGTCTATATTGTAATTTAATTTTTGTATTTGAAGAAAAAAAATTGGTCATCTATAATAAGTTTTACAAGAATATTAGTGAAACATAAATAAATTTGACCATCAAAATAATAAATCTAAATTAGTCATTGAAACAAAAAAAAAGTCAAAAAAATATGTTTGAGGAAGATTAAATATACCCATATGGGATTATAGTTTTTTTTTTTAAAAATAAAATAAAAAATGAAACTAAAATTATTATTTTTTCATTTCCGTTAGAGGGAAAGGGTATATGTGAGTCATTTATATATAAGTAGGGGTATATATGAGCCACTTTCACAACGAGGGGTATATCAGCTCTAAATGACAAAGTTGAGGGGTATATCAGAACCTTTTCCCTAAAATAAAAAAAGTTAGTCAAATAATACAATAGGTAAAGAGCAAGGGAAAGAAATATCAATTGGGCCCATGGCCCAAATTCTTGAACCTGTCCTAATATTAAAATGACCCAAAACATGAATTTGGGCCTATTTAATTAAAATTTTGCTGCTGGACCATTCTTTTGGACTTTTTAGGCCCATTTTCGCTGCCCCTGGACCTGCTAGCAATGGGTCAAGGCCTTTGGGCCTTTTTGCCTTCAGAAAATCTATGTATATTCTTTACGTATATCACTGTATACGGGCCATATTTAGGCTCGTTTTCATGTATATGGGGCCGTATTCCAAATGTATACACTCCTTTTCAACCCCTGCAACCTGTATTTCTGGTTTTTAAAATTTTAGATCTGTATACCAGTATATACATTGTGTATACAACTCGTTTTCTGGACTTTTGGGACTTATATTTCCCATTCCACCTGCATTTTGCCTCCAAGGACCTGTTCACCAGCTTCTCTATGATCCAAATGAAAGAGAGGTTGACTCGATGAGGAAGACTTGAGCCTATGGCTCAATTTTAAAATGCAAAAGAGAGGAGAAAGAGTCCACCATGAACTCAAAGGAGTTTCCACATGCAAACGAAGCAAAGGAAAAAAATTACTCCATATATAAACCAACTTGAGATAAAAATAGAGAGAGTAACACGATTTATTTAAGAATTGTGAACGAGCTCAAGAGAGTATAAATCGACATACAATCCTACTAAAGTATATTACACAGAGACACATTGAAAGCTAACGAACTTTAAAAGAGAAACTAAGAGACCATGTTGATCATTCCAAGTCGAATGAGTCAATACAGTAGCTAGCAACACATGCATATGAACAACAACCATATAAAAAAAAAGAGTAAGGTTGATCTTTACCACACATTACAACATGTACACAGTCATGTGAACATTGAGCCTATATCTTGAAATATTATGCCCAAAGAAAATCATTTTTAAGAAAAAGACATATATTCTGGGAAATGAACCGGACTACTATTTAAGACTAATGTAGAAAATAAAATAAAATCAGCTAATAATTAAAGCCGCACTAAAGAAGAGGTTTAACAACAAAAACAAGGGGCAAAATCTCCGAAATGAATATAATTCAAACATATAGATGCTTGCTAACCTATAGTCGGTCAGAACTACTCAGACTATGATATATCATTTTTAACCGAATTAACTCTTCTAGAGAAGTATCACCAGCAGGCAAACTAACCATGAAATTGGCGTCAAACACAGCATGTAAGAAGATCAAACTAATTAAAGAAACTTATCACCACGATTGCCACATATCTTCTTTAATCCGGTGAACGATATAAAGCAACCAGAGACAGTGAATACTCCTTGACCAGATTTCAACATATGGGGATTAAAATAAAACTCACACATAAACATAATACACACAAAACGAAGAGCAGATCATTAACAAACACAGGGAAGGACTGAAAATCAAACAAAGCCAAGGAAGACATTACCTCTTTTTGGGCAGCGAACAAAAACGAGATGAGCAGAGGAGCGGCAGCTTCTTCCACGCGGGTTCCGATTCGAGCAATGAACCAAGAAATCCAAATGGAAACTAGACGAAGAAACCTCCAGAAGTGTAGAACTAGAGAATCTTTCTAAGGATTTTTCAACCGTAGAAATCAATTCCTAAGACCTTTTGTAAGCTATGTGATAAGCAACTGTGATTTACTTCTTATACCTTTTCTCGATTTTCTTCCTCACTTTTTCCCAATTTTCTCCAAATTTTCTTCTACTCACACAATGAATAAGAAGGGGAATTTATAGGCGAAATCTAGGGTTTCGGAATGGGGGGGAAAACTTCGGAGAAACGGATAAGAACAAGGGCACAAACGAAATTCCCCTTCAAATTCAAAGTTCAAAATCTTTCACCATTTAAGGGAGACACCCTTTCCTCTGAGATTTCACCCTATTCCGTAAGAGGAAAGGGGAGAAACGCGTGCTCGTACGACTGTTATTGCGACATTAATGGATAGGGACGTTTGGAAAAAGACGAGAGACGCATGTACTGATTCACGCATTGGAGAAGATGGGGCGCGTACAGGGCCGATTTGGAGTCGTTGTCGTTTTCTTCCGTGAACTCACGCTATGTGAATTGTTGTTGTTTGAGATCTTCTGGGTTTTCTATTGTGAATAAGGGAATTGGGCCGGGTTAAGTGAAAAACAAGTGGGCTACTGGAGGAATTATTGTTGTTGGAGATAATTGGGGGTGGGCTGGGAATTAGAGAAAAATAGAATGGGGGGAGTTGGGCTGTTGGGTCTTTGGTATTGAGGTTTTGGGCTGCTGAAAAATAAAAAAGGCCCAAATTTGGTCCTTTAGGATTTCAAGGTAAGGATAAATAAGATGATAGATTTGGAATTAAGACTTGGCCAAATGAATTACAAAATTAGCCAACTTATTAACCAAATTAAGCTTAACTTGTCAAGTCGGCTAAAATTTAAATGAGATGAATTTAAACAAGATTAATTACAAGCTTCTTAAATTTAACAAAATAAAATAATTAACTTAATCAAACTAATTAATTCAAAAACATACCTATAATTCAGACTAAATTAAATTAGTAAAGTGTTTAACGTTAAAAATAAATGAAATATTTTCAAGATAGTTTTCAAGTATTTGTAAAATATATCAGTTACACACGTAACAATATAAACAGATTTATCATTTGAGATATTCAAAATATTATAAAAGTGAATAAAATTCTTAAAACTCTCTTGAACATATTTTGAATTTTTATAAAATCAATTATTTCAAATCGTTTGAAATTAAAGAAACTCGAAAATTAATTCTTGTCGGGGAGGGTCAAAATCGGGTGTCAACAATAGATATATATGAAAGAAATAGGTTACGACAATTCTATCAAATCGAATCTGACTGGGATAAGGAAAAGATCAACTACGCGAAGCAAAAGTATTAAGACAGTGGATGGAGCGCGTTTACAACAAGAGTCCAATTGTAGAAAAGTTTCCTTTCTTAAAGGATTTCTTAGAATGGAGAACATTTCTTTAAAGAAGGAGAAGTCCCACATCTATAAATACGGTAAGATGTTCACAAGGAATCTTATGCACTTACACAGAGAGTTACAAGCAGAATACAATTAAATAGAGGGAGTTCATATTTGAGAGAGTTCTGACGGAAGATCCAAGCGCAACCAATGCAAGAAAACAAAATTGAAGAACCTGATCCATATGCTTATGCTTTATAGTTCTTAAGTCAAATTTGCTTGTATTGAATTTTATCGAGTTATATATTTAATGCTTTCTAGACCTGGTGAGGTATAAACTGAAGTAGGAATATAGTCTTCAAGTTGGGAAGACTTGAAAACTTGGAAACATAAATCTTGGGAGGTTTGTGTTGATGTTCAGGAATAAGAGTTAGTTGTTAAGATTGTAAGAGTTGTAATCTGAATTCATAGCTTGAAGTAGGTTCGACGATCTTGTTAATTGTTGACATTTAGGAATTAGAGTTTATAATTCATTAGGTTACATAAGTTTGTAATCTTTTGTTGAGGTTCAGAGTTTAGTGAAGTTGAGTTAAATCCTATAGAGGTTTAGGTCATAATTTTTTACCCATTATGAGTTGAGATTTTCCACGATAAAGCATTGAGTTTTTCTTTACGTGTTTTACCTAACGCAATGTTAGTACTCGTCAAAGGAACATATAGAGAACATGTTCCTTAGGCAAATTAAGGGGTCAGAATTCTAACACATATTATAAATTGGGTCTACAAAAGGTAAAATGTACCTAGACATTATGAAGTGAGAATGTAAACAATACAATTTTTCAATGAAAATATAATATAAAGTTAAAATAATAAAACATAATTTAAGAAGTTGAGAATACTATCGAAATAGTTTTATTTATGAATAATATATTTATCACACACTTTAATACGCTTATAATACATTGTGTCAATTTCTTACCAAACAAACATAATGTATTTTAAAAACACTTATAATACATTTATAATTTTATATTGCATGCATAATGCACTTTTAATACATGGTAGATAATAGATTCATCATATCATTGTTATATATTGCTATAAATGATAATAAATAAATAAAATATCGCTAAAATCAATAAATATTTATTAAAAATACTCATCCAAATAATATTTTCATACTCCCTCCATTTCAAAATAATTGAATTGTTGATACATTTTTCATATTTCAAATTAACTTAATTGTTCATTCTTCAAGACTACTTTTAGAATATTCTTTTATTTTTACCCTTCATTTGGATTTTCTATGTGATGAGTTCAAGAAACTTTAATTTCTTTGAATTATTCTCTATGTTATGAGTTCAAGACATTTTGAATTATTTAATTTTGGAATTAATTATTATGATTAATGTTTAATTATTCTAAAAATTAATTTGACAATAATTAAGAAGGGTAAAAATGAAAAGTGTTGTCTAATTTATTTCCTAATCTTCTTTTTTAAAGAGTAAATTTTAGGAATAGCAAACAAAATAAACATATTAATGCTCTATAGTTATAGTTTTGATAATTGCGTTTCATGGCTATAATTTGGTTTGCTATGGAGGATCTGATTTGTATAATTAACGAATTAAATTGTATAGTTTTTCGTATCAATCTGTATATACGAACAAACAAGTTTATATAATTCAATTTGTTGGAAGATCGAACAACAAAATTGTATTATGTTTGTTAAATCGTTTATACGTTCAGGTGTAATGATATGAATTTATCAGTTCTGTATAGATTCATTTTTATTATAAATAATTGGATGATTCATATATGGAATGTTTTAGTTTTTTTCTAGATTTGTATATGTATACATTACAGGTTCATTTGTATCTCTGAAAAATGATTTGTATATTTACGTGAATTTGCATATGTATATGTATATGTTCTATGTTTTATACTTTGTCATTTTTATTATGAACAATTGGATGATTCGTGAATGAAACATTCTAGTTTTTTCTAGATTGTATACATATACATTACAAATTCTTTGTATCTCTGAAAATTGCGTTTGTATATTTACATGAATTTGTATATGTATATAATCTCTGTGTTCTCCGTGGCTCCCAATCAGATTGCAAGATCGGCGAAACAGTAGCTATGAAATCGAAATAATCTAAACAATAGCTATGACATTTAATTTGATTTAAATGTTTATTATTCCGTACAATTTTTCCTTTTTAAGAGGGTGTTGAACACTCGAACAATTCAATTATTTTGAAATAGAAAAAATATATATTTAAATAAAGAATTGGAATCCCAAGTTATTACTTTAATGGCCTTATAGTCCCTAGGCCCTTATT
Source organism: Solanum verrucosum (assembly GCF_900185275.1). Taxonomy (NCBI): domain Eukaryota; kingdom Viridiplantae; phylum Streptophyta; class Magnoliopsida; order Solanales; family Solanaceae; genus Solanum; species Solanum verrucosum. Next base: position 1,127,953 of record NW_026020399.1, read on the forward strand.
GTGGGTGAACATAAATAGAAAATTATTTGATAAAGCAAACATTATGCATTTATTCGAAAAATTATAAACCATTTGCAAAATCAACACTTCCAATAGACCTCAGATTATCACCAGACATAGCATGAGCTGTTAAAACCTGGCCAGAAACTCCACCATTTTGCCAAGCTTGACTAAAACTAGTCCTTCCAGCAGGAAGTTCCAAAGTTGCAAAAATTATATACTCATTATTCGAATACTCAGCTCCAATTCTCGGAACATTGAAACTCAAAGCCCCCTCTGCTAACTGAGTACTATAACTAGAAACAGGGGAAGTGTAAGCATGAATTTCTCCACTAGAATTTCTAAATGCAACTAAACATTGTGAACCAACCATCATTGTTCCATCAATATTTAAACCCCAAGCTACCCAATCTGTATTTGGTACACCTCCATGTCTGTAAGCAAGATCAACTGTGTGGTTATTTGGATAGTAAGTCCAGTGAAGAACAGAGTTTAGTACAGGTAGAGGAATGCAAGTTGCAAAAATCTGGTTATTTCTGAATGCAAAAGATGAGCAGTTGTGATTCTGAGCATAAGTAGTAGAAAACAAGATTGATGTGAGTAACAAAGTTGTTAAAAGTTTATCCATTTTTTGTGCTCTGTATTTTTTTTGTTCAGAAAAAACTCAAATTCAAGAACTTGGGTATGTACCAAAATGCTGTAAGAATTGGTTTTCTTGGGATTTGTGATGATTGAATCAAGAAAATTGAAGTGTTTGTTGAAAATTTTGGGTGAAATGGCTTAGATTATATAGATTTTTGAAAGAGAAAGGGGGAATGAAGTTGATGACAAATTCGATGGAGTTAATTGACCGCTTCCTTTACGTGGAATTCTAGGTATATAACAAGCAACAGCTTTATTTTAATCGAAAAATTTTATGATGTTTGAGGGACAAGTATGAGGTGGCCTACAAAAGTTGTATGACTCTCCTTTCATAATTTAAAAAGTGAATAATTGGGAAAAATGGGTCAAAGTTCCTTCTCTCTCTTACGTTTTAACTTTTTTCCATTATTTTAACTTTTCCACTTTCATGTTTTGTTTTAACCATTATTTCAAATTTTGTTATTTTCCTTATCTTTAAATAATTTTAAAAGTATAAAATTTGGCCTAATTCATCATACTCCTAACATTTGGTATTATTTTTCTATCCTATATTAGTTATATAAATTACTAAAAAATAATTATTAAAATTATTTATCGATTAACAAAATTAAACTATCATTTTTTTTATTTTCATTACCCTAGCAAATATTTTTTTTAAGTATAAACAAAATTTGTAAAGTTATAAAAAAAATAAAAATATCTTAAAGAGTAAATTAGTAAATTATCATTTTTATTAATAATTTATTAAAGAACGTGTAAAAAAAGTAAAATAACTAATACGAAAGGAGAATAAAATCAACTTTTTTCTCTTCTCAATAGTTTCATAATTTTCTAATTTCGTAAACACTTAAATGTATCTAATATTCTCCAACAAGAAAATATAACAGAAAGACCATCTGTAATCTTCACAAATAATTACACAAGTTTTGTTTCTATTTTCATGTAATCCAAAATCAAAAATCATCCATAAACTCCTACATACATACATCTCTCTCAATTTATATGATATATGTTTATTCTTGAAATTCAAGCTATGTGAAATTTATTTGATATTTTTAAAATAATTTTTTTACTATTATATTAACATGATAAGAATTGCAACTTATAGTGTTTGTTCAAAAATATAACCTTCTCACTAAATTGCAATTCAACCTAAAATATTATTAGTTGCAATTCTTGTCATGTTAATATAATAAAAAATATTTTATAGCTTGAATTTTGAGAACAAAAAATAATAAATTAATAGAAAGTGAGTAAAATGAAAAAAATAATTAATTAAACTAAAGTTAAAATTACGTTAAGGGTTAAAAAGAAGCTGAAAAAAGAAGACAATGTGTGATGAGAAAGAAAAAGTAAGAGAAAAGATTAAAATTTAAGGAGAGAAAAAGTAAGAAATTCAGATAGATAAATAGTAGCCAGTGGGTCCCAGAATATACAAATGGCAGCCAAAGAGGCCCTCATACAACTGACAATAAGTGTGTCTGGTACAAAATAAAAATTTTTCTCTTTAATCAGAGAGTTTAAACTTTGAGTCTTTCACTTGGGAGCGATAAAAACTTCTTTGTTCTTAGTAGGAGTTAGACTTTGAGTTTTGAGAATGAAATCGTCCTACTTAAGAAACATTTTATCACTAATTTTGGGATAAAATGACAAATATTACGTTATTCTTAATTAAAAGGTTCGAATTTGAATCTTTTTGGAGGAAATTGTGTTAATTAATAAAGATTCTATCACTAATATTAAATTTTCTGACACGAATTAGATTTTAATCGACATGAAAATATCGAAGATCGAATAGAAATAAAAAATAATCTTAGTCATATACTAGGTGGAAACCAAAGTCTATTAGAAACACAAAGAAGAGTTCTAATGGAAGTAACTAGGAAGGTGTTTGATTTTTATTTTTTAAATACTATTTTTTTTTGTTTTGTATTAAATTTAGAGATTGAATACTTTTCTACAAAATGACTAGACTTGGGTGTTTAAACAAACCTTTGCTTTCAAACTTGGAAAAGTACTCTTGAATTTACTAATTTAAAATATTGTTATTAATGGATGTTATTTGGATACTTTGGTCATAAACTAATTCTCCAATGCGTGTGTTGCACGTGTATTCTATGCTTAATAATATAATATTTTTAAAGTTAAAAAAAATTTGAATGAAATTGTTACTTTCAAATCTACGGTAAATTATTAAAAAAAAAGATCTATTTTCTCACATAGTTTATCCGTCAAATCAATGATTCTCTCCTGAAGTAACATTACTTTATTATGTCCTTCAGGATGACTGTGCGGTTTACATCCTCTGTGTGGTTTGCAGCGGCTGCGGGTTATTCTGAGATTCCAAAAAAAAAAAACATTGCTTTATAATAAATATGGTAAAGCATGCAATTTTCACCTCATTGGAATGATAGTATAAAAAAGGCATGTCTAAGTTGAACATTTCCCATATCAAAATATGAGAATTATTAGCTATTTGAAGAGGCCCAAATAGCTACTCCACTATATATCTTTTAAAGATCCATGCAACGTGGTCAATGAATTTATTAGGTAATGATGTATATTTGTAACGACCAAATCAATAATGTTTATCTAAATAAACAATTTATACAAAGTGCTTGAGCAAATTTCATAAATAAACAATTACGTGTTTGAGCGAAACTACAATTTCATACGTCTTAGTGGTAGTAATTAGCTAATTAATTCTTAAAATCAATTTATAATTCTCGTGATTTCTCCCGCCAAGCCCCATCCCCTTCAAGTTTATGGGGAAACTACCTTACTAGACATACATGACATATATACTAATTCTATCTATATTTTTAAATAATTACATATACTATCACTAATTAAGAGTTTTCTACCGTATATATTGAGGAAGATTCATTTAGATACATGTATTTTTGCTTCCAACTAATACACTAAAATAGGAAGAGAGGCAAGCGAGATGGGGAGGGAGGCGAGCGAGATAGTCATGTATTCCAGATGCATGCAAATCACACTAGATACATGTATATGTATATATTTAGTGTGATTCACATGTATCTGAGATACCAGATACATAGGAGAGTGGTGAGCGAAATGGGAGGGAGGCGAGGGAAATTTTTAATATATCCAAATACATGTGAATCCACTTTGATACAATGTATCTAGAAAAAACTACACCTAATTTTGACCTCATGTATCCCGAAATACATGTATCTGGACGTATATGGATGCACCAAATTCTAGTAAGATTCATAATATTGTAAACTAGAATGTATCAATATAATTAGCTCCTAAACTAGTGAAATTTCTTATAACTGAATAATTCAAAATTAAACTATGGGCCAGCATAGCGGAAAGTGATATGGACTTCTATGTGGCCCAAAGTAATAGGGACTTCTATGTGGCCGATTAGTTATCATATGATCACTTCATGACCAAATACCGGAAAAATTTGGAAAAAATGGCACAACATGTAATCTCTTTTTATTAATTGGCAATATTTAGCTCCTTTTTATTTTTATAACAAAAAAAAGGCTTTTTAAAATTAAAATTGGCATAATTTAGCCCACGTTGTTCCATGGGAAGTTATTTATATTTAAATTAATTATTTTTAAGTTTGGTGGCAGCATGTGACAGTTTTATTGGGAAGTGGGTCTTTGTTCCTTTTTTTTTCTCTTCTTTGGGATCACCTCTAACCATTTTCAATGCTTTTAACTTTGCTCTATGTGCTTTCCAGTATGTCAAATCAAGTCCAAATTGTTTATGCATATCAGTAATTTTGTCTATCGCATTGTATACAACTTTTGGATCATGATATTTGTACTGTATTTCTCTTCCAAGTATAGTTGAGGTAGCAACTCGTTGCGACATTAGTCTATTCTTTGCAGGATAAATGTGTTCAACAATTAATCGTCTAACTTTGAATATTTTTGACTTGTGTAATGCTGAGCATTTTAATTTTCAAGTGCAATCTTCATTTACACACTGAAGGAAGAATCTGAAATGCATACAAAGTTTTAGTGAATGAATACACGAATATGTATACATGAATGCATTGTATACATGATTGTTCATTCACGTGATAAAAACTCATTCATGTGATAAAAGATTATTCGATTCAATGTTTAATTTTTTAGTGAATGAATACACGAATATGTATATATTAATGCATTGTATACATGACTGTTCATTCACGTAATAAAAACTAGATCATTTGATAATAGATAAAATATGCAATCTCCCGAGCAGCCATGTCGTTATATTCAATTACATTCAAATTGTATGTGTTGGTGTTACCATGAGCTATTATTTGGGTATTGACCTCCCTGTATTTTTCTCCATTAATTGAAAGTGTATGATGAATATCTATAGTTTTTCAAGTTATGCACAATGGATAATCTTTGAAGTTTCTTGAACCTTTCTTCAATTCGATGTATACTCGTAATCCCATAGTGTTTCGTATCAACATCGGCATAGAATTGTCGTCAATTTTATAATGAAAATCAAATGAATTCAAGGAGGTATCGACATTTAGATGGCTTGAAATCAAGCAAGTGAATCTGTTGAAATCAATGTATGTTGTAATAACCACCCTCTCCATGGAATAAATGCTATTTAATTATGGGCTATTTGTTGCTAATTTTTCATAACAATTGTATATATATGTCATTTACTCCCCATATTTAAGTTGTAGTCCGAGTTTAAATTTAGAAAAAATTATCTAATGTAACTTATTATACTCCATAATTATATTTGATAGTGATACTTTTAAATAATTATAAAATATAGTTATTTTTATATTTTCTAGCAGAATACATATATCTCAAAATTGTTGGCACAATTTTTGTATCATATGGTGTATATGCTATCAATTTTATACATGTATCAATGTACAAACATGTATATACATTGATACTCTATCTATACTCATACAGTGTATATGCTACATTTTGAAAGAGCGCACATATAGTTAAATGCTTCGTTTTGAAAGAAAAAAATATCGCTATTTTTTTGCAAAAAAGGAATGCCCTAATCTCGTTATTTATGGAAGATTTCCTTAAATTTTTAAGTTTACTCACTTCTAGAATAACGTATGTTCATTTGTGAAAAACCAACAAAAACATTTTTTTCGCTTTTTATTCCAAGAAAATATAAATAGAATGAAATCTCAAAAAGAAAAAAAGTGTTTATTTGATTAAGAAAATGTTCAAATTCATCCTTTAAAATTGTAAGTTTGCGAATCATCGATCTCTTCAAGATTATATACTTGATTTTATTTACCTCATCATTTTGGTAAATCATAAAATGTAACTTTATTTTTGTGGCTTAATTTTCGTCCAATTTTTAGTTTACATACTTACATTATGGTTGGTTGGTACCAAATGCACCATTATGAGTACTATTTCTTTCTTGATTCAAATAAAAGACATACTATAATAATAGTAGCTACCTTAGTCCTTAGCATTATCATCATAACATACCATAGAGTGTGTGGGTCAGTAGTCCCTTCACTTTAAAGCTAAGTTATTTCCTATGTGCAATTTGTCACTATTCTATCAAAAAAGGAGAGTCAAGATGGTAATTTTAAACTTAAACCTTCTTATTTCTATCCTTAATAACATGTCTTATAATCATAATAATGTCATCACATGTATAAAACCATATATTCTAAAGAATTATTTGTATATATCAAAAATATCTCTTTTCTTTGTATTCAGTAAAACTAGTGGTAGTCACCCTTCTTTAAGAAGTGTCAATTGACAACCTTTTACTGAATTCAGCAAAAAAGTATGTTTATATAGTATTATATATTGAATTTCCTAGCTACTTCGTGTGTTTACTACATTATATTTAGATTTTCCTCGGTAAAAATTCTGACTCTATCATTAACGGAAAATGAAAGGTATATATATAGTGCCCCCTAGGTATAATAATTAACTAAACCTATATTCAAAGTTGCATTGCTTCAAAGCTAAGCTCAAATTAGTAAAAGCTAATTCCCTCAATGATTCATTCAAGACTAGGGTACAACAAGCATGATAAACAAACTCCATTTCTATACTTTTTTTTTATCAAAAAGACCCCTCCTTTAATTCCTTTTATCCATCATAATTTTTCATCACACACTCCCAATTCTTCACCATCATGTTTCTTCCCTTCTTTCTCATTTTCCTCTCTTTTTTTCCCTTCACAATAGTCTTTTCCTCCCATTCATGCACAACCTCAACATCTACTAAAACATTTGAAAAATGTATGCCACTCCCTTCACAAGATGCCTCAATTGCTTGGACATTCCATCCACATAATGCCACACTTGATATAGTCTTTTTTGGTTCATTTATATCTCCTTCTGGTTGGGTTGGCTTTGGTATTAACCCAAACTCCCCTGAAATGACAGGAACTCGCGCGTTAATCGCCTTTCCTGATCCAAATTCAGGCCAACTTGTTCTTCTACCTTACATAATTGATCCATCAGTCAAACTCCAAAAAAGTCCACTTTTATCAAAACCTTTAGACATTCATTTACTAGCCTCTTCATCAACTTTATATGGTGGCAAAATGGCTACTATACACAATGGTGCTACAATTCAAATATATGCCACATTAAAACTTGTATCAAACAAGACCAAAAATGTACATTTTGTTTGGAACCGTGGCATTTATGTACAAGGTTATTCACCTACAATTCATCCAACTAACATAAATGATCTTTCTTCAATAGCCACAATTGATGTCCTTTCAGGTTCACAAGCAATATGTCACAACAATTTCTTAACACTAAAAAATGTACATGGTGTTATAAATTCAATTTCATGGGGTGTTATTCTACCTCTAGGCGCGGTCACGGCTCGTTACTTAAGGCATGTTGAGTCACTAGGGCCAACATGGTTTTATGTACATGCAGGGGTACAATTATCAGGAATTTTATTAGGTACTATTGGATTCGCGATAGGGATTCGATTAGGACAACTTTCACCAGGGAGAGTGTATGGATTACATCGAAACTTAGGTATCGCAACGTTTGTTTTGGGCATGGTACAAACATTGGCCTTGTTTTTTAGGCCTAAGACAACAAATAAGTTTAGGAAGTATTGGAAATCTTATCATCATTTTGTTGGTTATGGTTGTGTGGTATTAGGAGTTGTGAATGTTTTTCAAGGATTTGAAGTGATGGGAGAAGGAAGGTCTTATGTTAAATTGGCATATTGTTTGTGTTTGTCTACATTGATTGGTGTTTCTGTGGCATTAGAAGTGAATTCTTGGGTTGTGTTTTGTAGAAAAGCAAAGGAAGATAAGATGAGAAGAGAGGGATTAATTGGGAGTTCTGGGAAATTTAGTGGATCAAGTCATGGTTGATTAATTATTGTATCACATGTATGTCATTATTTGTAATTTGATAGTTCAAAATATAATTTGAACTAAGATTTTGCAAGTTTATAGTGTAATTTTTTTTATTGCTTGTCCCCTAAACAAGATTTTTATTGCATACTATAAATTGATATTGATATTGAAACTCAATTAAATCTATGTATTTATGAATCTTTTTTGTGATTTTACTTTGTTGGGTTTTAAATGTATGAATAGAAACGGAAGGGTTATGACTTTTTCGAAGGATCGTGACCTTTTCGAAAGATTTTGTCTTTTCTAAAGGGTCGTGACATTTCTAAAAAGTTGTGTCTTTTCCAGAGATCGTGACCTCTCTGATTAGGCACAATTAGCACATTTTCATACTACCCTTAGTTTGTTGTAAATAGAGGGGTTTTCTCTTATTTTTCTAAATCAAATTTCCTCATTCTTCTCCGTACATTTCTTACAAACAAAGTAGAGTCTGTGTGATTTCGTGTTGTCTTTTGAGTTCACTGAAGTTATTGAAGTTTGAGGTACCGCTACTTCTTTAATAGGTTATTCGTTTTATTTCGGGAGGAAATAATCTACAACCCCGAGTACAATGAGGGGATTAAATTCCTTAAGGACACACATTAAATTTTGTGGACTCAAATATTCTTTTTCTTTTCATTTTAATAGTTTTATGATTTACCATACTAAATACATGAAGTAACACTAACATTGTGGATGAATTAAGAATTGCCTATATGCTGGAGGACTTTATATCCTACAATATTCATCAATTATATATGCCTAAACTTTACTTACAGGAAAATAAGGACTTCGTTTCCTAATTGCAGCCTATTTTCCCTCTTTTGGATGATGAGAGGGTTAAGGAAACCTAACTATGAATTTCTACGAATATCAGGATAGACAGAGGTCTACGATAGTACCAGTGGCATAGCCACATGTAGTGAAGGGTGGTCAGCCTAAAACCCTTCATCAAAAAATTATATCATGCATACAAAAAAGTATATGAAGTATATAGGTGTAAAATTATTTTTTATTACGTATATATTAAATCTTGAACACCCTTAACGAAATTTTTAGTTTCGCCAGTAGTCATAGTACATTGTTGGAATTTGACCTAATCGAAATAAGTCTTCAATCAATTGCAGGCGGGCAAGAAAGTTGTTTTGTCTCTTTCATTCAGTGTTCATTATCGAATCGAAATCACATATTGGTGAGTATCACAGTTTGAAACTTTGGTGTATATAGTGTACCAGCTCTGAGAGTGACTTTTTAGCTAGTCAATCTCAGATCTTGTTCTCACTTTAATTCCATGGGCCCATTGGTGGCCCAAGGCTAAAAAGACACACTAAGAGAAAGGCTAATCAAACTAATCTTTCATGGGCCCATTGGGTTGGCCCAATCCTAAAAAGACTCACTAAGAGAAAAAAGAAAAATAAAATAATATGTCAAGAATGGGATTCGAACCCATGCCCTTTCGGACCAGTACCTGAAACTGGCGCCTTAGACCAACTCGGCCATCTTGACATTTGTGTTTACTTTATTGATTTCTTTAATTAAATTATATTACAATGGCTAAATCACATATTGGGACCATGAAATTTTTTTATTTTGTAGAAGTATTATTTAATAGATAAATTAATATTTATTCATTTAAAGAGTAATTTTAAGATTTAATAAAGGTTAATTTTGATTATATGAAGTCTCACAGAATTTAAATGGACCCTCTTGTGAAAACAATATTTATTAATTTGAAGTCATGATTAATAATCTCGGTTATCGCAATAAAATGGATATCAATTGCTTGTTAGATTACACGGGTGAAAATGATACATGTTTAGAAGAAACTGTGGATACCATCAGAGAAATCAATGTTGATGATATAATACCGTTGGAACCCAATTGCACATAAGGAAACTCTTATCGCGTCTACAACTCTTTACAATTTTTTGGTGTAGTTTAAGAAGACAACACTGAAATTTTTGAATATTAATTTATAATACTAATGGAACCAGATATTTATAGAGAATTCTTCCGATAAAATGCTATCTTATCAAAATCGATAATTTTTTACACGAACTTAAATTAAGACCAAAGAAAAATATTATCTTAAAAAGTTTACTAATTTGCCAAATATTAATTTTTGAGGTTGTACCGGTATGTCACCTCTACATATAATAACCTCTCAAGATAACCACAAAAGAGAAGTCATTAGAAATTTACATTTTTTTTCAAACACATTGAAAGTAGTAGTCAAATCGTCAAAAGTCAAGTCAAATTAAGGTTACGGTTCAAAGATTTCAATAATTGAATGTGTCCATTATTATTTCCACAAAAAAAAAGGTTCATTATTAAAAAGGAAAAGGACATGATATATCCCTCAATTTTGTCATATGAAGCTAATATGCCTCTCGTTATAAAAGTGGCTTATATATATCATTATTGTTATACAAACGGTTCATATATACCCCTACCATTACAAAATGAGCTCACATATACTCTTCATTTAACGGAAGTGAAAAAAATTAGTTTTAAATTTATATTTTTGACTTTTGATTTTTTTAAAAAATTATTTAGGGGTATATATGATTTTTCTATTAAATTTCAAGGTATATTTTAATTTTTTCGGACATAAATTATTTTTTGACTTTTTGATTATTATTATTTGAGTTTCTTATTCTTATTTTATTTTTTTCTTTCATTCCTTAGTGTAAAGAAAAAAATTTAAAACTATTTTTTTTTGGCTATATTATAATTTTAAACTATTTTTTTCGAATATATTGTAATTTAGTTTTTGTATTTAAAGAAAAAAATTGGGTCATCTATAATAAATTTTACAAGAACATTAGCAAAACTTAAATAAATTTGACCATCAAAATAATAAATCTAAATTAGTTATCGAAACAAAAAAAAGTTAAAAATATATATATATATGTTTGAGGAGGATTAAATATACTCATATGAGATTATATTTTTTTAAAAAAATTAAACTAAAATTAATATTTTCACTTCCGTTAGAGAAAAATGTATATATAAATCATTTATATAACAGTAAAGATATATATGAGCCACTTTTATAATAAGGATATATCATACTCTTTTCCATTATTAAAATCTACATTCTAATTATGACAACATTATTGTGTTATGTGTGTTGTATAAAAATGGCAGCTCCAGTCATATAATTGATGAATCCTATGATTTTCCTTTCAACAGCTGAATTCTCTACAGTTTCAGACTTTCAGTTCAGACTTCAGAGTTTTAACTAGCCATTACTCCCACCTAAATTATTAGACTCAAATATTGACTTTTTATGCAAAAAAGGCCCAAAAAGCAAGAAAAAGAAAAGATTTTTTTGGAGTATACTAATACCCCTTCCATATTTCTACTACTATAGTCTTTCTTTTCTCTCTCTGTGTCCTCACATTTTCTGCAATCTTCTAGATATTTGTGTATTATTGGTTCCCTTTTTCTTTTTCTTGAATTTTTGCTTTGAGTTCTTGAATATGGTGTCCAATTATAAAAGGGTAGTGGTTGCTTTTATTGGACTTTGTGCTGCTTGATTGATTTTTAGTGTAGAATTTTACATTTTGGGGTTCTTGGGTTTGCTGTCTTTAGTCTTTTATGTTGGGGGCTCTAGAGAGTTTTGAGACAGCCACCCAAATATTTAATTCTTGATTTGGTCTGCTAGTTGTGCTACAATTTTGTTAAAAATTCAGTCTTTTTTTGACTTAAGCAGTGAATCTTGAAGTGTTGGAAGCTGTGACAAAGTTCAGCTATGGCTCTCTAGTAGGTAAGTATTTCAATTCCCCCCAAAAAAAATCTAAGGTTTGTGCTATTGTTGTTTGGATTTCTTGAAATACTCTTCTTTTTTTTTTGTCATTTGAGAGTTTTAGGGGACAGTCAGTTTTTGTAACTTTGAGTAGCCAACTTTGATTTTGTGAGTTTTTTTTAAAATAATGGACTGTCATCAAGTAGTCAGTATGGAAGAATCAGAATCCCTTGTTGTTCATGACAAAACAAAAGCTGATTGTCAAGGGAAGGGTGGTGTGATTAGGAATGTAGAGGGGTTTATTGGGGTTCTTGATGTTCATGTGCATCAAGCAAGGGATATACATAACATATGTATATATCATAAACAAGATGTGTATGCTAAGGTTTCCTTAACTAGTAATCCTGAAGAAGCTGTTTCAACCGATACTATTAATGGTGGGGGGCAGAATCCGGTTTTCGATCAGAGTCTTCGACTTAATGTCAAGACTATTGAAACATCAGTGAGATGTGAGATATGGATGATGAGTAGGGTGAAGAATTATATGCAGGATCAGTTGTTGGGATTAACTTTAGTACCTCTTTGTGATATTCTTGCTGAGAATGGGAAGCTAGAACAAGAATTCACCTTGTCATCGAGTGATCTTTTCCATTCTCCATCGGGTTTTGTGCAATTGACACTAACATATACTGGTGCAACCCCGGAAATTTTGGAAATTCCCATACCACGCCATTCTTTGGCTGCAGCAAATGGTGGTGAAATAGCTGAGAGTATTCCTTGTGAACTGGTTAAGATTGAATTCCCGGATCCCCAAATTGTGAAAGAAAATGAACGAATGGTTACCGAGTATTATGCAATTCCCTGCACTGAATTGGATGGTCAAAACTCTGAGCATATAGACTCCAAGGAAAATGGTGAACACATCTCTTCCGAAAACGTTGAGATTACACCAGAAAGTGTGGCTGTTGAAGGTCAAGATGCCACTGAAATCAAGAAGTTAGAGACTCCCACCCTGAGTGCCTCTGCCAAAAGTCCTCCATCAAACTCAATCATCAAACAGACATCAAGCGCTACGAAGGAGGAATCTGCACTGCCTCTGAATGATACTAAAGACAGTGCTAAAGAGGTTGATAGCACCTCGCCTGTTGGCACGTTTACGCTGCCAGTTGTCAACGTGAGCATTGTACCAGAGAAGCAGGTTGTGCAGCAAGACATAGTTGATATATATAAGAAAAGTATGCAGCAATTCACGGAAGCTCTAGAAAAGATGAAACTTCCTCTGGACATTGAAAATGGAAATGACAAAACAGAGAACTCCAGTTCAAGTGAGAGACCACAGGCGCGCCCAAATGGCCAAAGCCCAAGAGTGTTTTATGGTAGTAGTGCCTTCTACTGAAAAGGTTGACAAAAGAAATCACTTGTATGTTTTTATCTACCTGAACTTACATGCTTGTAGTTGAGCATAGAATGGAATGTTTTCAGTTTAATTAGGATAATCAGGAAGATGTTTTCTATGAACTTTTCCTGTTGCTGTATTAGAAATGTTGTTAACTAATGTTATTTAACTTTTCTTGGTTCCTGTCAATTCACAATCCACTGTCTTTATTCATTTTCTAGCACTGAGTTCAACAAGTTATGAAACCTTTCATTTCCTAACACATGAGTTCTAGACTTGGTGATAGCTTATTTCATGACCTGACTATAAAGGACAGTCCAGTTCACAAAACATCTCACGTTAGCAGGGTCAGGGAAAGCGCCGCACCCTAAGGGGTGTGATGTAGACAGGCTACTCTAATGTTGGATCCTTCCACAGCTTGAACCGCGGAAAAGTGTCCTACTGTAGCTAAAAAATGTAGAAAATTTACCAAAGCAAGGGTGTAGGTGTACTCTTCTGTTGAAAATTCCAATTCAATGCAATATAAATAGATACAAATAACATGGCATATCTTATGACAGAATATATTAGCATGATTGGTACTGGTCTCTTAAACAATTGAATACCAAATGATTTAGTCATGGTGGAGTACTTTGCTTGACTATATTCTACTTATAAATTTGACATTTATGGCAAAAATTGTGTTCAGACCTTTCTAGTGCTATTATTAGTTTGATAGTATTGTAGCTTCTCAATGTGGGGTCTTTCCACTGTCCAACTTTATATGACCTACCTTAACTTTTCACAAGTATAATGTTAGAATGAGGTAATAATAGTCAGACATAAATGATAAAATTATGTTTCAAAGGTATGAAAATATCACATGAAATTCAAGAAATTTTGAAGTTATTATACATGCATTTGACATTTCCTTGATGTGTTAAATTTTCTTTCATTGAATTGTACATGAAAGACGAATCAAGCAAGAAAGACAGAAAAGAGGCCGCTTTCTCGAATTTAACTCTCTGCCTATGCAAATGTCTCAAAGCATGGCTTATACAGTCAAAAACTCTATTTAATGACTTCAAAGATTAGTCAAACTAACTCCCAGAAAGCAAAAAAAAAAAGCCTTATAAATTGAGACGATGGAGTAACATAACATCAAAAACCCGGAAAAAACTTGGTTATCATAGTGAAATGTTGTTATAGAGAGGTTTGAGTATCAATATGAAGAGCAGTATAAGGTTTATAACTACTGTGAAAACAGGTAACTATGACAAATCCTTTGAATACTGAATTTGCTAGAACATCTCTTAGGCATAAATACCAGATGGAAGCATGATTTAGTTATTGATTGATATGTAAATTTAGAAGTCATCCAGATAAAAAGTTACACTATCAATGACTGAGAATTTAGAACAAGTGAATAGCATCAATATGCAGTAAATTATTCATTAGGAGACCCTAGATGGGTATCCCTAAAATGTATCACACTAAATCAACAACCTCCCTTACATCCAAATGAAAAAAGGAAAATCCCATTTAAGGGAAACTACAGAACAAACACATTACCAGACGAGAATCTGCAACGTTACAGCTAAAAACATTTAACTCTAAAAATTTTACGCAAAACTTTATGTCTATGTTGTTGTTGTATGTATCGTTGCCTCACCAGAGATGCACGATACATTTCTGACTATATGCCGCAATCTGATTTTACACCTCACTCAAGGAAAACAAAAAGGGGGAATTCCTAAAGACAATAAACTCAAAACAAAAAACCCTTTAGCACAAAATCTTGTAAACTTCTATCTCTAGACCTTCAAAACAAGCAACTCCAGTTAGCCCTACAAAAGGATATCCAATTCTTTAACCTCTCAACTTCATATAGCTATAGAAGTATGCAAAATTCATGATTCAAATTCTACGCCAAAGTTTCACCTAATGTAACACCCTTGCTTGCCAATATTCTTCTAGCCACCAATCCCTGCATAAATACAAAATCAGTAGATTAAGATAAGCCATGATTGGACATCATATGCAACAAATAGCAAAAGGAAAGAAGAGAGGGGAAGAAACAAATATGCAAACAAAAACAATGATGAGAAAAAAGAACTTCTATTTGCTCCAGTAGCTATCAACATGGATTAACAATATTCAAGTCAAATCTTTGAATTTATTAACACTTCCCTAGATCTTTTAAGGAATGGTGATAGTTAGCAAATACAGAATCTTCAATGAACTCGCAGCCATGTTCCGTGAAGCATTATTGTTCATGGGAAGTATCTTTATTCTCTTTCTCCAGAACATGCAATATAGTTCGAGAAAAGAAAACATGACACATGTATTAGTTTTTTCTAGTCAGATGAGTGAGCAACAAATAAAGAGCAGTAGTGGAGCCACAGAAAATAGTATCTGTGCCCAGCCTAGGACAAATCATTCATTCCAATTTTAAATAGCTCTGTCCCACGTCATTAGAGAAGTATAAACAAACTTTAATGGTCTTTTTTCCAGGGACATGATGTGATAGAGTAGCCACAGGCCATGCACTCTATTGATTTTTGTTCCATTCGGCTCAAAAGGTCATATTAGAGACTACCAACCAGCAGATGGCAGACATATTGGGCTTCAGCTTATGGTGTCTCCCCACTACTTCTCTGGAAATGCCTTTGGGTGCAACACATTAATTAACAAAGGTATGGAAAGTCATTGAGGAAGTAGAGAAAATCTTTCAAACAGGAATAGGAGCACTCTATTGATTTTTGTTCAATTCGGATCTGAAGGTCATATTAGAGACTATACCAACCTTGCCCGGTCAATACAGATTGGGGCTGCAGCAGGTGGCAGACATATTGGGCTTCAGCTTATGGTGTCTCCCCTCTACTTCTCGAGTAATGCCTTTGGGTGCAACGCATTAATTAACAAAGGTATAGAAAGTCATTGAGGAAGTGGAGAAAATCATTTAAACAGGAAAAGGCAAAACCTATCCTTAGGTGGCAAACACTTACTAAAGGTGCTCTAGAATCCCTGTCCACATGCATGATGTCCTAGTTTCCATCCCAGCAACAGTGGGGAAAGGGAAAGACAGATTAAGAGAAACTTCCTTTGGGAAGGCAACAAGGAGAACAGATCCTGTTAATCAGACTGAATTATATCACACAAGGAGGACTTGGGGTCAAAATTTTGAGGTTTCACAAGAAAAGCATGTAATTCAATCACTTTGGAGATACATGAGAAGAAGAGATTCTTCGGGAAGTAATTCAAGCAAGCTAAGCTCCAGACTCTTGGTGCTTAATCGACAGGTAATGGCTCTAATGAGGTTGGAATATGGAAATTTATAAGAAATCTATGAGGATGAATTCTCTGAAAAGACTTGCTTCAAAGTAGGAAAGGAAAAAGAATATTCTTTTGGCAGGATGCCCTCTTAAAGAGAAATTCCCTGTTTTATTCATGTTCGGAGCATACATAGAGATAACTATAGCTCATTGCTTTATTGCCAATGGCTGGGAATCTGTTGAAGGACTGTTTAGACTGGGAAGTAGACAGCATCGCTCTGCTGCCGAAGAAGATGGATGAAGTATAGATTCTCCCTGTGCAACCAGATTCACTGGTATGGTATGGGCAAAAGGATGGAATTCTCTTATTCAAGTGCTTTTCTTTTCTTAGATATTTCCATCTCAGGCTTTTTTTCCTCAAACCTGTTTTGAAACTTCCAGACAAGATTCCCAAATTTATTCATTCCACCATGATGTATAAATGCTACAAACCTTGCACAAGGTACAAGAACAGGTAGTTCTATGGCATCTGAGATATATTAGGAGCTTACAGGATTGAAAGATTGGGGAATCCAACGTCGAGTGGAACTACTTTGCAAGCAGACAGTATTGCACACTTTGGAGGTGGGGCACATGGAGAGAAGGGATGTTCTCAGATAAAGCTTATTACCAGAAACTGTTGGTGAGGGAGGAGGTGGCTTTTCTGCATTTTTCGATATGGATACCACAGGAGCCTAAAAAGTGTGCTTTCTAAGTGGCTACCAGCTAGGGAGCCATCCTGATGACAACCTGAGGAAGAGGAGGATTACACATGTTTGATGCTGTTTATGTGCAGATAATCAGGAGAAATTATAAATCACCTCTTCTTGCATTGTCAGGTAACAACGCGTGGAGTCTTGAATAGGTTCAGAGTACTATGGGGTGATGCCAGACACAGTAAAGAGAGCAGTGTGCAGTTAGGATTTCAGGAAAAAGAACAGAAGACCAAGGGCAGAAGATGTAATCCCTCTATCCCCTATGTGGGTGATTTGGAAAGTGAGGAATAGGAAAGTATTTGAAGGAGTCGAGAATGACATGCCTGAGGAATAGCCCTGTGTTTTTAGTTTGTTTTTCATGCACCCATGAGGTTTCTACTTGTATGGATGATTGGATGACTTTTGTAGAGAACCATATTTTGGTATAGGTTCTTTACTTTTTGGTATACTACTTGTATACAGGAGTTTCTTATCCCAACATCAATAAAATATTTGCCTTAATAAGAAAGGGATAATCGTCCTCTACGGAAATTCAAAATTCTACCAAAGCTAAAGAGTACTCCAAAGTCGTCCAAGTCTATCAAAGGGATAGTATGAAAGAGAGACATCACATAGAAAAAGCCTATTGTATCAAATGTAAATTATTTAGAGGTGTATCTATGACTTACATTAGGGCTATTAAAGACATGCACAATCAAGCCTCAACCCGGGTTAGGATAGTGGGAAAAGACTCGGACCACTTTCCAGTCATGATTGGGTTGCATCAGGAATAAACCCTTAGCCGTTCCTTTTTGTATTAGCGATGGACGAATTGACACGACATATTCAAGGGGAGGTGTCATGGTGTATGTTATTCGCATTACATAGTATTGACTGACGAAATGCATGATGGAGTTAATGATAGGTGGGAAGTTTGGAAAGAGGCCTTAAAATTTAAAGGTTTCAGGTTAAGCAGGACTACACAGAGTACCTAGAGTGCAAGTGCAGCACCGTGACGCATGAGGTGGAGGTGGAAGTGAAGATTGATGCACTAGCCATACCTTAAAAAGAAAGCTTCAAGTATCTTGGGTCCATAATTGAAGGAGACGGGGTAATGACAATGATGTCACATGTTGTATTGGCGCAGGTTGGGTGAAATGGAGGCTTCCCTCTGGGATACTAACATATAGTACAATAAGTATGTGTCGCTAAGATTTAAAGGTAAGTTCCAAAAGTGATGGTTAGACCCACACTATTGTATGGGGCAGACTACAGAGTGCTTGCTAATAAAAAATGTTCATGTTTAGATTAGGAGGATGCTCAAATGGATGTGTGGGCATACTAGGAGAGATATGATTAAGAACGAAGTTATACGGGACAAGATGGGAGTGGCCGCCGTAGTGGACAAGATAAGGTTAGCAAGGCAGAGATGGTTCGGACTTATGAAGAGAAAGTGTGAGGATGCGCCAATGAGGAGGTGTGAGAGGTGGTTTGTAGCAGGAGTTAGGAGAGGTAAAGGTAGGCCGAAATAAAACTGGGGGAGGTGATTAGGCAGGACATGGAACAACTTCAGCTGACTGAGGACATGACCTTAGCTAGGAAGTATGGAGGCCGAGGATTAGGTAGATAGTAGGTAGTCAAGTGTTGTCGTACTTCTAGTAGTATGATTTAGGCATCACGTAGTTCCCTTTTCCCCATGTGTATTAATATCTATTATTGCACTTGTTTTGCACATTTGTTGTTGTGAGAAATATATGAAAAAGATATTATTGAATTGTGGATCTAAAATGTTACATTGAGACCCTATTTATAGACACTACATTGGAATCCTTTTCCAACTAGGATTCTTATTCTTATTCCTATTCCTATTCCTATTCTAAGTAGGAAATACTTATTTCTATTCTAACACTCCCTCTCAAACTAGTGCATACAAATCATATGTACCTAACTTGTTACAGATGTAATTAATACGAGGACATATGAGGGACTTGGGGAAAATATCTGCAAGCTGATCATTTGACTTAGCAAATTTTGTAACAATATCTCCCGAGAGCATATTTTCTCTGACAAAGTGACGGTCAATCTCAATGTGCTTAGTCCTTTCATGAAACACTGGATTTGATGCGATATGAAGAGCCGCTTGATTATCACACACAAGTTCCATCTGATCAATTTTGCCAAATTTTAGTTCTCCTGGCAACTGTTTGATCCAAACTAGCTCACAAGTTGTTGTCGCCATTGCTCGATATTCTAATTCTGCACTAGATCGAGCAACCACATTTTGTTTCTTACTCTTCCACGACACCAAATTACCTCCTACTAAAACACAATATCCGGATGTTGAACGTATGTTAGAGGGTGATCCTGCCCAATCAACGTCTGTATATCCAATGATATGCTCATGGCCTTGATCCTCAAAGAATAGTCCTTTACCGGGAGCTGACTTTATATATCGCAGAATACGAACAACTGCTTCCCAATGGCTATCACAAGGGAAAGTCATAAACTGACTTACAACACTCACAGGAAAAGAGATATCAGGTCTAATCACTGTGAGATAATTCAACTTTCCAACAAGCCGTCTATACCTTTCAAGATTACTAAGTGGCTCCCCCTGTCCTGGAAGGAGTTTAACATTTGGATCCATAGGAGTGTCAATAGGTCTACATCTCATCATTCCCGTCTCCTCAAGAATGTCTAAGGCATACTTGCGTTGAGAAATAACAATACCTGATCTAGACTGAGCAATCTCAATACCTAGAAAATACTTCAATCTGCCAAGGTCTTTAGTCTAGAAGTGCTTAAAGAGATGTTGCTTCAAATCGGTGATACCATCTTGATCATTACCGGTGATAACAATATCATCAACGTAAACAACCAAATAGATATATCGACTTGGTGCAGAATGTCGATAAAACACAGAGTGATCAGCTCCACTACGAGTCATGCCAAACTCCTGAATTACTATGCTAAACTTCCCAAACCAAGCTCGAGGAGACTGTTTCAGACCATAGAGTGACCTATGCAATCGACATATAAGGCTACTAGACTCCCCCTGAGCAACAAAATCAGGTGGTTGCTCCATATAGACTTCTTCCTTAAGATCACCATGCAGAAAAGCATTCTTAATGTCCAACTAATGAAGAGGCCCATGACGAACGGTAGCCATAGATAGAAAAAGACGAACAGATGCTATTTTAGCAACAGGAGCGAAAGTGTCACTATAATCTAGCCCAAATATCTGAGTATACCCTTTTGCAACAAGGCGAGCCTTAAGTCGATCAACCTGACCGCCTGGACCAATTTTGACTGCATAAACCCAACAACAACCAACAATAGATTTACCTGCAGGAAGGGAGACAAGCTCCCAAGTACCACTCTTATGTAAAGCAGACATCTCATCAACCATAGCCTGCCTCCATCCAAAATGAGAAAGTGCTTCACCTGTAGTCTTAGGAATGGAAATAGAGGACAAAGACGACACAAAGGCATAATGGGGTGATGATAGACGATGATAACTTAAGAAGGTATAATGTGGGTATTTCGAGTGGATCGTATACCTTTTTGAAGTGCAAGCGGTTGGCTAGGAGGAGGCAAGTCCGCAGTAGGAGCAGGGTCCGACGCATGACATGAATCATCTGGGACTAGGGTTAGACGTGGACGACAATGATAAGTTCGTAATGGTGGCACTACAACGGGAGATGTAGAAGTAACCGTAGATTCCTCAACGGTTGGCACGGGTAAAGCCTGAGGTATGGGTAAGACCATAGATACATCAGGATGATCAGAAGATGTATAGTAAGGCTGAGACTCAAAAAATGTAACATCAGCGGACGTAAGGTATCGATGAAGATCATGTGAATAACAACGATACCCTTTTTGGACTCGAGAGTAACCAAGAAAGACACATTTGAGGGCACAAGGAGCTAATTTATCTTTTCTTGGGGATAAGTTATGAACAAAACATGTGCTCCCAAAGACACGAGGGGGGATAGGATAGAGATGTGACCGAGGAAACAGTATGGAATGTGGAACCTGATTCTAAATAGAAGAAGAGGGCATTCTATTTATCAAATAACAAGACGTAAGAACTGCATCTCCCCAAAAACGCAGCGGAACATTGGATTCAAGCAGAAGAGTACGAGCGGTCTCAATAAGATGCCGATTTTTTCTTTCAACTACACCGTTTTGTTGAGGGGTGTATGGACAAGTAGTCTGGTGAATAATGCCTTGGTGAGTCATAAACTCCTAAAATTGGGAGGATAAGTATTATAAGGCATTATCACTACGAAAAGTACTAATAGAAACACCAAACTGATTTTCTATTTCAGCAAAGAAACTTTTGAAAATAGAAAATAACTCAGAACGATCTTTCATTAAGAAAACCCAAGTACATCTTGAATAATCATCAATGAAACTAACAAAATAACGAAATCCTAAGGTGGAACTGACTCTACTAGGACCCCAAATATCATAATGAACTAATGAAAAAATAGACTCTAAACGACCCTCAGTACTACGAGAAAATGTAGCACGAATGTGTTTCCCAAGTTGACACGACTCACAATCTAATGGGATAAACTAGACAAACTAGGCACCATCTTTTGCAGTTTGGATAGACTCGGATGTCCCAAATGTTTGTGAATTAGATCTGGGGAATCTGTAATGGAGCATGTTGTTAAGGAATTTGAAGATGTAAGATAGTAAAGGCCTTGTGATTCATGTCATGTTCCAATCATTTGTCCCGTACTGCGATCCTGCATGAGAAAAAAATCATCGAAAAAAGTTATGCTACAATGTAGGGCTTTCGTCAAACGACTAACAAATGCTAGATTAAAAGAAGAACCAGGGACATAAAGAACAGAGTCTAGGGTGACAGAAGATAGGGGTTTGACTTTTCCAACCCCTTTTGGTTTTGTTTGGATCCCATTGGCTAAAGTAATAGCTGGAAGAGATTGTGAATAAACAATATCGGATAAAAGTGATTTATTACTAGAGAGATATGATCAGAAGCCCCAGAGTCCATGACCCATGTTCCAAGAGTACTAGATTGCGACACACAAGCAAAAGAATTACCTGCAACAGACACATCAGGTTGTGCAACCGAAACTACTTGTGGAGACGTTTGCTTATTTGCACGATACTGAAGAAACCCATCATATTCTGTCTGAGCAATATGAGCATTATTGGATGGTGATTAGGTTGAGCACCATATGCTACTGGTGGAGA
Organism: Solanum verrucosum; assembly: GCF_900185275.1. Classification (NCBI taxonomy): domain Eukaryota; kingdom Viridiplantae; phylum Streptophyta; class Magnoliopsida; order Solanales; family Solanaceae; genus Solanum; species Solanum verrucosum. The sequence continues at coordinate 1,150,324 of NW_026020399.1, forward strand.
TGTTTGTTTACTTCCGCGATTTCAAAGGAACTCATTATATTCCTTTAGAACAATAGGATCATAATTGGGTGGTGGACCATGCAAAATATAACATATGTCACGAGTGTGTCCAGGCTTATGACAATGACTACACTTGGATCGAGGTTTCCCAAAACGCCCTCCCCCTCGCCGATTCTCCATAGACTGATATGTACGCTTTTCAAAGGTTTGAGATGCAAGAATAGAGAAGTCAACAGTGGGTGATGAAACTACTTTGTGATTGGGAGGTGCCGCAAGACGAAGGAGACGAGAGAATAATTCATCGATTGTAGGAACTGTAGGGCTAGCTAAAATCTGATCACGCACAGAATCATGATCAGGAGGAAGTTCAGCAAGAGTAAGAACTAGAAACAATATTTGTATGTGTTCTTGTTGTTTTTCCACATTCGTAGTAACTGGCATCAACGTGTCGAATTCCTCCATGACTGCATGTACCTGTCCCAAGTAAGTAGACATATCGGATTCTTGTTTCGTTAAGTTGGTCAATTGAGATATCACATCATAGAATCGAGATATGTCATTAGTGTATAAAACACGAGCCTTTTCCCAAACTGTACAACACATCTGGAATGGGCGAAACAAGGGCATCAATTTGGAATCAATAGAACGCCATAGGAGACTACATAATTGAGCATCTACTTTCTCCCATTGTGCTTTGGCTTTTGCATCTTCCTCGCTAGTCTTTGCCTTTACATCTACCACATAAGTCTTGTTCGTTAAGTGATCTTGGACACCTTGACCCTTGCACTACAGCTCAACCGAGGAAGCCCAAGATAAATAGTTTGAACTTCCCAATAAAAGTTCTGAAGTAATTATAGGGCTAGAACTTCCAATCCCCATATTTTTAGAACCAAAAACATCACACCCAAAAGACATTATGCTAAATTTGTCTTGGAAACAACAAAAAAAAAAACTTGATTATTGAGATCTGATTGTCGGAAAATTCAAATCTCAAAGAAAAAGTTGCCGGAAACAGCCTAGAAATAGTCGGAACCCTAATTCTGAAGATCAGATCTGGTCAAAAACAATATGGGCCTGGTTGGAATGGTTGGACGACCCCAACTATCAAAAAATATGATCAGAAAATCCCTCACGCGCCGGCGCGTGAGCCAGATCTCGCCGGAAACTACCACCTCTGATAAGCGCGTGAGAGCGCGTGGGGTGTTGTTTTCTGATGGTTCTGGATGGGGTTTGGTCGCGGGAGTTTTCCGAGCCTCGAGGTGGTGTTGTTTTTCGCACAACACCCACAAAAAGAAAAAAGAATAACAAAATCAAACCCAACAGTCACCGAAAATTGACAGACATACGATGACTTGTTTGTTCTCACCAATGCTCTGATACCATGTGAGAAATATATGAGAAAAATATTATTGAATTGTGTATCTAAATTGTTACATTGAGACCCTATTTATAGACACTACATTGGAATCCTTTTCCAACTAGGATTCCTATTCTTATTCCTATTCCTATTCCTATTCCTATTCTAAGTAGGAAATACTTATTTCTATTCTAACAGTTGTTTTGATGTCTTTCTCTTTCTTACTTTCATGCATCAGTTACATTTATTTTGAGCCAAGAATCTATCGAAAACAGTCTCTCTATCCCACAAAGCTAGAGGTAAGGTTTGCATACATCCTACCATCCCAAGACCCCATTTTTGGAATTACACTAGGTATGTTATTGTTGTTGTATCAAATATAAATTATAAAAATATATGAGGCATGAAAAGGATCTGGTATAGTGATGATCTATTCAAAAAGAAAAGTTCTCAAATTCCATCTCTTAATTTTCCCTTGTATCCTCTAAGATTTGGAAGATCATACTTTATCTCAAGTTCAAGATTTTGAAATGATATCCTACCATCTGCTTACTCCATAAAATTGTTGATGATTTTGGTCTCTGATCCTACATACAAGTACCAACCAGTTGTTTAATGGTAATTTTGATTGGTAATGCATCTATCTGAACACAATTCACCGGAAAAATTACTCCACCTGAGATGAATGTTATGACCATAAGCATCACTCTAGACCAATGAGTGCCTGCCAGGAACAGAACCAAGTAGTATAGCGATTACTTTTCTTGTTGTATAATCGTGGTATCTGGTTCAACTTGCGTGCACCTTAACTAATTCCATAGGATACCTGCTACCTCCCACCATCACAGGTACCGAGTCACTCTGTCCACAAAAGCTTGAACATATGGAAAGAAATCACCTATAGTTTTTTTGCCTCCGGCGGAATTAGAACCTGAGACCTCAAGATTCTCAATCAACTTCATATGCCACTAGGCCACACCCTTGGATGCAATAATATAGCAATTACTTAGACTACACTATTCACTTGTATTTTCTGATCAGTGGCTTTGATGCACAGCGGAACATAGAAGTCTAACAATTACAAAAGAGTACATCATCAGGCCTAAATTCCCGTAGAGAATGAAAAAAGTTCAATTATCAAATAAACATTGTTAATCATGGAAACCCAATATTTATGAAGAATTAACACCTAACATTAGTAAGTCATTACCAAATCTGGATGAAGCAAGATCAGAAACAGCTAGAATCAGCTGAAAGTAAAAAAGCAAAAAATAAAAACCAACAAGACTTCTTGGACTTTTAACGAGAGTAAGGAATAAGAAGCAACATACATGCAAAGTAAGGTGAATATATACGGAAAAAATATAATTCCCTCCTTTTCAATTTGTTTGTTTGGTTTCGACTTGGCACGGAATTTAAAAAGGTAAAGAGGACCTTTGAATCTTGTGGTTTTAAATTAAAGATATATAGAATGTACCAAAATGTCTTTTAATCTTGTGATCTTAAATATGTCATGTGAAAAGTTAAAATTAAAGAGTTGCCAGAAAAGGAAAGACGCGTTCTTTTTGTAACAGTCTAAAACGGAAAGTAAGACAAACAAATTGAAACAGAGGGGTAACTAACATAGAATATTATGTTTATAACATTGAATTATAATTATAATAATCATAACATCCCATATACAACAAATGTTAATTCCAACAAGCCAACTCAAATTTAAATACCACCACGAAATTACTTCTATCAAACAATTGATAAGTTCAATCTTCAATCAATGCATTGAATTTCAGTTTTCAATTAATCAATCATAAAAGATTTACTTTGCAAAATTCACTTTCATATTGAATTGCTTTGCTGAATATTTAGCATTAGCTTTCATTGCAAGTGCCATTTTTTCTTATCCCAACAATAAGCTTATAAATCATAAACCGGAGAATATAAAAATGAAAAGGTTTACCTTTGATTGCAAGAGACAGTTTTTTTAATCCTACAATAGGCCTATTAATCATAAAATTGGAGGAGGAGGAGGGAAGAAGAAGAAAGTGCACCTAAACAGTAGAAGAAGACAATCAAGAGAACACTAAAGTGTACCTAGAGAGGGATCCTAGTACTCAGGTAGCAAGAGGCATATTTATTGTTGTACTTTTCTCTTCTTGTCGTCTTTTAAAGTTGGGCTGAGAGGAACATTTGTTTCTTTTTTCTTTATCTTTTTTTGGAAATGGTAAAGAAACATTTGTCTCTCACTTAGATCGCTTTGCACCTAAAGTTTAAAGAGTATGCTCCTTTGAAGTTGCATCACTTGCTTTATATCACTATGTCACTTCCATCGATTAAGCAAACAGCTTTAGTAATACAAGCTAAATTGTTACATTACAGAGAAATAAGCAACTGAACTAAACCTAAAATAAATCACAAATGGCCAACTTGTAGCTCCTTTTAAGCTTCCTTTTATCAATGGTTCAACTAATATCCAGAGATCCTTCTTGTTTTAATCCACCATAATTTGAAATGACATGAGACTCTCTTTCTTTTTAAGTAAATGGAATTATGTACATTGACTCACAATGTTGTGCTTCTAATCTATGTTGCTCAAACTCTCCAACTATGTTGCTGCACCCATGTCGGATCCTCCAAGAAAGCACTACTTTTGGACGATCCGACATGCATCCGTTGGCATTTTTGAAGAGTCCGAGCTACACAGCTTCTTAATCATAATGCAGTTTTCAAAGTGAGTAAACAAAAATCTGAAGCACAAGCATGCTCTAGAAAAAGAACTTGATGCCAAATTAAAATAGTTAGACATCACACCATACATGAAAGTATGAGAGATGCTTCTCTACAGAGTGAATCCCTATAAGGATTCTTGCACTTAAATTCGAAAAGAAAAACCTAGATGTATAAAGGTCGTAAGTCAAAAGAAGGAAGTGTGTTAATCACCTGCTTCTGATGACAAATAATGGTATCAACAACATTAATCCAAGTTCATCAGAAAATTAAAGGAAAATTTAGCAAGGTGAAGCAACCTCTGGCTTTAAAGGATAGTGAGAAGCTTACCGTTGTTTGACTGTCTTTTACCAACACCATAACTGCCAACATAACTAGCAGAATTTTTAGGTGGCATGTCTGAGGGTGCATTGCCGAGTCCATAACCAATTGAACCAGATCCATCTCGCTCAGAATTTGCAGAGCGCCAAGTAGAATCACTATATCCCAAACCACCACTATAAAAATCAGCAAAAGCCCCATCATAGCTACCATTAGATGCAGGATATGATGAGGTAGGAGCCCCACTTGATGTAACATTTCTTCCATAGCCTCCAGTCAACCCATATAAACTATCATCACCCCCATAACCAAGATTTCCACTTTGGTTAGAAACATTTCCTCTACCTTGAGGGGAAATTGAAGATGAACCCCAAACTCCAGTGTTGCTAAAGTTTCCTGCCCCGGTGTTCCCATTTCCAGCTACTGCAAAGGTGCTAGAGCTTGTGGAGTTCGTTCCATAACCCAAACCCCCATTTCCCCACAAATTCCGAGTTGCTGAGCTGAAGAATGAACTATTTCCTCCATTTACTCCATCAAACCCAATAGGACCACCAACTCTGTTTGAACTATTAACATAATAAGGGTTCAGTCCCCGTCCATAGCTCAAGCTGCTGTTAAAGTTTGCACTTCCCCCATATCCTGGGCTTAACCCTGGTTCAAAGTTAAGCCCGATTCCATAACCAGAACCAAATGGAGCAAAACCACTCCTACCTCCAGCAATGGGGCTAAATCTACCATCCATCCTGACTCCATATCCTGCAACTGTATTCGGAGAGTATCCTTGTGTGTATCCATTAAGGAAGTTATTGATCCTACTTAATGGATGGTTGAACCCACCAAGTCTTGGACCTGGTGATAACTCTTTGGGGACTGCACGTTTGACCTCGACCATTTTACCATTCAGTTCATGGAAGGGCTTAAGCAATACTTTATCCACTGCATCCTCTGAATCATAAGTTATGAACCCAAAGCCTCTTGGTCTCTGAGTGTTATGGTCGTACATAACTACTACATCTGTGATTGTTCCGAATTGCTCAAAGTACTCCTTAAAGTCAGTCTCAGTTACTGTGGATGCTAAACCTCCAACAAAAATTTTTCTTGTACGTCCTGGACCAGGAGAACCCTGAATGCTAGGACTGCTTCTGCTTATTGTGCTCTGGTCATCCCTAGGGACAGCCTTCTTTGCTTCAACCTGAAATATAAGTAGATCATGATGAGTAAAAAGAAGAGATTTGAGAGTTAATTATAACCACTCTTCCAGATGTGATATGCCATAAGAAAGGGAACAATGTGCCAGTTTAGTGCACGGTAAAACACCATTTGTACCAAGAAAACTTAGATATATAAAGCTAACTCTCCATTACAGTCACATTTCCATTGATTTTGGGTGTCATCCAAAAGTATAATCTCATCAGAAGTTCAAACGACAACTTTATATGCTCCTTGTTCAACAAATCAAAAGGAACCAATTGTAAAACCAATTTGCAAACTAGAACAGCTTACCATCCTGCCATCAATGTTGTGTTTCTCCTTGATTACCCTATCAGCAACAGCAGGATCAGCAAAGACAATAAAACCAAAACCACGGGCACGTCCAGTAGTCCTATCCTTCATAATTACAGCCTCTAAAACCTCCCCATAAGTACTAAAATACTCCTTCAGACGCTCTTCATTTGTGTCCCATGAAATTCCACCAATGAATAACTTCCCAAGATCAGATTGCATTTTCCTACAAACAACAAATCAAAATCCTCAAAACCTCGTCTCCAAGGTACTCAATCATCATCCTATAATATCAAATTTAAAGCTAAAAAAACTACCATTTTTCTCAGGTGCACAGCATAAAATAACATAACTTGATGAAATCAAAGATACATCAAACAAGTCCACCTAACTTTCCAACAAGAACACACCCATCTAGATTCACTTTCAATTCCCACTAGATAAAATGAAATGCAGATTGAAAAAAAACTAAAGAACACACCTTTACAATGAATAAAGTACCAAAACCAATCAAACATTATCAGATTCAATCAAAATGCATCGGATCCTTAAACGATCAATCAAAATTTAGAATCAAAATGTAAAACCCAACAAACAAGCAAAACCAACATCGACCCAACAATCAAAATGCTTTCATCAACCCAAAACAACATCTAACAAAGACAATTGATAGGAAAAAAAAAATGAATACCCAAATCAAGAATCAACCGATTGAAGAATACCCAGATGAGAAAACAGTAAGATCTAAAGAGGGGGCAATAGTAGAACGAAGGGCGTTGTTCTTCCTTCTCTATATTTTACCCCCCAACTTTGGTGTCCCCACTCTTTTCTCTTCTCTTTCCAATCTTTCCAATCAAATATGTAACAATTTTGAATACAAAATTTGTTCAGCTAAGAAAAGATTGTTTCTAAGCCTTTAATTTTATATAAAAATTTAATCTTTTTGATTTTATATTAATTTTTTTATCTTTTTTTTTGTTTTTGTAAGGAGAGAATATGTGGTAGTGAAGAAGAAGGGAGAAACAAAGAAAATTTTTGATCTGATAAATTTGGAAGGGATTGTTTGTCTTCCATTTCATCCTATATATACTTGCTGGAAAAAAATCCTTAACACATTTTCATATGTTAATGTTTGTACGTGCATGTCTATACTATGGTCCTGTCTATGAGAAACATCAACCATTGATTTTAGCCAACTTGTTTGAAATTCAAAGAATCACACATGTTGTGCCATGATGAATGGTGTTGATGGACTTTATCCCATTGCACTTTATTTGTCTAATAATTGAAATTTGAAAAAGAAAAATATGAGTTCCGGACTTGAATTCGAATTTAGTCAGGCTCTAATATAAATATTAGACTTTGAATAAAAAAACTATATGATGATGTTTACTTCTTAATTATCTTTTATTGTTGATTGGCTAAGAAAAGAAAAATAATATAAGATCAATAAAGTACAGAGGATATTTGGACGATTAATTAAATTAGTTATTAGTATTTAATATTAAATTTCGACACTTAACGAGTATTAATATCATGAGTGAATAATTAAATGTTTGTTGTTCCGATATAGTTTTCCAAGATGAAATATTGATGTACTTGAAGTCGTGGTTAATGTTCAATCAATGACGTTATTTCTGTATAAGCGTTATCTAACTGGTTAATATATTTTATTTTTCTTACAGGCGGTATCATCAATGTTAAGCAATAATTTATCTCGTGACGAGGAATGAGCGTCTTGACTCTCATTTTTTTCATGCGAATGTTATGTCATGATAGTAAAATTATACGTGGTCACTAAACGAACAATTCATAAGAAATTTGTGTGATAGCTCCAGATAATAACATGTTGGGATTGAGACACCAAAGAAATAATGATGACTTAATGTTTGATTCAAATTTAAAGTCTGATGTATAGTGTAGTTAAATTTACATTAGATAAAAATAAAATAGCCTATATTATTGTATATCAGAATCGTGCCTATATAACTACTATAGAATCCAGTCATTTTATTTATATAAATATTCATCCTTTAAACAAATATATGCAAAGCAAAATTATTATTTTTTGTAGTCGTTAATTCTTATGTATCAAAGTCAAAGTTCATGTTAATTATAATTGGTATTTACCCAACTACTGTAAGAATTATTATTTATTTACTATTAATTATTTCTTACTTATGGCCCAAGTTTACTTGGAATCAAAGTAATACCATAAATAATATTTAATAAGGAATATGGCCCAAGTTTACTTGGAATCAAAGTAATACCATAAATAATATTTAATAAGGAATAGATCTCGTCCGTACATTGGTTACTTGATGGACGTACTAGATTAAGTCATAACTTCTATAAATTGGTCCTCCCTCCACCCATTAGGGTTACCACATATTCTACACATTAATTCCATCGTTGACAGTTGTGGTAACATAAAGTTAGGGCAAGGAGGTGGAAACCAATTTACGACTAACGTTTCTGCTTCTCTTTGTGATGATGTCTTCCGCATCAAGTATGTGCCTTTAACATTCTCTATGTAAGATTATCATGTTCAAGATCTGAAAGTATTTAATCTAATATGTGGCATCAGAGCCAGGATTGTTTGAACGTATAATCTTCGTATATCTTGCATCCTTATAGATAATATTTACATGATATGTATATGTGAAATTATATTTATGGTTCATAATTTGTGTTTCATAAATCGTACGATATGTGAAATCGTTCATAATTATTTTTTATTTTATTTTTTAATTTGAATGTTTCATAGAAACTTTCATCGTTAATTGGTTAAATTAATGAAGTAAAAGAATTAAAAAAAAAAAAGGTTATCTGCAGCTATAAGCAATTCCTAATTATACTTTAAACTAAAAAGGATTGTTTGATGGACATGCGCTATCATCTGATGTCAAAACTCCTAAATCTATTATTCAAATTGGAGTTTATGGTTGATTTCGGTACTTTTCTGAGAATTGTTTAAATCTTTTATTCCATAAATGATCTACTCGCTATCAGTGAACTTAATCCTTTTGGTTTTGCACAAGTTATTGATTTTATTATTAAAATAATATATATATTTTTTGGGTTTATGTGGTAATGAACCAATTGTACAATAAATTAAAGTAGTCGTTAGACTAAGCAATAAATAAAATGTGTGTACTTTGTGTAAAATAGTTTGTTAGTCACCAAAGTGGCCAAACTAGAGAAATTAGCGTCTACATATATAATATGTATGATCACTTGATGCATGTATTATGTTTTTATAGTTTGTTAGTCACCAAAGTGGCCAAACTAAAATGTTTAAAATTATTCACATGCACAAAATTTTATGAGATTATGTATGCATTTGTATTCATATAGCTTGTTAGTCACCAAAGTGGTCAAACTAGTATGGTTAAGAAAAATGTGCATTCATAAAACTGTCATTTATCTATGAAGGTTAATTAAATGCATATATATTGAAAATTAAATAGATAAATTGATTTTCACTATTGCTAGAACTTAAGAATTTACCCAAAGGTAAATCAATCATTCTACAAATAGTGAAAATTATGAGGTACATTAATCTTTTTAGTCAAACATATATTGTATATCCAAAGATGTTGTATATATTTGATTAAAAATATTCAATTACCTATTAAAGATAAAATTGGCATTTAAATTATGATAATGTGTCGTAATATCTACCCAAAGGAGAATTACGATATATTTTTATCGCTTTACTGAATTCACATTATTTTCTGATTTGTGAGCATTTATATCTATTTTGTAGTTATTCCTCTTCATTCGCATGCTTCGTCTGTTACTGTGTTCAATGGATTGAACTTCTCTGAATGGCATGAATAAGTACAGTTCCACTTAGGTGTAATGGATCTTGACTTGGCTCTGCTGAATGACAAACCTATTGTCATTACTGATAAGAGCAGTAAGGATGAGAAGTCTTTTCATAAATCATGGGCACGCTCTAACAGATTAAGCCTTATGTTCATGCGAATGACTGTTGCTAACAACATTAAGAGTACTATTCCACAAACATAAAGTGCCAGGGAATACCTGAAGTTTGTGGAAGAACGTTTTCGTTCTGCTGATAAGTCTCTCGCTGGTACACTAATGGCTGAACTCACGACCATGAAGTTTGATGGGTCGCGTAGTATGCAAAATCATATCATCGAGATGACTAACATTGCAGCAAGACTTCGGACCTTGGGGATGAAAGTGAATGACACCTTCTTGGTTCAGTTCATTCTGAACTCATTGCCTCTTGAGTATGGACCATTCCAAATTAACTATAACACTATTAAGGATAAGTGGGATATTAGTGAATTGTCCAGTATGCTTACTCAAGAGGAGTCAAGACTAAAGAAACAAAGAGGTCATTCAATTAACCGCATGGGTCAAAGAGCTGGTAAAAGACTTAAAGTGAAGGCCAACAAGTTTAAGAAAAAGAAAGCACCTGCTAAAGTTTCACAGGATGCTCATAAGGAACTCAAGGCTGATGTGTGTCGTTTCTATAAAAAGGAAGGACACTATCAGAAAGATTGTCTGAAACGTAAAGCTTGGTTTGAAAAGAAAGGGATTCATTACGATCCAAACTACAAATCCAAATAAGAATTTTGTGTTCATGGGAAATCATATGAAGGATCAAATTGAAGGCATAGGGACTTATCGATTGATCTTGGAGACTAGATATCACCTTGATCTATTACAGACTCTTTATGTTCCTTCAGTTTCTAGGAATTTGATTTCCCTTTTAAGACTTGATATTTCAAGATTTGATTTTAAGTTTGGACATGGATGTTTCAATTTATATAAGAATTACTATTTTTTATGGTTGTGGTGTTCTTATTGATGGTTTATATAAATTGAAACACGATAATAATTTTTATGAATCCCTGCTTACTATTCATCAAAAATGTTGGAATTAAATGTAGTTCACTAAATGAAAGTTCTGCTTATTTGTGGCATAAACGTTTGGGTCATGTATCCAAAGAACGATTAAAAGGATTAGTAAAGAATGAAATTCTTCCGAATTTGAATTTTGCTGATCTTGATATATGTTTGGATTGCATTAAGGGAAAGCAAGCCAAACATACTAAGAAATGTGCCACAATGAGCACTCAACTTCTTGAAATTATACACACTGATATTTGCGGACCCTTTGATGTTCCATCTTTAGGTGGAGAAAAATATTTTATCACCTTTATCGATGATTTTTCACGTTATGGATTTATCTATTTGTTGAAAGAAAAATCTCAAGCAACGGACGCTCTCAAAGTGTACGTTAATAAGGTTGAAAGACAATTAGATAGGAAACTGAAAATCATTAGGTTAGATATAGGTGGTGAATATTATGGAAAGTATAACGAATCAGGACAATGTCCAGGTCCATTTGCAAAATTCCTTGAAGAACATGGCATATATGCACAGTATACTATGCCAGCAACACCTCAACAAAATGGTGTTGCAGAAAGGCGTAATCAAACACTTATGGATATGGTTAGGAGTATGATGAGTAATTCCTCATTACCCAAATCATTGTGGATATATGCTCTTAAAATCGTTGTATATTTATTAAACAGGATTCCTAGTAAGGCAGTTCCAAAGACCCCTTTTGAACTGTGGACGGGAAGGAAGCCTAGTTTAAGACACTTGCATGTTTAGGGCTGTCAAGTGGAAGCTAGAGTTTATAATCCACATGAAAAGAAATTAGATTCTCTAACGGTAAGTGGTTACTTTATTGGTTATCCAGAGAAATCTAAAGGGTATAGGTTTTACTGTCCAAATCATAGTTCGAGAGTTGTTGAAATCGGTAATGCAAAATTCATTGAGAATGGTGAAGTTAGTGGGAGTGTTGAATGACAAAGTGTGGAAATTAATGAGGTAAGGGTAAATATTTCATTTCCCATAAATGTACCTACTTTCGCACCAATAACAAATGTTGTTCCTTTTGTTGAAAAGCACTTTAACAATGTTGAACAATATTTGGGTGAAACACTTCAAGAAGGAACTAACTCACAAATATTTGACGCAAATGAATCAGAAACAGTGCCATTAAGAAAATCTCAAAGAGAAAGAAAATCGGCCATTTCAGATGATTATGTAATTTATTTGCAAGAGTCAGATTTTGACATTGGAATTAATAAAGATCCGATTTCATTTTCACAGGCCATAGAAAGCATTGAGTCTGATAAATGGATTAATGCCATGAATGAAGAGTTAAAATCCATGGAATACAACAAAGTCTGGGATCTTGTTCAATTACCAGAAAGTTCTAAAAGAATCGGATGTAGATGGGTCTTCAAGACCAAACGCGATTCTAATGGTAATATTAAACGATATAAAGCCAGACTTGTTGCCAAGGGATACACTCAAAAAGGAGGCATTGATTATAAAGAGACCTTTTCACCGGTCTCAAAGAAAGACTCATTAAGAATTGTTTTGGCTTTAGTAGCTCATATGATTTAGAGTTAAATCAAATGAAAATTGTCTTTCTTAATGGAGACCTCAAGGAGGATGTTTATATGGACCAACCAGAGGGTTTCAAAATTAAAGGAAAAGATCAGATGGTGTGTAAACTAAAGAAGTCAATATATTGACTCAAACAAGCCTCACGACAATGGTATATAAAGTTTAATGATACCATAACATCTTTTGGATTTAAGGAAATTACCGTTGATCGGTGCATATACCAAAAGATTAGTGGGAGTAAGTTTATATTTTTAGCCCTGTATATTGATGACATTTTACTTGCTGCTAATGATTTAGGCATATTGCGAGACGAAAGACTTTCTCTCTATGAACTTTGAAATGAAAGATATGGGTGAGGCATCCTATGTGATAGGGATAGAAATATTCCGTGATAGATCACAAGGATTATTAGGATTGTCTCAAAAGGTTATATCGAAAGAGTTCTAGAGAGATTTAACATGAACAATTGTTCAGCAGGAATAGTTCCTATTCAAAAAGGGGACAAATTTAATCTCATGCAATGCCCAAAGAATGATGTAGAACGAAAGGAAATGAAAACATTTCCTACTCTTCTATTGTTGGAAGTTTGATGTATGTTCAAACTTGCACAAGACCGGATATTAGCTTTGCGGTCGGAATGCTAGGAAGATATCAAAGTAACCCTGGAATTGATCACTGGAAAGTTGCAAAGAAAGTCTTAAGGCACCTGAAGGGAACGAAGGATTATATGCTCATGTATAGGAGATCCAATCACTTAGAAGTTACTGGATACTCGGATTCAAATTTTGCTGGATGCGTTGATACTAGAAAGTCCGCATTTGGTTACTTGTTCCTATTAACTGAAGGAGCAATATCGTGGAAGAGTGCTAAGCAATCTATCATTGCTACATCCACAATGGAAGCAAAATTTGTGGCAAGTTATGAAGCCACAATTCATGCATTATGGATGCAAAACTTCATTTCAGGACTTGGGGTTGTCGACACCATTACCAAGCCGCTGAAAATTTATTGTGATAATACTGCAACAGTATTCTTCTCCAAGAACGATAAGTACTCCAAAGGTGCCAAACATTTGAAATTAAAGTACTTTACCGTCAAAGAAGAAGTTTAGAAACAAAGAGTGTTACTTGAGAATATTAGACTTGATCTCATGATTGCAGATCCGTTAACAAAAGGCTTACAACCAAAGACATTTAAAGAACATGTTCAAAGAATGGGTCTTGGTTGTACTTATGATTGATGCACTTATGATATTTTACACTCTGAGCTCAAATTATGTGTTTCTGATATACATTAATGAATTTTCTGTTTCTCATAATGGTGTACACATTATTGTTTGAGATTTCACAAGATAAGTCTCTATGAGACATTATTGTGGACCATAAAATGTTATATGTTTTTATAGCTTATGAACCTAGTATGATAAGTTGCCAATGCAGTAGTATATGGAAGGAAGTATGTAGCTTAAAATTTATGTACAACCGCCATAACTCACATTAGTAGTTTGTTATATTGTGGTATTTATGATGGACATTATAGAAGAGATTTATTAGACGCGCAACTAATGTTTATTAAATATTAATGTTATATGGTCATTGGGCCAAGTGGGAGAATGTAAGAATTATTATTTATTTACTATTAATTAGTTCTTACTTATGGCCCAAGTTTACTTGAAATCAAAGTAATACCATAAATAATATTTAATAAGGAATAGATCTCGTTTGTACATTGGTTACTTGATGGACGTACCAGATTAAGTCATAACCTCTATAAATTGGTCCTCCCTCCACCCATTAGGGTTACCACATATTCTACACATTAATTCCATCGTTGACGGTTGTGGTAACATAAAGTTAGGGCAAGGAGGTAGAAACCAATTTACGACTAACGCTTCTGCTTCTCCTTGTGATGATATCTTCCGCATCAAGTATGTGCCTTTAACATTCTCTATGTAAGATTATCATGTTCAAGATCCTGAAAGTATTTAATCTTACAACTACTACTTTGTTATTTAGACACTAATTGAAAATCTTATTTCTTTTTTAAGTAATGTCTCTCACACTAATCTTATAACACCTGATACACATAATTTCATTTTTTTAAAATCTTATTTCGTTCTTAATTAATGTCTCTTATGCAAATCTTTTCAAACTTAATACACATAATTTTATTTTATTTTAAATCTCAAATCTTTGTTGCATTGCGTGGTACGATTTAGAAGGTTGTGTTAACGACATTCATAAATATTCGCTCAAGTTCATTAGCAATAGTATTGATCAAGTCTGAGTGAAAACGAAATAGATATATCATATATTATCAATACATCCAAAAAAAAAAAAGATTATTCATTGCTCAATTGACTTCTATCATCACCTATCAAAATATGTATATACGTGAATTGTGAAATGCTAGGTTTTTATACATGTGTTGGATTATTTTACCAGTCATGTTTGCATCACAATTGCGAGTAAAATTCATACAACTATACTCTAATTGCATAATTTGCAAATCATGAAGAAAGAGATACGATACATTGCTAAATATTTTAATATATATTTTATATATTATTGATGGCGTAGGACGTAAATATCATATTGATAGCGTAAAACGTAAATATATTATTTTTGGTGTGTTTAAAGATGATTCCAGGCAATTTTGAGATGATTTTAAATTAAAGATTCATAATTGAAAATGACTCCATCTGTATATCTCCACCGCATATTTGTGTATATCACGATATATGTTAAAGTATAGCAACCAGTGTATATATTTTATCTCATAGACACAATTTTTATCTATGTGTGATACTACATTAATATACAATGTAATATAAACATATCACTAACCTATTTCAAATTAAAATCTTATGAAATTATTGTGTTTAGACATAAGTTTTACAACAAAAATGGAGGAAATTTTTGTAGTTGTTAATTTTGAAATATGTAAATTAATTTTTGACTTGCACAATTTTCATAAGGTCTTTTATGATTAAATCCAATTCACCTTCTTTAATATATTTTAAAAAATCTTCTCTTCATATCATCTTGTATGTTTGGTGAGATTTGACTTTCTAATGTCAATATTTTGGACTTCAATTAATAAGCTTAATTATTGATTTAAAAATACATGTAAATAGTTATTAGATGTTGTATGTAAGTGTCAATATCCTAAAAAAATAAATGACAATGAATTTGAAAAAGAAAATGAAAAGACCCAACCTTTTCTCGACTAACTGAATAAAATAATAAGTAGTAGTAATAGTAATAAAGAAGAACATGGAAATATTTACATGATATAATCACTATTAAAGTTATTTTTAAAAACTTTACTTTTTGTTTTTTGTAAACGTAACCAAAGTTTAAAATGTCCACTTCTACATTACAAACTCATCATTTCTTTTGCATTTTCTTTCTATTTTTTCAAATAAGGATGCAAAGTATATATATATATATATATATATATTTACATTGAGATAATATTAGATGGTGACATTTATTCTACAAAAGGACTAAATGGTGTGGTTGATTGAATGTTGAATTATTTGCGTAAAAATTAGAAAACAATTCTCACTTAACATTATATACAATTCTCACAGTTTAAAGTTGACTTGTATTAATTTAAATTTTATACAAATATTTTAAAGTTGATTTGTTATAGTTTAAACATGACATCAATACTTTAAAATTAACCTGTAACTGTTCAAACTTCAAACTATTGATATGAAATGTAATTACTTAAGCTTATCTTTATAGAGTAAAGCTCTCAAAACAAAAGCAATTCTTCAAGCCACAATTTAGGGGTAAAAAACGTCGTTTAGTTCTTCTAAATACAAGGTTATGAGTAGGGATGTTCATGATTTGGATAAAATCGATCTAAACTAAAAAAAATTGAATCAAATTGATTAAATAAACTGAGTTTATTTAGGTTTTGTTTGGTTTGGTTTTATATTTTTAAAATCGATAGTATTTGGTATGATTATGATTTTGTTAAAAAAACTGAAGAAACAATCGAACCGACAAATTACACACATATATTTGATTTGATTTTCTCAATTTTTTGTGTGTTAGCCCATGAATATTTTGGTGATATGGACTAGTTATTAAATTTTTTTGTAAAACCTTTATGGAACCATTCATAGGTATAAGGAGGAGCAATACGTGAAGCCTTTGCATTTTTCACACATATTTCGGATATTTAGGAGCCATTTTACAAGAATTATGCGATTTTCTCAATTTTCGTGTGTATTATCCCATAAATTTTTTGGTGATATGGTTTCCGGACAATTTTTCTGCAAAACTATTATGGAACCTTTCGTAGGGAGTTGGGGGAGCAGTACATGTGGCCTCACAATTTTTTGCACATATTTTCGATTTAAGAGCTATTTTATTGGAATTAGGTGATTTTCTTAGTTTTTCGTGTGTAATGCCCATAAATATTTTGGTGATATGGATTCTGGATGATTTTTTTGTCAAACCTTTACAGAACCCTCCATAGGGAGTTGGGGGAGCAGTACGTGAAGACTTCACAATTTTTTGCACATATTTTTTTACATTTAGGAGCTATTTTACAAGAATTAGGCAATTTTCTCAGTTTTTGTGTGTGCCTGAATATTTTGGGCATATGGCTTCTGGATGATTTTTCGTAAAAACCTCTACAAAACCCTCCGTAGGGAATTCGAGGACCAATACGTGAAGCCTCATCATTTTCATAATTTGGCATTTAGAAGCAATTTTACAGGAATTATACGAGTTACTTACTTTTTCGTTTGTGTTATATTTCAGTGATATGACTTTCGAATGAATATTTTGCAAAACCTTTATAAAATCCTTCATAGGGAGATGCGGGAAAGGTACAAGAGGCCTCACAAATTTTTACACATATTTTGGGCATTTATAAGTCATTTTAAGAAATTAAGCGATTTTCTTTGTTTTTTTATATGTGTGAATCATGAATATTTTGGTGATATGGCTTCGAATGATTTTTTCGAAAAACTTTTACGGAACCTGCCGTAGAGAGTTGGGGGAGCAGTATGTGAAGCCCCACCAGTTTTTGCACATATTTTGAAAGATTTGTTGGATATATAAGAGTTTCATCCGATCGAATATTTTTCCATGACGTGCTCCAGTTTTGTTCGTTAAGAATGATGGTTCACTTCGCATGTGTATTGATTACCGATAATTGAACAAGGTAACAATTAAGAATTAATATCCTCTTCCAAGGATTGATGATTTGCTTGATCAACTCCAGGGAGCGAGTTACTTCTCTAAGGTTGACTTTTGGTCGGGTTATCACTAATTGAGGGTGAAAGAAAGTAACATTCCGAAGACAATTTTTCAAACTCGGTATGGTCATTATGATCAACTCCAGAAATTAGGCGATTTGGTAACAAAAATATATTTGCAAGATTAGAAAGAAGAAAAAAAATAATTAAAGATTTCAACCCTCCAAAAAAATGTATAATCTTGATTGAAAATTTGAAATATCAATATTTTAATTGAATAAAAATAACATTTTGATTTAATTTTTTTGTAATGGATGTTTAAACTAGTTTCTCTTTATAAATTAATCTTAATATTAAAAGTACATTAATATTTGCCCTTTCTTTGACGCCTGTTAAGAAATCAGCGAATCAGGTTGCTCATTATCTTGCTAGAGCATCTGGTTCGATGGAGTGGGATACTAATCCTCCATCTCTCATTACCGATGTACTCATTTTTTATTTGAATAATACATAATGAAAGAACCATTTCAAAAAAAATACTTGCCCTTTATTGTAATTTGACCCTCATAATCACTTTTTGAGAAAGATTAGTCAAACACAATTTGCTTATAAAAACACTTTGCAAATGAATTAGCCAAACACAAATTATTGTTTTTCAAAAGCACTTTTCTAAAAAGCTATTTTTTAAAAAAATGCTTATTAAAATAAGCAATTTTTAGCAGTAATGCCATACAGACTCTAAGTGTGAATAATTTGAAATAATTATCTTTGAAAAATCTTTTTAAAAAACAAAATATTTAAAACTAATTTCAAGAGACCGTACTTGTGGAATTTCACTAGGTATGTTACTGTTGTTGTTCGTGATTTTATTATTTTTCAGAAGAAACAAAAAGAAATTATGGAACTAGATTTTACTCTAGTAAAACCCCTTTGGTATATAGAAGAAGAAACCTTAGTAGCAATACTACAGGTAATTAAAAAATTAGATGAAGATCTAAAAAGAAAAATAGTAACCATAATTACTCTAAAAAATAAATCTGAAGAACAAAGATATGAAATACATTATATTTTTTCTGAAGAAATTATAGATAACATGACTACTTCTGATTATTATTTTTCAGAATAAATAAATATGAGCTTAAGAGAAGTCTCAGAATTATTAAAAGATTTAATAGAAAGTCATAAACAAATAACTTTAAAGTTAAAAATAATAGAAATAGAGATCATTTCTCTAAAAGAAAATCTTCCAAGAAGAATTACTAATATAATTGAAAAAACAGAAAAAGTTGACAAAAGAATAAGTCAAAAATATATAAATGAATTACTAGCAATAAAATTTGCAAGTAAAAACACTTTATCAAAAAGGAAGTATGGATGAAATATTAATCCAAAAATTCTTAGAAAAACAAAATCCAGAAAAAAAGTTAGATGAAACTCTAGAAGAAAATCTAGAAGAGAATCTAGAAGAAAAAGATCAAAACGAATCATCAAAATGAATGAACTAGTTTATGCAATGGAAGATCTTAATCTTTCAGAACGAGAATTAAAAGTGTTTATGAATAAAGGGGAAACAGGAGGACCCCAAGGAAAATTTGAAGAAGGAGATGGATCTAAATCCATTAAAGAAGAATAGCAAGAGCCAGAAAAGAATGATAATTTTTTTGCAAATAAAGCAAAAAAGAATAAAGATTTTATAAAACAATATGATAATGATGATAAATCCAGGTTCATGCCTAATAGACTTCCTACAGGAGATATAGAAACACAATTCCTAGATCTAGATTGTAAAAGAGATCCGGAAACAAGTCTAGACTTATGGTCTCAAAACATGCTCCTATATTTCTTACTAGGAAAAGGAAACTATACATATGAAGAAAGATATATCATCGTGATAAATATTTTTATAAGAAAAGTAAATGACTGATTCTCTGGATTAACAGAAGATGCAGAGAAAATTATAAAAAATGATACTTTAGAAGGATTAAAAAGTTCATTACAAGAAGGTATAACAAACCTAAAACAATACATTGCTAATGAATTCTTTGGTGGGTAAGGAAGCCCTATAGACAACAGAGAAAAGGTAAGAACAATTGCTAAAGAGCATTTAGAAAAATTACAAATCTGTAAAATGAGTTATATTCAAGAATACACTTGTGAATTCGAAGAATATTACTATAAAATATTTGATAGTGGAAAAGAAATGATGTCATATCTTGAAAAATACTATAAAAAATTACCAGGTTTTTGGGCAAAATACTTCAGAGAAGAATATGAAAAAGAAAATAAAAAAGGAGATATTCTTAGTCAAAGAATAAATTTCCTAAAAAATAGACTTGTTCAATTATGTATGTCACATAATATACAAAGAAAAGCCAAAAGAATTAATACACAGATTTACTGTATGGATACAAATGCAGCCACCCAGTGGGGATGTAATGATAAACCTTATAAGAAAAGAAAACTCAAAAAGGGTTTAATAAAAAGAAAAAAAAATTCTAGACAAAATTATGTACGTAGAAAAAGATACTATAAAAAGAAAAAAGAATTTACAAAAACAAAACCTGCAGAAAAATGCAAATGTTATAATTGTGGTGAAGAAGGCCATAAAAGTTACGAATGTAACGAGAAAAGAGTAAGAATCTCAAAAATTGACAGAGTAGAAATTGATTCAGATCTAGAATCTATAAAATCAATAGGAAGTGAAGACTTCTTTAATGAAATCTATGAAGAATACTTAACCAGTTCAGAAGATTCTAACTAAATGAGTAAAGAAATTCAAGAAAGAGAAGATTCAGTTCAAATCTTAGAAACTGAAGAAGATCACAGAGGATATGCTTTAAAAGCAACCTTTGATGGAGAGATATTCAGAAAAATCCAAGGATTAAAACTAAATCTTAAAACAGAAGATAACCTATTAAGTAGAATGCAAAGAATGTTTGCAAGAGATAAAATTTCCTATCATGAATATCAGGAAATAGAAAAAGTAATAGAAATTACCCAAACAATAGGAAAACATAAACTAAACCTGTTAACAAAACCTATGATAGATCAAATTCTTAGAAAAATTCCTAAAAGAAAAAGAAAAAAAATGAATTATGTTCATTTAGGAGGAATCCAAATATTAGTCAAGTCGACTTTTAAAGAAGGAATCAATTGTCCAATAGTTATAAATCTATCAGACGAAAGATTTATAAATGCAAGAGAAGGAAATCTTGATATAGTAGAGGGAAACCTAGCCTATACAAAACTCCGATTTACTTATTATCCAAAATATTGTATTTCACTCAAGAATGCTGATTTTAATGATGCATTCAATTTACATTTTCAGATCAAACGAAAAGATCTATTTAAACCAGGTAATCATATAATGAGTATCTATTACCAGACTTTGTACACAGTTACAAACTCAAACTATGGAAAAGTTTATAAAAACAAAGAAATGATCGAAATAGAACAAGAATGTGCAGGGATAGCAAGAATTGTTGAAGCAGAAGTTCAGCAAGCTCAAATTCCAGACAAATATGAGATTCAGTTCGAAAAAACGCAAGAAATAGAAAGTTCTAGTAATCCTAGACTATCAATAGAATATGGAAGGAATTCCATTAGAAAAAAGTATATCTAATAGATATCCTACAAAGATTATAGAAATTTCAAATATTACTAAGATAAAAGGAAGAATCTTTTTAATTGAATTGAATGGAAACATCAATAAATCTTGATACAAACAGGAGCAACAACAAACCATGTAAAAGGTATTCTACTAGATGGAATATCAATATATGAATGTAAGCAATATACTTATAAAACCTTCGAAGGAAATAACTTTAGTTGTAAAAATATGGTAGATTTACCTATACAACTAGATACAATAAGAATATCAGTTCCATGTTATATTACAAATCACGAAAGTGATTAGGATTTAATCCTAGGAAACCTTTTCCTAAATAATTTAGAAGACTTATAGTATAGGAAAAAATGACATAGAAATGTTGTACAAAGGTGAAACATGTTTCATACCAAAAATGTAAATGCCAAAAGAAACTAATTTTAAAGTTTCAATTTTCGTAGAAATAACTTTCTATGATACAAAAATAACAACATGTTGTCAAATAGACAATGGATCTGAAACAAGTCTAGCAAAATCTTTTTTAATAAAAGATTGTGACATAAATAAAAATAACATATCAATGGCTGAAATCACAGGAGATAAAGAAAAACTTTCAAAGTCTAAAGAGAAAGTAGAGATAATCTTAGGATCAAAGATTGTTTCTATAAATAAATTATTTGTTTATGATAAACTGGAAACAGATTTATTACTAGGAAATGATTTTCTACTACTGTTTCAGGATTATCATCAAACATTATACATGATAAGCCTTAAAACTCCTTGCGGACATTTTATCAAAGTCCCAAGAAAACAAAATCCTTATAATCTTGAAAAAGACAATGAAAATTTTAAAAGAAAATACTTAGAAAATCTAAGAAAAATTACTTGTAAGTGTCTTAATCTAGAAAAGATTAAAGAAAATTTACAAAAATCTTATTGAGAAAATCCATTAGAAAAATGGGAACAAAATCATGAAAGGGCAATTCTAACCTTAAAAGACCCTAGAATAATTATCAGAGTCAGACCCATGCTCTACAACGAAGATGATAAAATTGAATTCAAAATTTAAATTAAAGAATTGCTCAATTTAAAATAAATAAGAATGAGTAAAAGTCTTCATAGTAGCCCAGCATTTATGGTAAGAAACCATGCTGAAATAAAAAAAGGAAAAACTCGTATGGTAATAAACTATAAAGAACTAAACAAAAATTGCTTATTTGATGGATATTTTATCCCAAATAAAAATAATCTGATTAACCTTGCAAACGGGAAAACCTATTTCTCAAAATTTGACTGTAAAAGTGGATTTTGGCAAATAAAATTAGCAGAAAACTCCATTCAGTTAACTGCTTTCAGCACTCCTAACGGACATTATAAGTTGTTGGTCATGCCTTTTGGGTTAAAAAATGCGCCACAAATATTCCAAAGAAAAATGGATAAAATATTTTTAGAAAAGGAATTTTTAATTGTCTATATAGATGACATTCTAATATGTTCTAAAACACATGAAGAGCATTTAAAACATCTGAAAGAATTTTCAGAAATTTGTTTAAAAAATGGAATTGCGTTAAGTCAGAAAAAAGCTGACATCAATAAAAATGAAATAGAGTTCTTAGGAATGATTATTTCAAAAAATGGAATTGAACTCCAATCACACATCTAAAAAAAGACCATAGAATTTCATGATAAATTAACAACAAAACAAGAAATTCAAAGATTTCTAGGTTGTCTAAATTACGCAGGAAAATTTATTTCGGATTTAGCTAAGAAACGGAATATACTACAAAAGTTAATAAGAAAATCCAACAGACTTGGATGGACAAAAGAACACACACAGTGTATCAAAAGTTTAAAAGAAGAATGTGCTAAGTTGCCAAAACTTAGATTACCAGAAGATAATGATAATCTAGTTTTACAAACAGATGCATCTGACTATCATTGGGGAGCATTATTGCAAACCGTTTTCAATGAAATTTGCAGGTACACAAGTGGTACTTTCAATGATGCTGAAACAAGATATTCCACAAATGAAAAGGACTAGTTGGCTATTGTTAGAGGAATTAGAAAGTTTTCTACTTTCTTTTTGTCAAAACAATTTGTTATTAGAACTGATAATACACAGGTGTCAGGACTAATATTTAACAAGCTTTCTTCTGAACCTCAATACAGAAGATTGCATCGATGGCAAGTGTTATTATCCTTTTATTCATTTATAATAGAATATATTAAAGGAAGTGACAATTTTCTTACAGATTTTATCTCCAGAAATGTCCAATATGGACAATCAGACGAAAATCCTAGTAAACAGGATATATGAAAAAATGGAAACAGTGGATGAATCCATAGATAATAGAAGCCAGAGGTTATTCAAAATCAGAGATGAACTGTCAAAGTTATCTGAACAAGCTCGGATTCTACAATCTGAAATAAATCAGCTCAGTACTACACAAGCTGAAAACATGAGAGAATTTTTACTCTTATGTGAACATTTGGATACATATCCAAAACATAATTCAATTCTAAAGGGGAATATTAATCCCAACAAAGTGGCAGGAGATGTCCTACTAGCACTTAGTGCCCAAAATATCTCAAAGGTAAGCACGAATATGCCTAACCCTACATCGAAAGATGAATGAAAAAATCGAGCAACAATTGAAGCTTCTACTTCGAAAGAAGGAACAAGCTCATCCTCAGCAAAAGCTGAAAAACCTATCTCTGGGAAACCAGAAAGCAAAACTAACCAAGTTCCTTCAGGAACAAAAGTGTTTTCTTATTTTCAGGTTGGCAAACAACATCCTAAAGAGGAAGAGTATCTTGCATTTACAAGATATGTATACAACCTCCCTAAAGAAAGTGGAGAAACATTTGGTGTTTTAGGAACAACAAGTTTGTTTTCGAGAATATCAATATTTCCAAACGGATCACCGGGCTTTACAGCTCAATTATTTGAATTTGGATATTTAGATCGAGTATACGTAAAACAAGATCTAAAAAAGTATCTTAATTACCAACAAAATTGTTTAATTCAGTTAAAAACCATGCCCAAGGAGATGACGTTTATTACAGATTTTACAGCATTTCCATGAAATGCAAAGATTTACAGGCTTATTATCCGACTCTCAACTACATATCAGTTGAAAAAATAAAAGATTTCAATACCAAAGCCACAGGTGTAGACAAGAAACTTCCTCATATCAACAAGAAGTGGATTCAAACTAAACGAGCTTTAGGGATAAAAGCATTATGTTTTATTCTTAAACGATTTTATAATGAAGACTGCAGAGTCCTAGATCAAAAGCAAGATTGGGTTTTGATAACCAAAGGAAAATCCAAATCAAAAGAACTAAAAGATAGAATTCTTGATATAGAGCTTCACAGATTAGGAGCAACGGAAGAGACATGGAAACTAACATGTAAAATGCTAGATCACAATCATCCAGGAGCAGAATAATTGTCAAATAAAAGACAAAACAAGAGACGTAAGCACTTACGTCATGAAGATATCAACAAAAAAAGAAATCATTTCTTTTTCTCAAAGTCAAAAAGAGAGGTCACATCTTGTCGGTCATCAACAAAAGAAGACGGACAAAGACATCCTCATCTTATCAACAAAGAATCTTCAATCAATGAAGGACTAAAGAGAAAATATGTAGAAGTTTAGGAAAGTCCCTAAAACTTATATTTTGTAATAAGTCCCTCCTTCCATCTATAAAAGGAGATGAACTTCATACTTGAGAGACAGACTACATTTTCTGAGAAAAGACCCTTCTAAGAAAAATGTTAGGTACATTCAAGAGTATGAGTAGTGAGTAGTAACTTCTCCCGCCAGGGAAAAATATTTTCTTTTATGTCGTGAGTATTTGTAAGATATAGCTATAGTTTGTTTGTAAAATAGTCATATGAAATAAAGTTTGGTTTTTATATCTCTCTTCTTACTCCATAAATAGTCTTAAACGAAGGTTGCGATCTTCTGCCTTAAGGAGGAACAATAAGGAAGTAAGCCGCAAGACTGAGGTCGATTAGGCTGAAATATTGTTCATTGCCTGGAGGAGAACTACTGTGATAGTGATAAAGACTATTCATCGAATAAAAGAAGGAAAGTATAAACGCACAACTTTTTATTTCATATTATTATTTTAAAGATTAAACTATATTATAATTTCACATACTTAGACATATACGAATTACTTAGTACCTATAGGGAATAAAAATATAAATTGAAAATCTCATGTTAAGTACAACTTCATATTTATATCATGCCATTAGCATAATAAAATATTTTGAAAATAACTTCATGTTTATATCCATGCTATTAGCAGAATGAAAAATATTCAATATCATGTTCATGCTATAAGAAAGAGAGCCTGAAGGCATAAAAAAGCTTTATATCATTTTGATAAAGCAATACCAGAAATGGAACAAGCATATTTGAATGCTAGCTTAAGGTCTGAAGCAATTATATTTGCTATACATGAAATGAAAATGCATAGAATACAAGAGTATTATGAATATAAAAATACTCTATTTATTTTAAAGAATTACAGAGTATTTACTGCATAATTATCCGCAACCCTGTTTTTTAAACAACAAGAATTATTATTATTATATATATATATATATATATATATATATATATATATATTATAGGTTTATATACGACTTTTATTTGTATAAATATTTGGAAAATTATCTAAAAATAAATATTTTAACTTATGTAACGTATTTCATTTATAAAAAAACTAATTGAACTTTAGTAAATATGTAATTAATCTTTATTTTAAATAAATAAGCTAACTATTTTACTTTGTTCAGAATTCAGATCAAGAAGCTCGCCAAATTAATTTCAGTTTATCTCATATCATATTCAACGAATTCGAATTATGGACGAGAATTTTTCAAAGAATCGGTCCAATTAGTTTATTTATTGGACTAATTTTTGCTTTTAATTGGATCAACCCAAAAATTGAGCCTGGAATCACTCAAACCCCGCGCTCCTTTCCCTTCCCTTCCATTCGTCACTCTCCAGTCTCCATTCTCTCCTCTCCCAACGGTCCTTTAAGAAATTGTATTGTCTCTGCAACGGCTATTTGCGACTGAAACTTGAAATCTCCTACACCCTACAAAGCTTTATTTGTTGTCTATAAATATCAGCCATTTGAAATTTTTAATTCTTAGTTCTGGAGAAAACTATTCTAGTCTAGTCTGTTTTAAGTTATCTTTCTGTTTGAGTTACACGTGGTGGAGGGTTTGTCATCTTCGATTCGTCATCCCAGAAAGTTGATCCTAAAAAGGTAATATTATCTCAATTTTTAGTTTGTTATACGTTGAATTTCTGTATTAGCAGTTTTTTTCCAAATTTTACTTTGACCGTCCAGTATTCAATTCCTTTTCTCGATAATTCTTTGTGTATTCATTGTTCCTGATATATAAGCTTATGTTTGCAATCTTAGGTAGAATGATTAATTTTAGGGGGTGGCCTCGGGGCAGGGCACCTTGAGGCTGGGGGTTGGGGGCGGCATGGAGAATAAGGGGTTGGGGGGCAGCATAGAACATAGGGGGTCGGGGGCGGCATAGAGGATAGGGGGTTCGGGGGCGGCATAGAGAATAGAGGGTCAGGGGACGACATAGAGTATAGGGGTCGCGGGGAGGGGGGCATAAATGATAGGAGGTCGAGGGTGGCCTTGGGGAAAGGAGCCTCGAAGCCGGGGGTGGCCTCGGGGCAAGGCGCCTTGAGGATGGGGGTGGCTTCATTCCACGACGTCTGGGGTCCGGGGGGTCTCAAGGATAGGGATCGGGGGGCGGCAGAGGATAGGATGTCAGGCGGTGGCATAGAGGATAGGAGGTCGGGCGACGGCATAGAGGATAGGGGGTCAGGGGCAGTATAGACAATAGGGGATCGGGGGCATAGAGGATAAAGGGTCGGGGTGGTATAAAAGATAGGGGTGGCATCGGGAAAAAACGCCTCGAGGCTGGGGGTGGCCTCGAGATCGGGGGTCATGGGGGTTACCTCGGGGCACGACTAATTAACGTTTCAAAGACACTTCATCCAGTTCTAGGTGTCAACGATCGTAAATCAGTATAAACCCAACTAAATCAGTAAAGCCGACATGTCCAAATAAACTACGAATACCTTTCACCGAAATTGGTGGTGGTAACTTCTCAATCACTTCAATCGTTGCTTTATCAACCTCCGGCCCTTTTTGGGACACTTTGTGACCAAAGACTATACCTTCCCTAACCATGAAGTGTCATTTTACCCAATTTAGGACCAAATTTGTCTCCACACATCTTTGGAAAACTTGTCCCAAGTGTGTTAAACAGGTTTCAAAAGTGTCACCCACAACCGAGAAGTCATCCATGAAGACTTCCATTAAATTCTCAACCATATCAGCGAAAATAGATAGCATGCAACGTTGAAGCGTTGCCGGAGCATTACATAACCCGAACGACATCCGTTTGAAGGCAAAAGTTCCATATGGGCAGGTGAATATGATTTTTTCTTGGTCTTCCAGAGCAATGGAGATTTGATTATAACCGGAGTACCCATCCAAAAAGCAATACAATCCTTTCTTTGAAAGTCGATCAAGTATTTGATGCATGAAAGACATGGTAAAGTGATTTTTTTTGGTCCACGAGTTTAGCTTCTGATAATCCATGCATACTCGTCATTCGGTCACCTGTCTCATAGATACAAGCTCCCCCTTTTCATTTGGGCTACCGTGATGCCTCCCTTTTTCAGTACACATTGCACCAGACTTACCCATTTGATATCCGCAATAGGGTAAATCACACTTGCGTCCAACCACTTTATTATCTCCTTTTTCACCACCTCTTGCATCGGTGGGTTAATCTCCGCTGATGTTAAACACTCGGTTTACAATCACTATCAAGCTGAATCTTGTAAGTTTAAATGCCAGGAGGAATTCCCACTATGTCAACGATAGTCCAACCTATAGCGTTGATATTCCTTCTCAACACCTCAAGGAGCAATTTTACCTTCCATTCAAGCAAGTCAACTGCAATGAGCACCGGTAAGGTGTTATTTACCCCCAAGAAAGCATATCGGAGATGGGAGGGAAATACTTTCAACTTCAAATTTGGTGGTTCTTTTGTTGATGGCTTTGCAGGAGGACTTTCTCTCAATTTTTTAGATAAATGTCCAACTCCAATGGAGTCTTTGAATATTCCCCCATGCCTGAAAGAGTGGCTACTACCTCTTCGTAGCCTTGAATTTTGAATTCATCATAGTTAGCAAGCATGACCTCAAATGGTTCACTCATACACATTAAATGGCTCACACTAGCCACCGTCTCATCAATAACATCAACAGTAGAAACCACGTGAATATCGCTTGGGTGTTTCATTAACTTACAAACATTAAAGGTTATTTCATCTTCGTTCACTCGGAACTTCAGTTCTCTACTTTCAACATCCACTAACGCTCTCCCGGTTGCCAAGAATGTTCTTCCTAAAATGATGGGAATTTCAGCATCTATTTCACAATCGAGTATGACAAAATTAGTCGGGAAAATGAATCGGTCAACCTTTACCAATATGTCATATAGTATCCCTGCAAGATGTTTGATTGATCGGTCCACCATCAAGAGTCTCATTGTTATGGCTTTCGGTTCACCCAACCCAAGTTGTTTATAAATCGCATATGGCATTAGGTTGATGCTTGCTCCCAAATTGCATAGGGCTTTGACAAATTGAAGCATGCCGATAGTGCAAGGGATGATGAACGCTCATAGATCTTCTTTCTTTTTTATCAGCTCCTTAGTTATAATGCACTGCAACTATGAGAAACTTCGATTGTTTTTAAAATCCAAGCTTTTTTTTTTGTGAATAACTCCTTCATAAACTTGGCATAACTCGGCATCCCCAACAATGCCTCCACTAGAGAGAGATTAATTGATAAAGTCTTGAACACCGATAAAAACTTCTTGAACTTTTCATCCTCATTCTTCTTCTTGAGGTGTTGGGGAAATGGAGAAGATATTTTGGGTAAAGGTTACATAACTTTTGGGATTGGGTTGTGTTTTTTCCACATCTTGTTGTGGCCCTTTGGCAATGCTTTGATGGATGGATATTTTTTCTTCCTCCATACCTTTGTCTTCTTCATGTATTTGAGCTTCGTCATTTCTCATCACATCGCCTATCGCTACCTTTCCACTACGAGTAACCACAGCTAGACTTCTATCATTATTTTCCCTAGTCATATTTGGTTCCAATTGTGCTGAAAGTAAACTCAATTGACCTTCAAGTAGCTTGATTGCATCTGCGTGAGAGTTCACTTTATTGTTCAATGACGAAAAATCGGTTTTCATCCCTTTTAACAAATCATCTGGACTTCAACTTTGGCAAGGAGACATGACAACAAATCATTCACTCGGGGACTACTTGCACTCCCTTTCGACTTTGGGCTCTCACTCGATTAAGTGTGGTTTTCTTCATGGCCATTCTCTCTTTTCCAATATTCACTTTGCTCAGCCCATTCTTGATAGTATATTATTTGCTCTTCCTCTTTGTGATAGTTTCAACCTTGATTCCCACATCCCTGTAAATAGCGCGGGTGGAAACCCTCATCGTATTTCTTGGAATTCCAACCTTGATTCTCCCAGGCAGCTATGCTATTTGATTAACATTTTAAAGACACTTCATCGAGTTCTAAGTGACAACGATTGTAAATCAGTATAAACCCAACTAAATGAGTTTGGATCGATCCTACAGAGAGTAACTTTCTTTTGAGTTTGAGTATGAGAGTATGACGGTGACCTTTGCAGCTAAACGAACGCAACACTTAAGAGTCTAGAAGTCAAATTCCAAGATGTCACTACCAACCCACTTCAACAATGAACAATGAACAATCAAGTAACGAGATAACACTTAAGGGGTTGACTAACCAACTGTTGAATTCAACTTAACAAGTGTATATCATTACCAACAATATTAATTCGTCATGGGTAAAATGGACTATAAGTAAAGCAATTTTCTCTCAAACAATTACCTTATTTCCGTTGAGTTCTCTCGAACCTCAACACTATCCATAAGATGAACAACCCACTTTCCCATCAAATTTACTTTTTCGAGCTAGATACAAAGGCTGAATCTCAAGTTTCACTTTCTCAAGCTGAAACCGTCATGACCCATTACTAAGGATGCCAAATTATTACATTGGCTCTATACTTCTCTCTCGAGCAACCACAAAACTTTGAACTATATTACACTAAACATGCAATAATGAAGTTAAACCACAAAAATAATTCAGACCCACTTCAAATTAACACCAAAATTCACTAATTGATAACATACATTTAGTCAAACGCAACAATTGGTCACATTATCAAACATCCAAGGTTAGGGTTTTAGCGAATCATAGTAAAAAGATGAAATTCAATACCTGTCACATTTTCTATAGCTAGGTAAAAATGAATTTCGAAAGTCAAAATTGAATAATATCTTTTCTATTACAAAACCTAAATGAAAAACCTTGCTAAAATCACCTGAAATTAACAATGACAGTGTCTTTGCTCTCTATCTTTTGTTCTTTGCATTTTCTAAATACTTTCTCTCTCTTGCAAAAATCAATTTATACAGGTCTGAGGTGTGACTTTTTGGGACCAATCGGCGAGGAAAGTCGGGCTTCGCCGACCGTTCGGTGACTCGCCGATCGTCCTTTGTCTCGCCTTCATTCTTTACATCTTCTTCATTCAACCACTGTAATTTTAGGTGAGCTAGATCGGGATCGTTGTTTCATTCCGCGATGTGCCCTTTTGTTTTTTAACTCGCCCATCAGCATTTATTTGGATCTCCATCAGTACCTTTGGCGACAATGTCGTCCTTTACTGATGTGATCGACGTCACGCCGAATGGAACTGTTGCTCGCCGAAGTTACCCCTTATCCAGTCTCAGAGTTCTGCAAATTTAGGCGATAGATGAGCAACTAGGTGATTCGTCGAGTGATCTCGACGATCATCAGACTTGTTTTTCCTCTTCTCTTTTTTGCTTGTGTTGTCCTTGTTGCCCATTTCTGTCCTAGCTTTGTTCCTTAATCAATATATCTGAAAATCATGGGTTTTACATTAGTTATTGACATAAATTTAGCATTTGAGGGCATTAATTATATACAAACAAATCCCTAAATGAGTCCAAATTTTGGACTCATCAACGGTGACTCGAGGTCGGGGTTCAAGGGGTGTAGCGGCCTCGCGGCATGACGCCTCTAGGCCGGGAGAGGCCTCTAGGCATGGCGGCTCCAGTTCAGGGGTCGGGAGGTCAGCCTCAAGACACAATGGGAGTCGAGAGGTGGGGTGCCTCGAGGTCGATGATCGGAGGTAGGTAGCCTTGTATACTTACACCATATTTTTAATGTCTATTTCCGCATTTAAAGACCCATTTTTAGGAATTACCCAAATTTCTCGATTTTTCATGTGTATTTAGCCCTTAAATCTGGCGCCTCAAAGCACCAATTTTTTTTCTGATAGAACTTTTTGAGCACCTTCGTAATGAGTTAGGGAACCACCACGTATACTTACACTATTTTTTAATGTCTATTTCTACATTTACAAACCTTTTTTAGGAATTATCCAAATTCCTCAATTTTTCGTGGTATTAGCCCATGGATCTAGCCCTTCGGAGCGCCCAAATTATTTTCTTAAAAATATTTATTAGGACCTCCATAATAAGTTGGGGAACCATCACGTATACTCACATAATTTTGTAATGCCTATTGCCGCATTTACAAGCCTTTTTTTAGGAGTTACCCAAATTCCTTGATTTTTCATGTGTATTATCCCATGAATCTGGCGCTTCGGAGCACCCAAATTTTTTTTCTAAAAAAAACTTTATGAGGACCTCTGTAATGAGTTGATAAACCACAATGCATACTCACACCATTTTTTAACGCATATTTTCACATTTATAGACCCTTTTTAGTAATTACCGAAATTTCTCGATTTATCGTGTGTATTAGCCCATGGATTTGGCGCCTCAGAGGACCCACAATTATTTTCTGAAAAAAAACTTTATTTGAACTTCTCTATTGAGTTGGAAAACCACCACGTATACTCACACCATTATGACTTCGTTTTTCGTATGTATTAGCGCATGAATCTGGCGCCTCAGAGGACCCAAAAATGTTTTAATTAAACATAAAAATAAAAAAGACTATCCTTTGAAAATTTAATTAAATTAAACCAAATTAAAACAAGGACAAATTACTTAACTACACTCTTTTACTTACCTTAATATCCATTTATCTCTACTTATTTCAAAATTTTCAAAAATCTCTTATTTACCTATGTATCCCGTGCACAACGTTATGTATCCCGCTATGTGGAATGTATCAAACACTATGTATCTTGTGCACAACGCTATGTATCCCGCTATGTGGAATGTATCAAACTTAATGTATCCCGTGCACAACGCTATGTATCCCGCAAACATCATTTTTAGGAATTTTTGGTAAATAGAAAACTAGAAGAGATAGGATGTTATTTAGTACTTATAATATGTGGTTCCTATAATTTATACTTAAAACAAAGGTTAGAGTTAATACCATGAATAAATAATAATAAAAGAGGGAAGCAAGGTCAAATTTGGACTTTTGGTCCAATCTGCCCTAAGTCTAAAAATGGGTTTGCTGCACAAAAATGGGCCTGTTTTAGCCCTTTATATCTTCCAACCTGCTGTTGCAAAAGAAAAGCAAAATTGGGATTTGGCCTATTTTCATCCCTGTCCTAAAACTATCAAAGTAGCTACTAAAAATGGATGAGTTTTGGCCCATTCATCTCAAAGACATGCTGCTGAAATTTTTCTTGTGCTGTTGGCCCATTTTTGCTGCTATATACAGTGTATATACCTATTGTATATTTCTGTATATTCTGCGTATCCTGCTGTATACAACATATAATTTCGCTCCGGAGACCTGGAATTCATCGGTTCTATTGACCCAGCTAACTCGATGAAGGGAAGAATTGAGCCTTTGGCCCAATGAATTCATGGTGAACTGGGGAAGATTTCATGTAAAACAAATAAATAAAGGAATTAGTATTTAAAGGAGAAGATGAAGTGATAGAAAATATTAGAGAAGCACATGCTTATTTATCTTCATTAGCAAAATAGCAAACTAAAGTAAAATGATGAAGACTTGACATTTTTGTATCATGGATGATGATCAGTAAAGGGACAATATGAACTAGAAACATGGTTTAGAGACAACCCAATTCTTTATACTTTTTCAGGAAATAAAAAATTGAGCCTAAAACAGGCTAGGCTGACTTCCTAGATAGAACAAACAAGTAAATAAACTAAGATTTAAAACGACTATAAACGGAAACAAAAATCAAACTCATGACCATGGATGGATCACTAAATAAACGAATTTGGAAATTAGAAAAGTCCTTAGACCCAAAAACACCACATAAGAGAATTCAGAACAGACCACAACTAAAACTCAATTAGCATCCATCAGACAAAAATACATGCTAAAACAATGAGTTCAAGTTTGCAAATAAAAAGGCAAGATTTCAAATTAAGACAATGCCATATGAGTTCAATTAAGAACGGACACGAATTGAATTAGTTTAGTAAATTTGGTTAACAATTAAATAAGACAAATTAATATAATTAAATAACAAGCTTCTTAATCAAAATAAAATAATTAACTTAATTATAAACTAATTAACTCTAAAATATAAACTATTAATTAACTAAATTAATTAACCAATTATTAAATTAAAACAAAATCCTTTTGAGACGATTTTTCAAATATTTATAAAATATACTTAATTATATACATATATATTATTCAAAAATTAATAAAAACGACTACAATTATTTTAAAATAACTTGAAAAATGTTTAGAATTTTATAAAGTTAAGTATTTCAAATCGTTTGAAATTAAAGAGACTCGATGATTAATTTATATTATGGAGGGTCAAAATTGGGTGTCAACAACCATAGCCTCCAATATTGGTATGCTGGCTATACATCTGAATTGATGGTTTGAACACCGGGACTTTTTCCTAGTAACTGAGAAATCTTTGAGGGCCAATGGCACATTGTTCAATAGTCTGTGGATAGTGGCCCATTCCTTTACCCTTTTTCACTTAATATCATGCTTCTGACTGCGGTATAGTTCAAATCCATGACTTGCACCTGACACACATATCATGAGTTATGCTTTACAATTAAACCAAAACCTAGGGGGCGTGTCCTTTATGCTAGTAGAATTACATATCTCACTTCATCTAGCTATACATTAGTTGGTATTTTCCTGTATTATATTTGTTTACAAGAACAAGACAGGGAAACCGAATATCAAGAGAACTTGGCAGGAATACATTGACTAAGACCAGCCTTTGCTAGTTATTCACATTATCTCTTTTGCTAATTTCAAACTGATAAAAAATATTTTGCCTCTGTGGATCAAGAAAATGAAAATAACTTTGTATAATGGCTGGAACAGGAATTAATTGGTATGGGCTTACCAGTTCAAAGAACTCTTGACCAGTTGTCTACCTATAATTGTCATTAGCCTGAAATATAGGAAGACCATTTAGCTCGTCAATCCAAATGATAGAAAGCATGAAATTTACGTTATGATAGCAAAATTACACGTGGTCACACTAAATGAACAATTCTTAAGGAATTTGTGTGATAGCTCCTGATATGTTTGGATTAAGAGTTAAGACGCCAGAGAAATAATGATGATTTGATTTTTTATTCAAATTTAAAGTTTTATGTATAGTGTAATTAAATTTTAGATAGATATAAAAATAACAACAATATTGTATATCAAAATTTTGCCTATATATAATACTATAGAATTCAATCATTTTATTTATAAAAGTATTCATCCTTTGAACGAATATATGCAAAGCAAATTTATTTTTTGTAAGGTCTTTTATAATTGAATTCAATTTATCTTCTTTAATTTTTTCTAAAGTTTGATCTTTTTTTTTTTTTTTTTTTTTTGCGTATTTGAATGATAAAATAGTCACAATTTTTATTCACTATCAAAGTTATTTTTAAAAGCTCATCTACCCTTTTTTTTTTTGCAAATGTAACCAAAGTTTAAAAGTGTCCACTTCTATATTGCAAATCCATTCTTTCGTTTGCATCTTTTTTCTATTTAAAAAAAAAATATGAATGTGAAATAAATATTCTATGTATACATTTCTTAAAATTGAGATAATATTATATGATGAAATCTATGCTATAAAAAGATTAAATAGTGCGTTGATTGAATGTTAAGTTATTTATCTAGAAGACTAGAGATCAATTCTCACTTAATATATATGCAATTCTAACTAGTATAATGTTGTCTTGTACTATTTTAAATTTTTGACAAATATTTTAAAGTTCAGATTTTTAATAGTTTAAACTTTAGATCAATACTTTAAAATTGGCAAGTAACTGTTCAAGCTTCAAACTGTTGATATGAAGTTTAATTACTTGCCTTTATAGAGTTAAAAAAGGTATAAATTATAGGAAAATACTAAATAACATTCTATCCCTTCTAGTTTTCTATTTACCAAAAATCCCATAAAAATCATGTTTGCGGGATACATAGCGTTGTGCACCGGATACATTAGGTTTGATACATTCCACATAGCGGGATACATAGTGTTGTGCATGGGATACATAACATTTGATACATTCCACATAGCGAGATACATAGCGTTGTGCACGGGATACATAGGTAAAATAAGGGATTTTTGAAATAAATAGATATTAAGGTAAGTAAAGGAGTGTAGTTAAGTAATTTGTCCTAAAAAAAAAAACCTCTCAATTCCTCAAGCCACAGTTTAGTGAATGGTTATGTTTTAAATAGAAACTTCATAGGTGGTTATTTATGCAAATAACCCGAAGAACCCTAAAAGGCGCCAAATAAAAAAATGGTATTTTTCAAAAGAGGCGCGGAAAATAGGTTTTTAGGTATTCAGTGATATGAGCAATTTCGCACTCACCACAACACTGTAAGTTTCCCTTTACTGAAATTTGTGTATTTGGTTGTTGATTGATTCATTTGAATTTTGTTTGATTACGAAGAAATAGTGAATCTCTTTGTAAAAGATGAAAATTTGTTTGATTTATTGATAAATTTATTATTGTACTGTGTGTATTTCAGATTTTTCGCCAAGTTTATGCAGAATTTCTTAGTAGCAAAACTCAAGAATTATACATAGGTTTTGCGTTCCCTTGATATGGGTGTTTCATACTGTCAGGGGCAGATCTAGGGAAGGGAGGGTGTTTAGCTGAATTCCTCGACGAAAAATTATATTGTGAGTATAAGGTTAATTTTTTTATTTTTAGGTAGGTATATATATTTTGAATCCCTCGAACAGGTTGAGTTAGTGGTTTAGGGGTTCAAAATTCACTTTGGGGTTTCCAAGTTTTAATTTTTATAACCCTGATGTAAATATTTATGTGCATATTATGCTTGATAAAATGCCAATGAGTGGATGATCAATAGGATATGAGTCTTTTCTGTGAGGTACATTATATGAGTATATGTTTGGAGTTTAGTTTGTGAGAATAAGTTAAATGGGGATTAACTTGTAAAGTTTGTTCTATATGTCATCTAGATCTAATGTGTTCTGTGTTAAATATTTTAGGCGAAGGACTTTAAAAGTGGAGGAAACTTTGTTTTCCAGCAGAAGCTTTGTACCAAAGACAATTTCGACTTTTCCTAGAAAATTTGGAACTTGGGCAGCTTTGTTTTCATTGAAGTCTAGCTTGGATTTGAAGTTACGTTTTAAGCCTTCAAGACTTATTCATATGGAGAATAAAGAGAGCAGCAGCTCCAGAGGTGCTTTAATTGTGTTAGAAGGGCTGGATCGTTGTGGGAAGACATCGCAATCTGGCAGACTGTACAAGTATTTGGATGAGCAGGGACATTCAGTTGAGTCGTGGAGATTTCCTGACAGAAATACAGGCGTTGGGCAAATGATTTCTTCTTATCTTGCTAACAAATCACAGTTGGATGACCATGCAATCCATCTTCTCTTCAGTGCAAATCGTTGGGAGAAGAGGTTTGTTCAATTCACACAGCCTTACTTGCATTGCCCATATGTAGTGTGTAAATTGTGATGCTCAATGTGTCTGATACACAGAGATTACCTGTCAGAGTTCAGTACTTGGTCATGTCCCCAGTCAACAGGGGCACACCCACCACCCACGTAGGTCCATGTGGGTGCTCGAGCACATACTGCTGTCGAGCCTGACTATATATATACATAAAGATAGTTGTTACTGAATAACAAACAAAAGAGATCAGTGAGCACCCTGCAAAATAAAATCTCAGTGGATGTTTTGGTTTTATGGTGGGTCAAAGAGTTGTAAAATCCTACTTGCCCCATGGTCAATTCTCGCCTCAACCATATTTTTCTCATCTAGCTGATGCTTATTTTACCTTTCTTGTTTGTGTATGTACTTTCCTCCTTTCTCTCTAAATTGCAACTTTCCAAAACTGAAGAACTTCATCTTCTCCATGGCAAAAAGGAACTCCTTTTGTCTCCTTTGTTACAGCTCTTTCTTTCATGAAGGAGATTTAGCCCTTTTGTCAGGTTCCACAGTTTGTTTAATTTCCCAAAGTAATCCCCCTTCTGTTTTCTTGAATGGCTTCCCCTTCTGTTTTCTTGAATGGCTTCTGATACTAAAAGCTCACTCAAATATAGTATAAAGAATAAACTCTCCGTTGTAGAATTTTTACTCACAAATTTTGTAAATAAATCAAACTATTCAATTTATGTTCAGTCTAGGGCTAGTCTATTGCACAAAAAATTTATTTTGGAAATAAATTTAGTGTGAGCAATGCTGCTATTATTCATAGTTGGCCAAGAAGAATTGAATATATAGAATGATCTTTTTTTTTATTTTTTTTTATTTTATAATTTAGTATTAATTATAATTTTTACCATCAATTTTCAAATAGTTCTACACTTAAATTTGATGATTTTAACGATGCAGTGGAGTACCCATGACTTTGCTATCTACCACCGTCTGTCAAAAATCCTTAGGCATGACATTTGTCACTATCCTTTCCATATCTAGGTATATGTGGGGATGGAATTGGCTAGCTTATTAATCAAATCAATCAAATGGTTAGTCAGTAGTCATATATCCTCCTAATTTGATATGCTGACTATCTATCTGAACTGATGGTTTGAATGCTGGGACTTTTTTTGATTAAAAAATGAACGCTGGGACTTTCTTTGAATAACTGAGGAATCCCTGATATGTTGCTCGTGAGCCGCCAACTACCAGTCTTGCAACAGAGGGCCAGTGGCACACGGTTCAATAGTCTGTGGATAATGGCCCCATTTCTCTATCCTTTTCCATTTAATATCACGCTTTTGTCTGTGGTAGTGTTCTAATCCATGACGTGCACTTAACCCTCATATCACGAGTTCTGCTTTACCACTAGACCAAAACCATGGGCATGCTTGGACTTCTTTATGCTATTGGAAGTACTTTTCTCACTTAATCTAGCTGTATTTCCTTATAATTGTTTACAAGCACTAGATGGATAAATTGAAAACCAAGAGAACTTGGCAGGAATACATTGACGAAGACCAGCTTTTGCTAATTATTCACATTTTCTCTCCCGCTACTTTCAAATTGATAAAAGACTTTGCCTTTGTGGACCAGCAAATGAAAATAACCTTGTATAATGGATGTAAAAGGAATTAAGTGGTATAGACTCCCTACTCTTACCAGGTTAAAGAACTTTTGAACAGTTTTTTTTGAGATAAAGGTAACTGAACTTTTGAACAGTTGTCTGCCTATGATTGTCATTTGCCTGGAATATATGAAGACCATTTAGCTCGTCAATCTGAATAGCAGAAAGCTTAAAAAATTGTGGTCTTCAATTTAGAGCAGTGTTTTATAAAAAAAGTTTAAAGAGCTTGTTAGGCTGTGCAAATGCTTTTTCTCCCCCCTCAGTTAATTCAACATTTGTCTTTCAGGTACCATGCTTGAAAGTTCTCACCAAAATGAATAATCAAATGTTTATATGCATGCTTTTCTAATTTTCTATTCCCTTTGTAGTTTGTTCTCAAGCAAAGGCATTGATGAAAATAGAAAAGTTTTTGGCAATAGTTGAATTCCCAGTAGTTTGTTCTCAAGCAAAGGCATTGATGAAAATAGAAACGTTCCTGGCAATAGTTGAATTCCCACTTTTGAAATACCATTGTTATTTAACTGAAAAGTTTTACCTATATTTTTTCATTCTAGGTCGGATAGTATATCTGAAAATATGCAGTGAGTTGGCTCATGATCATTGTAGAACTTAACATGCGTTTAGCCTGGTGTGCCCATAACTTATTAATTTCTGTTGAGAAACTGCAGATCATTAATGGAGGAGAAGCTGAAGAGTGGAACTACTCTCATCGTTGACCGCTATTCTTATTCTGGGGTGGCATTTTCCTCTGCCAAGGGACTTGATATTGAATGGTGTAAGGTAAAATCGTGTCTTACTTCATTGATGTTGTAATTTCAAAATCTCCTAGCAAGTTTAACACTGATCTTTTACTGCAGGCTCCAGAAATAGGGTTGTTAGCTCCAGATCTGGTTGTATATCTCGACATATCACCAGAGGTATTTTTTTTTCTTCTTTTTTCACCTGTATTAAGTTAAGAGAGATATCGTCAATGCAATTTTCTAATTTGAAGCCTGTCTTTGGGATATATGTGGATTTCTTGAGCAATCTACTCTGTTATTGAGGATCAGCTGTTCCCTTTTTACTTGTTCCATATTATGCAGGTTTAAAACCAGTCTTACCTTTTAGAATTTATTCTCCTATCGCTTGTCTTGTTAACTAATCCTTGTCAGCTATATTTTTGAATTTGAAAGATATGCTCCCATTGTTGTTATCATGACTGTTTATTAATGATTCAATTCTATGATAACTAGAAAGCTGCTGAAAGAGGAGGTTATGGAGATGAAAGATATGAACAGCTTGAGTTTCAGAAAAAGGTGGCTGGATCTTATTTGTCTCTTTGTGATTCCTCGTGGAAGGTGACTTGTTTTCCATTTGTCGACGGAAATAGAAATGTCTGTTTAAGTAAATATAGCAACTAGTCTGATAACCTACTAGTTGTAGAATACCGTCATTTGGTTTTTGACTCAGCAGTACTTTCCGAGTTAGTTGGGATGTTTTTGATATTTAATTGGCATGTCTATGGTGACTAAGCAGAAACATAATCTGACAGACTAAACACTACTGATCAAATTCGGATTTGATCTTCTTTATACACATAAATTCACTTTTTTTCATGAATCAAATAACAGGCTGATCAGTTTTTTTTTTATTCAAAGCCTTGGCGATAGCTTTGCCTTGTTGATGTTGTTTCCTTGATTTATTGCAGGTTATTGATGCAACCCTTTCGATTGAAGATGTAGAGAAGAAGCTCAGAGAAACTGTACTTGACTGTATGATGACGTGCCACAAAGGGAAACCATTGTCTCAGTTATGGCCATGTTAGGTCTAGTGAATGTCCGCATGAATGATATGTATACCTTCTTTATTACACTGTATTATTTTGATGTATTTTTGCTATATTTAATCTTATAAACGATATCCTAGGAAGTGTGGAGTGCTTCATGTTTATAGATCCCTGTTATGTTCATGCTGCAATACCAGTGTTTTTGGTGATTATCTGAAATTCTATTTTGGCGAGTGGCGAAAAAGAAAGGATGCAAATGTTTATATAAAAGATGATTGTACTACAAACCATTATATTAACAGAATTAAGAATCTTTTCTCCTTGGTAATTAGAGAAAGGAAAACAAAAGAACTGTTTCCAAGTTTTTCCTTTTTGGGTCTGAGTAGAATGAGCTGGAAGAAATTAAGGAAAATGAAATCAATTTTCTTCTTACAGCAACATACCCATTGTAATCCCACAAGTGGCATATGGGTAGGCGTGGTGTGTACCCATCCTTACTCCTTACCTTGTGAAGCTAGATAGGTTGTTTCTGATAGAGCTTGTTGAAGAAGAAACGTAGTCTTTTTCTTTTTTAAATTTATTTTCCACGTCCTCAGTGATAAACTGAAATTCAAAACCTAACTCCATCTTATGAACAAAAGACTTACGGGGAGAGTTGAGTGTTGGAATAACACAGACCAAATTGAGCAGAATGGATATTGCTTATTGACTGATTCATATAGTGGCTCCAATTTGTTTAGGATTGAAGTAGATTTGTTGATGTTGTAGCTGCTTTTGGTTTCTAGAGTTGTTCGCTTGATCCACATTAGCATACTTTATTTAGAGCAGTACTAATAATCTAGGATCTTATGAATTTGACAAAGCCAAACACAACTTACAGAATAATTTTTCATGATCTGATATATGAAGCAGATTCTTGGTCATTGTTAATTTGTATGTTAAAAGTAATCCCTCAGCTGTCTTTTGGTACCTAATTTTCTCGTCTTTTTGCACTGTGTAAGCAGAAACATGTTGATGATTAAGTCAAATGAAGATACTAGATACACTGTGATGCAGTGGTGATTTTATTAGAGAGGGTTGTGCTTGGATGCTAGAAAATGGATTATACTGATGAAACACTGGATCAATTTCATGCTCCTGTATATAGGACCTCCCTTGCGCTTTTAGGACTTCTATACCTTATCTGGCTTTGCTTGTGATATTTAAACCAATAATTAATCAAATAAAAAACATACTTGAGTCTTGCATTTGTTTCACTTTTCTGATTGATATATAGATTATAGAGGCTTACTTATTATTGGATGCTTTTCTTTTCAGTGATTTTACCTCTATATTGTCTTTTTCAAACTGCATTTATGTGATACGTGAGCCAAAAGTCTTTTGGAAACAGCCTCTCTATCTCCACGAGGTAGGGGTAAGCTAGGTACTCTCCCCAGACCCCACCTGTGGGAATATACAGGGTATGTTATTGTTGACTTGTAGTTTTTCCTTTTCAGTGAAAGACTTATAGGCTCCTCACAGTTTCTAAATGTGTATATAAAACCGTCTTGCTATGACAAACTCTTATTCTTAGCAAAAGCATCACAAAATATCTGGACTTAGTATTCCTGTTCCCTTGCATTCTTGATCAGTGAGGTGATTGAGTTGCTACGCCCAATTCTTATCTGAAGTGTTTCGAGGGTCAAAGACATCCTTTATTGGTTAGTTGTTTATTTGCTTGAATGTAATTATGGCCATAGTCAGCCACTGCTCTCTGAGATGTGAGTCCAATGCAGAAGTGGAAAAGAGGCTCCTTTTGTGGAACAAAATATGTCATTCTGTGGTATATCTAAGCAAATGTAGGGCATTGTAAAAACAGTTTGGCTATTGCATATGTTCAACAAAGTACAACAGCTTATGATTCATTATAATAATATCAACGTCCACTGACATGTTCTTATTTGATTCCCTTGCTATTTACATGAACTTTCTTACATCAAAATTTGGTAAATAATATACTCTCATATTTTGTGGTCCTTGATCAGCAATGTAGTTGTAGTTTAAAAGTTCAATATCTTTGGCCTAAGGCCATTTCCACCTTGCTTTTTTCTTGATTTTCCTCTGCCAAACAAAGTTATCCTCCGGAAAATCTTAAGTAACCTAGTAGCATATCGTTTTTGGGAAGAAAAATTCACAGAACCAATGCAACTAGTTACTTGTCCAACGCTCTTCTTGGTTGGTGTTCTTCCCTCTAGACCATATGGTTTCAAGCTTTGAAAATCTGCGGAAACTGGTTCAACTTTCTTGGAGATGGTTTCTGTTTGCTTAGATATGTGCTGCAGTTGAAGCGTTTTCTTCAAGGACATCAATTCTTCTTCAAGGTTTTGGATTCTGAAGCTCGTGGATTCATATTCCTTCCTTGAGAATTCGGACCTTTGCACTGCTGAATCTTTTAACAAGAAGCTTAGTGTTTTACTGCCTCCTTCACTTCCCTCCATACATGGACTCTCAACCAAATTCTGGCTTTTGGAATTTGGATATATTGTACTTGAGAGGCTTCCAGAGTACTCTCCACATTGAGCATATCGGAACGAGTCTGAACATTCTTTAAAAGCTTGCTGTGTGTTTAGTT
Source organism: Solanum verrucosum (assembly GCF_900185275.1). Taxonomy (NCBI): domain Eukaryota; kingdom Viridiplantae; phylum Streptophyta; class Magnoliopsida; order Solanales; family Solanaceae; genus Solanum; species Solanum verrucosum. The sequence continues at coordinate 1,193,584 of NW_026020399.1, forward strand.
GCTGAACAAACAGCGCCTGGACAATAAGTCTCAACGGCATCAATTCATTTTGAACTGCTTCAATGCACACTTCTTGCGAAAGTTTCTGGCAATTGAGGTATTTGCACACCAATCCTTTCTCTTCTTGTGACATATCTGGATGTGCCTGGATAAAATGGAAAATTTATCTTTATTGAGGAAAGAAATTTCAACAGTATATCGACAGCCCTATGCGTTCACTTTAGAGGTGTGAGTTGATTGAATTATACAGAAATGTGCCTTTAAATTTATATTATGTAGAAAACTTACCATGAGAAAAGTGCTTAAAGCTCTATAGAGATGATCGTGCGTTTGCCTGCTGGACATTGGAACAGTTTCAATGAGCTCTAAGAATCTTTTCGAACTCCATTGTGGATCAGTGGCTATCTTGGTTAGATATACATCCCAAAGTTCAGCGACGATGTAGTTTCTTGGTGAAGGTGTATGAGTTAACTCCATGTTGAAGGACACATATTTTGAAAATATGCTCTTCATTACTGATAACTCAATGCAGGAAGAAATGGAGTCATTGCTGCTATCCGGAAGGAGGAAATCTTCCATTCGAGCCAAGTATAGTAGGGACGCAATCTGATCTTGCAACTTTTCCCTACTTTCACTTGTTAAATCAAGTTGAAGTGATCTTGAAAGCAAAGAGAAATAAAATCCAACGGGGATTACTTTACTCGCTTTCTTTCCCATAGGGAGCAAATCAAGAATCCCTTGAAGAATCTTGGAAACCTTTTCATTAGTATCATCAGCGTCATCATCCTCAACGTCATTGTCAGCTTTTCCATCCTTCCTAGCGTCCTGCCAATACTGGTGAGTTTTTCTAGAAAGTACCCATTTGTTTGCATAGAAAAGAACTATGGGGCTGACATATTTTTCCTTCATCCCTTGTCTTCTCAGAGATGATATTATCCTCTTGAAGAATGGAAATGGCAGAGCGATGAGATCTTTAATCCACAAATCTTGGCTGAGAATAGCCTTAACTGTCTCATTACTCCAAGGCTGACTAGCTAAGGCGTCTAATGTAACAACTGGATGGTCTCTTCTCCTTTCAGGATCAAGAATTTCCATGCAGGCCAAGAAGGCAAGTGACTCGATGCAACGGCTAACAATCAGCAGCTCCTCAGCCAAAGGAAGCAACATTTGGCATTTTTGGAGTACTATCAGAGTATCATCCCAGCTTTGCAGCACAACCTGGTTCAAATATATGTCGAAACGCTCACAAAGATTGCCAGAGATGTACTCTTCTGTCATTTCAAGGTACTCTGCTGCACATCTTAGCGCTGCAACGTTGAAAGGGTCGACTAACGTGGAGGATCCATAGATGAAGAGTGCCATCATTTCAAAAGTCTCTGCTCCTCCAGGGAAATTTCTTGGTAATTCAACCTCATTTGATTCATTCAGTTGTCTTCTGAAGTATCCGCTTTTCGAGAACAAGGGGTGCTGCAACATCAAAAACCAAGAAAGTGAGCTAATTGATAATATCATAATAGTGAAAAATGGTGCTTAACTGGAGAGCTCCATGCTAGTTGAGTTGGGAGATCTCACCTTATGCAAGTTAAAGGTTCTATCAGCTATCCGAACTCGAATTGTGACAGGTAAACCAGTTTCTTGACTCCTGAAAGAACATTTCTTGATAAGTAAAAACAACATAGCTAGTGAAATCTCACAATGCAAGTGGAGTCTGGTGAGGATGCAGTGTCTTACCCCTATTGTATAAGGGTAGAGATACCGTTTCTGATAAGTAAAGCATATCAAACAAACACTACTAGAAATAAAGTTTTTTCCCACCGTGAATTAGTGGGAAATTTGTGCTATTAAGGACAATTTTTCCACCAAACCAACTCACTAGGAAATACATGGTGGAAACAGATTCGTATTGAAATAGTGGGAAACTTTCTAATTTCTTCTTTTCTCATCGATTCAATCAAAATATTTGTGGAAATAGCCACCGTACATTTTTTAGTGGGAAATTAGTGACTTTTACTAGTGAAGTAGGATTTCTTGATTAGTTTAAGTTAAAACAATACAAAAAAAAACATAATTAAAAAGTTGAAATGTGGAATTAAACATAGTTGTTACCATGAAAGGATCTTGATTTTAAGCAAGGCACCAACATTAGGAGATGAAAGTGGACTATAAAGAATTGAAGAGTCTTTTGGACTTGAAGAAGTACCCATGCATTCAGCCAATAATAAGACTTGTGGGTTGTAAGGAAGTTTTTAATGAGAGATGGAGTTAATGTGCATGAAATTTATCTAGTCAAATATGAAACATTTGTTTCTGAAAGGAAGCATAAATGTTGGAAAATCCAGCTCAAACTTCAAAAATATAGTACTAATAAAATGGTAGAGTGCTTCTAGAATCCAGAAATCCTGTGAAGTGAACAATCAGTGTGGAAATTATAACATAAAAAAAGGTCAGCACCCAAGGGTAGCTAGCCTATTTGATCAATGATGTAGCTAGATAGAGCTGGAGCCAGGATTTGCAGCTTATGAGTTTTGAAATCTCAAGTTATTGAATTCTAAATTAATAATTTGTACATATTTAAGGACTTTGAAGGATAAATACAGAGTTTGAATCTAAATTGTTAGAGTTTTGCCGACACTCAAGCGGGTCATTGACACTTATGCCCTTATTTTGTTGTGTTGGCCGTTAACTCATGCCCTTCATAATATTTCTCAAGTTATGCTCCGCATGACTCTTTTAAAGAAGTTAGTGCCAAAAATTAAAGACTAGATCATCTTAAGGGCAAAAATTAAAGACCAATCCATTTTAAAGACAATTCATGTAATTTCAACCGCTCTAGCTTTTGCCCTTGGTAGAGAAGCATGATATTTCAGGTCCAAATTTCAGTTAGATAAAAAAAATATAGTAATGATTTTTTTTCATTGGTAAAGCCTTGATGGACAAAGTTATTCCATTTCTCATACATGTATTTTTGTGAAAGTAGCAAATACCTAATTAAATAATTAAGATATATGTTAGCTGTCTTGAACATCACCGTAAAAAAAAAAAAAACATAAAAAGGTCCATACTTGTTATGATGAGTATAGTAGTTTTTGTTTTGAGTCAAAAGTCACAAGTGGGACTCAAGAAACTCCTAATATTAAGGCTTCAAAGACGTTCGAGAAGTTGAAGTTTGAAAATATAGCAATTTTCTTGGCTTTTGGACTGTATACACACGTGCATGACAATTGAGAAAACTAGCTTCCTCATTGGAAAAATTAAAGCATTGCATTCTCCCATAATCTGAAATAATCGAGTTTGTGAAAAATTCAAAGAATTTATACCTAGAAAAATAATGTATATATTTATTCTATCTGTCTTAATTTATATAACATAGTATTTGATCATGCATTCAGGCATACAACAATCTTTAAGGTTTTTTAAAAAATAATTTACAAATTTAGCATTCAAGGGTGTGTCCTAGTCGTCAATGAAGTGGTTCAGAACCCTGATGTCTCAGGTTTAAAACTCAGTGGAGACAAAAAAAAACACTAGGTGATCCTTGGTGGACAATGTTACTTGGTAGGTATCTCGTGGAATAAGTCAAGGTGCGTAAAAGCTGGCCTGGGCACCATAGTCGTACAAAATTAAATAAAAACAATTTATATATTTAGAAACTACGTAAAAAGTATAATAAGTCATAAGAATTAACAATTTAAAATGTTTGTGAATAAATTGCAGTCATAAATTTTTTTTGTTTCACAAAATTCGAACTATATCATATAAAATGAAACATAGAGTACATGATATTCAACATTCCCAATGAACTTTCTAAATACTAATTTTAGTACGTAGCTTTTGAAACTCAATGCATGTATACGTACACCTCTCACATTGGAATTTATATATTTTTTATTTTGTAGGCATATATTGACTTTTTTTCCCCTCGGAATTCACTCCTATGGTTATATAGGGAAGGGGAAATAATTGACGAGATTTTGGAGAATCGAACTCTGATCAATAAAGTGAAAATATAAATAGTCAATCAACTGAATATTACTCATTCTTACAAATTGAATTTTGTTCAACATTTTAGGAAAATAAGTGGTCTTTTATTACATAGTTCTTTCTTATATCAACCCTTATTGTTTCAATTAGTGAAGGATAATTATGTACTCTCAATCTCATGATTGAGGTTACTATCAAATACTTCATCTGTTTCACTTTATTTGGCTCATATCGATTTGATGCTCCTCTTAATAAATTATTTATTAGTGATTCATCTTACTAAATTACCATATGCTTTGAAAATCTAAATATGACTATTATATTAGTACTTTATGTAGTTATTTAATACTAATAAATATAGTATTGAATTTTTTAAAATTAATTTGTTAAAATGAACAAATAAAAAAAAGTCTATTTTTAATACAAGAATCAAGATTTAAGGAGTATGCAGTTTTTTTTTAAAAGACACGTAGTACTAATATTTTTAAGTGAACTCATGGGGGAAATTCAAGTGTATTGGGAAAGACAAAATGTGGAAAATTGAAGCCAAGTCACAAATTAAATCAGATTAATTTTTTTTAATTAATTAGTGAAGTGCAAAAGAAGTTTAGAGGGTGCTTTTTGTAACATACGATAAGGTGAGCCAACAATAACCAAGACGGCACGGCTTCTAAATTGTAGTAATATAATATACTTTAGAATAATTAATTAGGCTTTGCTTTTGTTTCAAGTATATTTACTTTGCTTAACCAACATATTTTAATCCCAATCACATCTTTATCCCTTTTTTCATTCTTGTGTCCCTCAAAAATCTATTAGATGTTGTATATACATGCATACATACAAAAGTTTGTCTTTACTTGCATGTTTTTCTTTATTATTATTTTTCGTTGATTTAATAGAGTCAGTAATATATGAGTGACCACTGAGTAATCAGTAACTTGAATGAAACTTTCAGAGGTTAATATTTGTGCAGATAGATTCTTGTAATTGAGCTTTCAGAGCTAGCCAACTGATTCAGTATAATCCTTCTCTCATGAGCAGAGTCACCTTAGGCGAAGGGTAATCCAATATACATTCTTCATTGAAAAATTATGAGTGTATTTTTAAATTTGCACAGCACAACTGGAAAAAAATAATTTGCACATGCCTTCACCAAATTTTTGGTTCTGTCATTGCCCTCCTCCTATACTTCGAACTAAGATTCTTCGTCAAACTTAGGTTGAGCAATTCAAGCAAATTAAATTGCCATATTTTATAATAATTTTAACATATATATGAACAAAAGGAAAAATGTTATGAAGGTAGCTTTGTTGTCTATACGATCGGATGAATGGAAGACCAATCATCCCCAATTTTTACTAGCATAGACAAGTTCTAGATGACGTGTAGATCGCTAGCACATCCCCAAGGGTGATATACAATATAGTCTATAACTAATATTAAATACGAGCTAAGTAACATAAGTGAACTTAAGATTTTAAGTTAATGAATTTAGAATATATATATAAATAAATTATCAACACACCAATTCTTTGTTTCTTTTTTTTTTTGTTTCAAGTGTTGCATATAACAACATATAAAATATAAAAAATTTAAAATATGTATTTCAATCCATTGTTATATAACATCAATAAACAGTTGCATAAACGGTTTTTCTATCTATTGCACGCAATAATTTTTGAATCGGTGACATAAGTCTATTTTCTAGTAGTCCGATATAAAAGTTAGGCATACTGATGAGTTTACATATGATATACATACATGTACACACCATATACATATCATATACAACTGAGGTGTATATGTAGTGTATACTTCGATCATCTTTGATAAACTAGATGGTTGAATGGTACATATTTGATAACTATCCCTTCACATGTGATATACATACATGTACACACATATACATATCATATACAACCGAGTATATATGTAGTGTATACTTCGACCATTTTTCATAAATTAGATGGTCGAATGGTACATATTGATAACTATCCCTTCACATATGATATACATACATGTAAACCGACTGTATATGTAGTGTATACTTGGACCATTTTTGATGAACTAGATGGTCGAATGATACATATTGGTAACTAATCTTTATGATAAACATTAATTGATAACTTAAACTTGAACAACAAAAAATAACTTGTCCATATTTAAACAAAGTGCACCTCAACAATTAGCAACATCAGAAAGGAAAGGATCCATTAGCAAGTCAGCAGCAGATGGTCTTGCTCTTGGTTGTCCAATGCATTTTTCAATGAAATCCTTCAACTCTTTATCACTCACTTTATTGAAAGCTTGAGGCTTTACTCCTGATGTAACCTTCCTGTATAATTTGGCTAGGCTTTCACATTCACTATATGGTATTTCCATAGTGGCCATTTCTAGCAAACACATTCCAAATGAGTAAATATCTACTAACTCTGTGTAGTCCTCTTCATATAGTTCTGGTGCCATGTACCCTGGTGTCCCTAGCATTGAATGTGCTGCATGACTCTTCCCTACTATTGTAGCCAACCCAAGATCACCTATTTTTACCTGTATAAACATAACAACTATGATAATTAGCGCGTTGCTATGGTACAAGTAGAGGCAAATTCAGGATTTCAAGGTTCTTAGTAGCAAAAGCAATTGTATGTTGGGATTTGAGTTGCCAATTTAGTGGTTGTTGAGATTTTAGTGGTTTTGAGGTCCAGGAGTACGGGTCAAAGAGAAGGACTAATAGGCATCTAGCCTGACAAGCTTCTGAAGAAGGGGTGCATGTGATAGCTTAAGCGAATCTTACATCAAAATAAGAGAGGAAAGTGAAGATCAACTTTATAAGGCATCTCACAAGTTCATATGATATGCACGCTTTTGGGCTCAATGATGGCATAGCTCCAGGGACAAATCTGTGAGGTTTGTTGAGTAAAAACAATGCATGTCTAGGGCTTGAGTTGTGACAAAAATATTGGGTTTGGGTCAACAAAGATGATTCCTATAATACATTACACCAGTCGAGTCCAAATGAATTTCAAAATGAAGATATCTCTGTTTTGTTCCAAACGTGTTGCAGAATGATCTAGAAAGTAGTAATACTGATGATCCTATTTGGTCAAATACCTAGCAACAAACTCGAATATTATCAGAACTCAATATGGATCATCTATGAGTATGTCCTGTTTTTCAAATCTTTTAGGATTGGAACCTCAAATTTTCAATAACTTCAGATAAGAAAAACATTAAGCTAAATGCACATAAACTAAAAACAAATAGAATGATCAAAATTGAATTACCTTTCCAACATTCCCATTGATAAATATGTTGCTGCAATTAAGATCTCTATGAATAACACAAGGATCATGAGTATGCAAATAATCCAACCCCTGCAATATCTGTCTAGACCAATTCTTCAACGCCTTTATAGAAACGCGACGATGCTTCTTCCTATAATCCCTCAAATTCCCAGACACACATTCCTCAGTAATGAAATTGAGTATGTTATGTTCCTTATCTCTCCAGAAATGATACAACACAATGATATTATCATTCTTCAAGTTTTTCAACAACGTAATCTCAGAACGAATTTTACTTATAACATAAGGCATGTCAATAAATTTACTCAATCGAATTTGATTCCACGCTACATCTCTTCCTTCTTGTATATCAAATGCTCTGTATACCTTCTTCACAGCACCATGGCCTAGTAACTCCGCGTATCGACCAAATCTCCCTGATGGATCAACTTCAGCAAATAATTCCTTTTCTTCTTCCATTGAATCAGCACTTGCAGATGGCATTTTTAGCTCTACTGAAACAATTTTTTTTAAAAAAAAAACAATAAGAACTCGACTCTTCTGTTATTCAATATTCACAATATCATCGTCTTTTTATAGACTAGGCTTGATTTCCATGTCCCAAAAGGACTACGATGTAATTTATTCCCTATCCCAATAAGATTAAATTATTACAATTATATAACTTACCATAAATATAATTTTAGGTTCCACTATAAAAAAATAATAATTAAAACATGTATTTCTATCGATGATTGTTCATAAAACTATTATTATCGAAATTCTTCAGACCATATATATGGAAAGTGAAGAAACTTACTTACCTTTAGCAAGATGAAAAATAGAGAGGGAGTAAATAAATTGGAGGATGAAGGTATTAAGGCAATTGATAAATTATATGCAAAAGCCTTATGTTATATTTATATAATTTATAGAGAAGTCTAATTCAAGTAAAATAAGGATTGGATTATACGTAGGCATGCAAATATTAATTTCTACGTAGTTTCAAAAGTTATCAACTATATTGTCAGCTCATCAATGTCACGTGTGTGTTGCCATTATAATTGGTAAATAATTTATATTTATACTTAGGTTTTTTTTCTTTTATTTAAAATTTTATCTAAAGAAGAAAATACTAATGTTTTCGAACAATATCAATAACAATTATGGTTCAATCTCAAACCAACTAAGATTGGGTCACTCTGAAAAAAATATTTCTATTTTTAGGTGGTTTTTAATTTTTCCTTAAATTTTATGGTCTTTAATATCTTCCTTTTAACACCTTAAATAATAAATATGCAGACAAAAATACCCCAATTTTTTTATAAAATAAATCATAGTTAAGAATACTTTGGATAACAATTTTTTTTTTTAAAAATAAGTAATAAGGATAAAAATTAAAGACCATCAATTTAAGGGATAAAAATTAAAGATTACGTCAAATAAGGGAAGTCCGTGCAAAAACTTAATTAAGATCAGCTGTATAATTAATTCTTATGATCATATTTCTCTCGTTATTTTGATTCAACGTGGGTGATTAAGATTGAAGTTTTAGCTTAATGGCGCTGGAAAAATCTGCATTTTCCTCCCTTTTTTTTTTTAATCTTCTTTCTATGCATTGACCCAACTTTTCCCAAAAAGTGTGGGAAAAAAAATGTACTAATATTAAGATTGATTAAATCATCCTTCTAATTATTAGAATGAACAACTTTTCTTTTTAAGAGTAAATTTTTGTTACAAGGTTTGTGAGTTGATGTCCATTTTACTTAGAGGCTTAAAATCTAAACAAACTTCAAATGTATTTTTTAAATTTTATTAGATGTAAATTATCTTTTATAATTATTTTTTCTAATATTTTAGATACAAATTATTACTTAATGTTTTTTTATAAACGATTTCTTCAAATATATATTTTTAATTATTAATTTTAGATAATATTTTAGTAATTCAACTTTGAAAACCATCATTTTACTGAATCAATCATTATATATATTGTTGACATAATTCTATAAGTAATAAGTTGACAAATTCTAAATAATTAAAGATAAGAGTTAAAATTATAGAGTTTGATTCAACAAGTAGATAATTTGGCATACCCCATTTTAAATATGTTTGTTGTAATGCTTGAAAATTAAGAAGAAATAAAAATAAAATAAAGTTTGCAATTCAATTTCTTCAACACTTGACTATTGATTCATATTTTAGTAAAAAAAAAAAACATACTTAAAGTATCTCAATTTATCGAGTTTTTATCCAAACTATAAGGTGTGTACTTTTTTCAATCTGAACTATTACCAATTACTTATTCAAACACATCTGAACCATCAATTATTCTCTTTTCCTACCATAAATAATAAACATTACTATTGTTGGTGTAGTAAAATAAACAATTGATAATTGAGACCACCAATAAATTGGTGATAGTTCAAATAGATGTGCACCTAATAATTAATTCAAAAAAAAATTAAAATTCTAATATCCCTCAAATAATTAGTAAAATTCATTGAATATATGCTTACCAAAAAAAATAAAATCAAAGTTGCATCACATTTCTTCAATTTACAATTTTCTATTCAATTTGCAAGTTGGAGAAAAGCTAGGACAAGCATGTGAATATATTGAAAAAGTCAGAAAAAAATTTATGGCTGCTAAATTAAGTCTCAAATATCTTGAAGAAAAAAATATCGAGGTGTTCCCATATAAGATTGCATAATATATCCGTGGCATGAATATTGCTGTCACCACACAACAGAATACAGAGAGCAAAGTAATAATACACTAAAATAGTTCATGTCATGTGCCATCCGTGCCCAAAAAACACTTCACATTCACTGAATCTCCCAACACAAGCAACCAACAATTAATTGTGTTACCACCTAGCTTAATTGGTAAAGTTATTGTGTGATTAGAAGGTCACGAGTTTGAATTATGAAGATGATCGATAAAATTATTGTTGTGTGATCGGAAGGTCACGAGTTTGAATTGTGAAAATAATCTATTGTAAGAAGATAGGGCAATGCGCTTAGTAAACCAGATTGTCCTTTTACAACCTACCTAGAATTTGGATTCTTTAAGTTCTTAATATTGATCAAATTGTATTTTAAAAACGTAAAAGGATTCACATTGCTCTTAAATTATGTGAAATTGAACAAAAATGCCCTTCGTTAATAGTTTGGTCTAAAAATGCCCGACTATCAGTAATTTGATCCAAAATGTCCCTGTTGTTACTTAATAGATCAAAATTGCCCCTTCTCCTAATAAATGTATTATTTCATTTCTTTTTAAAACGTCATTCTTTTCCTAATAAAAATATTACTTTTAAAGAATTAGCTATGGAGACATTTTTGGACCAAACTATTAGTGGTTTAACCATTTTTGGACCAAACTAATGACGACACGACATTTTACACTAAACTATTAATTGATGACATTTGTGTTCAATTTCACATAGTTCAAGACATTTTTTTTTATCCTTTTCCGTTTTAAAATAATAAGTTCACACCTACTATTTGTTGCGATTTTAATGAATTTTAAAACAAATTTATGTTCCACGTCGAAAATACTGATCCAAATATACCTGGTGATTAAGCATTGCATTGGCCAGATGCAAAATATCATAACATAAGCAGATCCAAGATTTTAAATTTGTAATCATAGAGCTCAATACACCTTTGGATGTGTGTGTGTGAAATCTACGTTATATAGGACTCCATAATACTAGTCCAACATCAGCTCATTAATTTCACGTCTCAAATTAACCATATTGTCCTATGCATTTAGAATCCGATCTACTTTGACAATCTCCTCTTAAAGCAAAGTATCAGTTCAAATGAAGAGATACTCAACACTTTCAAGTAAAAAAAAGGGCATATGCCTTTTTGGCACAGGTAAGTCCTGTTCTTTTTAACAACCGCAGCAATCAAGTAAGATAGATGCAGGTACCGAGTAACTTTCTCCATCAAAACTTAAGCATACTAGAAAGACACTTCAATGTTTTAGCAAACATAAATGACCACAAGTCCACACCAGTCTAATCACAGAAGATGTTAGTTTGTTCAGTCTATTATATCTAGGTATTGTGCAGTTGAGATATAGATGGTGTAATTCTTATTTAGTTTATCAAATTCTAAAGAGGAAGTTACAGTGCTCTATTAATGGTCACCAACAACAGTTCACTACAAATGATTCCTCACCTGACCATTATAGCAACTTCAACCGTCTTAACCTTTCTCTTTTCCACACAAATTCCTCTGTTATAAGAACCCAATACAGGATAGCTCAACTGAAGGCCCTCGTCCTCCACCTCTAACCTTAGAGATTGGATGTTCAAGTCACCAATGGAGAAAATGAAAAAACTCCACCGTTGATTCCCATACATGGGAGTATAGGTGGGGTGCTTTTTCTTAATTACTACAAGTAAGAGCATCCTAGGTACTAAACTGAACTTATGGGAAAACATATTAGAAAGCTACCCTCAATTGACATGCTACTTGCAAGAGCAATTCAACTTCAATAAGTGAAGTTTTTGCCACAAGAGAATCATTCCTGAATCGGTGAATCCTATGCATTAGACTAGTCACTAGAGTTTCTTTAATAAATATGTTGCTTTAACTAAAAATCTTGTTGTAATACCTGTACTCAACTTCCCCACCTTTCTTAACTCACAATCTCACATGCATTACCACTTCCTCTCTCACCCAAAAGTTCAGGGGATCGAGGAACTGAGTGGCCTAGAATGGAGTTTTGACTTCTCACCTTTATCTACCACAAGCAGAATTAGTAACAGGGTATCAAACCGAATATTCCTATATCAAATTTTGTTTATTTTACATTGTTTTCATATCTTAATCTACTAGTTTCTTCATTATCCGTAACAACTCCTACTTTGGTTTACCATATGCTCCTTTTTAAGGAACCTAAATACATCAAGGAAAGCGAGCAAAAATGCTCTGATAAAGGAATAATTACCAATGTGTTAACAATAGCTGACAACCAGTGAAATCCCAAAAACCCAACAGCAAGAAAGGCGACAGTTCCTCATTAATTTTTTCCATCCAAATCAAAAGAGGCCATAGATCTCAGGGGATTAAATATGTTAACCTGCAATGAAGTAAAATTCTTCTGGAAAAAATTGTATGATGGGGTCGGTCCTTTGTACTCCACAAAAGGAAAAGAAAAGAGCTAAAACATGGCAGAACAATGGATTTAAGTCACTGCATCTCGTCAGATAGAAGATGAAAATATAAAGAAATTCCACATCTGCCACAACACTACGCTGCCAATGGCACCATTTACAAACTACCACGACATACTGGAACTAGTGAAGGTATTATATATTACATATAACGATGCCATCAAATATTAAGAAGCTGAAAACACACTAGCGCATATCTGGTTCTCTAACAGAAGACTTCAAAGAAGTCAGAACTACGTTCAACCTGACAAAATGTCACCTTGGCCTTACCCCTATCTACATGCCACAACAAAACCTGTATTAAACACACTAATACACGACCTTGACCTCAAAGATAAATATCCTCCACGAATCTATCAACTGACTTTCCCACACCCACTAATCTCCCTTTTATAAGTTGCAGACATTCAGTTAGACAACCGCTCAAGGTTAAAATGTGGATATCTACACATGTTTTATAGCAAGTTCATGTCGTCTAAAAATGGATTTTTAGTTTCTTCTCTCCCCCCGCCAAACCCCAAAAGGTTACATAACTGGTGAGCAAATGAAATATGAATTTGCCAATTGGGTACACAGTGCTAATTGGTCTCCTTTACAACTAACAAAAACATGGAGAAACAGCAAAACAAGTTAAGCTACAAAAGAATCAAAACAACGAATATTTAATATTTAAAAAGAATACTCATCAGCTTGCTACACAGGAATTGTTCATTGCTTTCAAATGGTGTCCAAATGGATAAGCAGCTTTCCCATAAGGGAACAACTCAGCTTACTTGAGAAAACTGAAGCTCTATCAGTTCGTAAAGTGATAAATAACGAGTTTGATAAGCAATACAGGAAAAAGGAATGACGCATAATCATAACTAGCAAATTCAAGATTTCCACATTTTACAGACATCAGCAGATGCAAAGAAAACATTTAGTAAAGTTAAGGTAAAAGAGACAAAGATTGAGTACGGTTAACATGTTATTACCAATATATTTTTTTGATAAGGAACTGGTAATTACCAATACAATGCTATAAGACAATTACCAAGGAGGATTAGATCCTTCTCTTACAGATGGTGACCTGGAATCTAGACTACCTTCTCTTCCTAACCTTGACAAACTCCTGCCAATTTTAGGAGTACTCAGTCCAGGACTTGCACCACGGTAACTTGCTCGGAGAGATTCATCTAAAGAGTGAGACGACTTGGCAATTGCCTTTCGCATAAACTTCTGTGCAGCAGGTGAAAGAGTACGTGCAGCTGGACTAGCACTCCCTCCTCTAACTGGTGAAGGTAATGGTGGTTTCTGAAACATCTTTGACCTCTCCCTCAACTTACGAGCAGCTTCACGAGATAAAGAATGAGCCTTTGTATCTCTGGAGGGTGGCATTGGGATCTTATACTGAGGGCCTTCACCATTTCCACCAATATCAATGGGTGTGTCCTCCTGCTCCAGCCGCAAAGGTGTTCCTTCAATTTCTCCCCACGTTATAAACGGTGATCCATCCACACCAGGCGCGGGTGAAGGAGTACTAACAAAACTATATCCATTCTCAGCCTTCTTTCCTGACTCAACAAAGAACTGATTCGGGGTCTTCCGCAGGTCATCCAAATCATACTTCTTTGTCTTATCACCTCTATCAAGAAAAGGAACCGGAGTTGCCCCAGGAACAGGTGTATAAAGCACAGCCACTGTCTCATCCTCTTTCGGCTGTGATTCCATCATCTTACCATGAAACCTTGTATTCACCTTACTAACTTCTTTCGTCAATCCCTTAAGCCTCTCTGCTCTTTCTTCTTCAGTCAAGGCTACCTCCCCATTATCCGCCGGATGATACATCAGCAAATTCTTAGCAGCGTATTTCCACCCTTCCAATGTAGCCACTGGCTGATCTGATGTCCCATATCCATCAGTAACTACCTTCGCCCTCTTAGAATCCTCAATCAACTTCATCTCCTCATCCTTCTCACCTTCCAACAAATACCCATATTTCTCCTTCCTTTTCCTGTTCACTTTCTCAATAAGCTTTGAAAAACTCTCATTATCCTCACTCGTATACCTCCTAAAAAACTCATCTAAACTCAAAGACCCATCCACCTCACCACCACCTCCCTCAGCATTATTCCCAACACTAGACCAATTATTACCATTAACTACACTCGGAGTGGGAGTTTTATAAGGATCATCAAACGGAGTAGTCGAATTTCGAAAGAAAGTCGAACCAGGGGTTCGTAATTTACCTTCAGTGCTCGATCCAACAGCTCTACCTCCCCTTCGTTCGATAATTTTCAACTGAGCATCACGAATTTGAACCGGATCGCCTGTGCGAATCGCTTCAAGCCAATCAAGACGATCGCGAAGCTTGGGGATATCTGGGAAGAAATCACGCTCGATTATTTTCTCTATAGCGGCCACATATGTATCCTCATCGAGTACTTTCGACCGGCGTTTATTGGTTGGTACTGTAGAAGAATTACTGTTGTGGAGGGTTGAATTAGGGTTTTGCTCGGCCAACGACGGCGAAGGAGACGGCGTTGATAGGTGGCGCGGGGAGTGTCCCGGCGATAACAACATGGTTGATGAAGAACGAAAATTTGTGTATAGAAAGTAGAATGAGAAGAAAGACGAAGAAGAATGTAATATATGTAGAGCGGCGGTGACCCAATTGCGAAGGGACAAGGAAAACCAGATTTGACCTCTAATTTGTTGAACGCGTTCTCTTTTTCCACTTTTGGGAATATTTTTCACAAAAAATAAATTATGCGGATTTCTAAATTACGAAATAAGTACCGTATTAATTTTATACATAAGTCTTATTTATTATCAAATAAATATGAATAAGAATTATGCAAGTATTAATAATATAATAATTAATTATGAGTAAATTTATGTATTATTTTATAGAAATATAAGTTATATAAGGATTAGTTAGTTATTCATGTATTTGCTATGCAAGTTTCTAAATTGTTGTCATATTAATTTTATATATGAATAAATTATTTTATTTTATTTTTTTGAACTTGGTAACTTTGTATTATATCACAAAATAGTACATGGGTCGTACTGTAACCTTATATACAAGTCTACTCCTGATTTCACTTCTCTACGTCTAAATTGAGTCTAACACATCAATAATAGAGACAGTGTCATTAGAGTATAATTGATTACACCAAAAGACTAAAAGTAAAATGCAGTTTAGTTTAACTTTCTGCACATTGTTCTCTATGCTCTCAAAACATCTTGAATTCCTTTCTTTCCAAACAGCCCACCAGATAGCCCCCGGGATGTATAATTTATACGAAAATTAATGCGTTGATAACTTGTTTCTTATCCAATTATCAAATGTCCCCTCGGTGTACTTACGAGTCATTTGCTAGATGGTTAGAGTTATCTTCATGACTTATACATGTATTAATTATGTTGATTTCTAAATTTTAAATCGGATACTGTATTAATTTTATAAATGAATAATCTACCTCCTAATTAGCTATCAAACATAGTATTACTTATGCAGATTTTAATATAGAAAATTTTACACAAATATCATAGTGTTAAGAGCTAATTACATCATAGTTATACTCTTTTTCAAATTACAAAAAAACCTTAAATTTGATGGAATTCGGATACATCTTAAAACGTCCCATCACGTTCCAATTCCAGATACATCACGTCTCGATTTTGAATACATCACTCAACGTCTTGATACATCGCGTATGTTTGATACATCTAGTAAAGTGATGTATCCGATCGATCATCGCATAAAGTGATGTATTTGAAATAGGAGAGAGTAGAAATTTTTGTAATTTTTTCAAATGGTAGGAAGTTTAAAAAATATAATAAAATAAGTTGTATATTTAGGTAATTTTTACTATGCATAACTCATGTCTAAACGAAACACCCCTTAATTAATTTACATTAATTACACAAACCGGTCTTGACTCGGAAAACCCGATTCTACTCTATTGACCGGTTTTACAACCTCATCGAACCGGTCCCGTTGAAGTATTAGTGTATTACAGAAATACAGCAAACGTTCTCACCATTTGACTGAAGCAAACCAAAGCCCCTTGGTGCGCATCTCAATTTCTCGATACGCTGAGATCAGAGTGACCATAGATGGCTGATTCCACCAATTCGAAGAACTATGGAGTCCCAATTTACGGTGCCGGTTGGGTTCCACCGAGCGCTTTCAGATCTGCCGTCGAACCGTCGGCCGATGATGAAAAGAACGACGGAGACAAATCATCGTCCTCGGAAACGGGAAACTATGTTGTCCTTGCCGGAGGCGGTGGGGAAGGGAATATCGGTATTCGTAACGCTCTCATTGTTGCTCAATTTGATTTTGATTCTAATGTGCTCTCTGATGAACCTGTAAGTCATAAATCTTCATTCCATGTACAGTGCTTTTATATAAATTGAATTGCTCTGTAGATTATTGTTTGTGCCTATGCTCATCATATACGCAAATGTTGTGTTCTTCCTAGATTCGTCTGTATGATCTTTAAGAAGCTAAGGTCTATGAAATTGCAGACTATATGAATTCCTGATGACTTTTAGTTTTCAAGTGATCAAATGACCGAAACTGATGGAAACTAACTTAGCAAAGTATTAATTTTTTTTCTCATTCCTCGGATCCAGGGGACTTTTAAAAATAAGCTCTTTCCGCCTCACAAAAGCTTGGCCAAACAGGCTATAACTTCGCAAAGTAGTAGTTTTTGTTCATTTCTCGGATCCGGGGGACTGATGTACAGCTACAGAAGTTATGGAATCAATATGTATTACAGTCAACGGGCTTCTCTAACTTTTAAACATGCATCATTATGTAGCTTAATGAGCTATCCCCTCTATTTTATTTGTATTTGTCTTATGATACTATTTCTGTTTTGAAACATTTGAATATGTTCGACACTATTCTACTTCTGTTTAGCTTCCACAAGAATCATAACTTTAAAGAATCTGAAGCAATTAATTTTTTTGAATTTTATACTTTAGTTTGATGATCTTTTGTTCAAACTAACTTTCAATCATTAACTTACTATTTTCTTCTTAGTCGAAATGAATATCTTAAACTTTGTGTGGAGTCAAGCATTGTCATATAAATTGAGTTGGAGGGAGTACATGATAAAACTATTTTGGGCATTATAATAATCTTTTGTCTTGAGGAAATTCTTGGTGAAGCCTAAATCCTGCTTGCTGAAAGATGAGAAGGGCTCGGATGGGTTGACCACAGACATCAGATTTGCTATTTTTCAGTGCAGCACGTTATCTTTGTCAGACCTGGTTCCTTGTGATGCTTATAGATTAACATTTTCAGCTGTTCTAGCCCTAATAAAACTATTCTTTTTACAAGAGCCTTAGCTAAAACTATCAAGTACATCCAAAAGCAACAATATATCAGTGATCTTTATGATTGGTCAAATAACTTTAATTCCATTGCCATGTATGCTCTTCACTTTTGCTTTCCTTGAAACATTAGAAGAGCATGAGAGATTATATTTGTCGCCTCCTTGGATCAGATTGACTAAAATTGTGTGCTTTGTTGAAGGTGGCTAGGTTAGGAACTGGAGGTGATCTGCCTTATAGGATGGCAGTACATCCAGGTGGAGAAGGTCTTATATGCTCATTGCCAAAAAGCTGCAGGTAAAGTTTGTGCAATGGGATTTACTTTGAAGGCTTAGATTACTATTCATGTTGAGTATCTCTTCATTCTTTTCACCCCTCACTTTGTGACTTGTGAGTGGTGGCACAGGCTGAGGGGAGCATAGAATCACAAAAGCATACTGTTGCTGATAGAACAGTTAGGGGTTTATATAGTTAAGGACTAAAGTGATATCACTTGACATCAACTCTACAACTTTTTGAAATTGTTCATTTTTGTGATTTTTCTCCTCTATCTGGTTAGTTGCTTTAGCAAACTTAGTCCACAGTAGACCACTTGCAGTAATTAAGCTTGGAATTTTTGCCTGTACTTTTGGCGAGTAGTGTGGGTAAGCATCTAATCAATGTGTTACCTGTGTAGATGGTTTGACTGGGATTTTCAGACAACTGAAAATCGTTCATTGGGTCTGCGATCATCTGAGAAAGTACTTGAGCCATTGGAAGATGTTGGACAACAATTAGCGCTAACTTTTAACAATGAAGGTTCTTTACTTGCTGTCGGTGGTGAGGTAGATATCTTCCCTTAAACTATTTCAGGTTGAAAAGGAAGTATGGTTGTTGCTTGCCATTGAAGGAAAAATGTTCAATGTGAAGGCACTACTGTTTTGTTCATTGTGTATGAAACATTTAAGAAGGCCAGTTTTGTAAGCTCCGGTTATTCTCATACTTCGGTAAAAGTTGGACAAAGTGTTTTTTAAAAACATAACCAGGTCTCTGTTTATTTTGCCCTCTAAAATATTCTTGTAAGCTATGGGTTAGATTGTCTTTAAAGGAAAAGGAGGAGGTAGTCTGAGTACAAATTATGGCACCACTAGTTAACATCACTAATTACCAAAAGAAACACTGGTGGTACACATGTTCTCCCTGCATTAAACTGTAAAGGTTGAAGAAAATGGCTTGATGAGAAAAGGTTGCAGAAAGTGGCTTGATGAGAAAAGGTTGCAGAAAGTGCTTTAAAAAGCTGGGTTGTTTTCCTCCTTGAAATCTTGTTCTGCCCCACAAGTTATAATTAGATGTACAGGAGAAGGGAGTAAACTCAGGATTATAGCCTGATTCTTTGGCATCACTCTGTAAGCGATAAAAGGTTTCATCAGTCTTAGTTACGAATATCTTGTATGTTTTTACTCACATTCTGAATCCCTCATTGTTACCTTACCTTTAGAACCCATTTGGCTTTCTCCTTTTCAGATTTTAGTTCTTTATTGTAAGAAAGATGTCAGAAGAACTTTAACTCTTTCAGAAATAATGAACTGCTGAAGGCAATTAGTAGCAAAGTAAAAGAAAAACTTTAAACAAGTCTTTTTTCATTTTAAGAATTTTCTTAGTATCAGTTCATAATACACAGTTTAAGAAGTTTTTCCTTTGATGCTACTAATAAATAAATATCGAAGGGAATAGATTTCTATCAGGAAATATTAATCTCCATGCTAGTCTTTTCCCAGTATCCTCTCATTCTAAGCTTGCTGCTTCTTTTCGACTTTTTTGGAGTTTAAAAGAGTCTTTTGGAACTGACAGAAATTGTTAACCATTTTGTGAGTGTGACCAAATTTATACATTATCCTCCATGACCATCTTTTTTTTTTCCAGTAATGTTTGCTAATGTGTGTATGGACATTTAAGATCAATTTCTTCTGGCTGTAATGTAAGCCTGCAGAACAATGACGAACCTTATGCTCTGTGGTTTAGAGCAGTCTATGGCTGCCGTATATAAATGGTAAAGAGTAGGTTAACCAGGAAATCAATCACTCTATCAGCTACGCTGTGAAATACCAAATAGTTTGGGAGGATAATGAGTAAATTTAAAAAAAAATATAATTTACAAAGCAAATATACTATTCTATTTGTTCTGTTGCTCTATATAGTGAAAAAAAGGAAAAATGTTCTAATCCTCTATGCTGAACTTTAGCAACTTGGCTTGGTGGTGTAATTTTAGGCAACACAGTCATGCTGAACTGTCTGTCATCCCATCCCCAAAGATTCCTTTTGCTTTGTCAACTTTGATTTGGAGAAAAATTATTACATCTAGTTTCAGATTAAGATATGATTGATTTGTTAGATCAGCTTCTGCTACTTTCTTGCTGTCCTTGTATAAAGAGTGAAATATGGAATTTCAAATAAATATCTTGATTATTGAATTTTGGTGCAGTACAGGATGGCAAGTTGACGGTTTTTAAGTGGCCTAGCATGGAAAATATTCTTGATCAGGCTAATGCTCATGCTTCTGTGAAGGATCTAGACTTCAGGTCCATAGCATTGCTCAATTTCAATTTAAGCACTTCAAGCAATATGTTTTATGGTAGAGGGATTTTGACTCAAATGTTTTTGGTTGTATATGCAGCCCTGATGGAAAATTTCTTGCATCTGTTGGAAGCGGCCCTTGCCGGATTTGGGATGTGTCAAAATCAACCTCTGTAGCTTCTTTGACGAAGGAAAATGTAAGAATATCTATGAATGGCTTTTAAATGCTGGAAGATGGTCAGTGTGTTGTGTTCCACTTTTTCCCTACCAAAAGAACGGAAAGAAATGATGTCAAATTTCCGATTTAATTGACACTTAAGAGTTAAGACTACCAAAAAATCAGTGTAGATTCCATTTTTAAATGTTTTGTTTCTCCTGTCAATTAGCTTTATATAAACTGGTTCTCTCTTACACGTGGATTCTTATTTTTAATAAGATAAAGAGTAGTTACATCATACATGTGGATTCTTATATATTCCCAATTCAAGGACGTTGTGTGGGCATACACCCCGATCTTTCTCTTTGTTGTTTTGGTTATCTGACAGGAAGCGTCTTTTGTACTCAGGATGAGATTTTTGGCTATTGTAGATTTGCACCAATTAACGATGAGAATCAGGTTCTATACATCACCACAATGCGAGGTTGATATGCTACACTGATAATTTGTCTGAATTACCTTATTTCAGATAGTGCTTCACTTGGCATGTATGAAGAATTAACCCTGTATTCTTGTATTTGCAAAGATCAAGGTGGAAGTATTTCGAAGTGGAGTACTACTACGTGGAGGAGGATAAAATCAAAGCGCGTTGTTCGTGATCCTATTTGTGCCTTCAATATTTCACCCAATGGAAAGCTTCTGGCAATGTAAGACTCTTTGTTGGTTTCTATTCCACGAATATCTATAAACATCATATGTCATTGCACCACTGAACTCTCCATATAGCTGAATGTTCTTAAAGTTGGAAAGATTCATATAATGTGCTAAACTTACTGCTTCCCTTCAAAGAGTGTGAGCACTTGCCAACTACAGCAGCTTATTTGTTTTTTTAAAAAAATAAATAAATAATTTAAGAGGAGAAAAACAACTAGTTGACTTGTTCCAAAGGAGATGGTGGAGAGGTTGACACATAGGAGTAGCATACCTGGAGATTCCAGGTTCAAAGCTTAGTTATAACATAAGTGGTTGTAGGCATGTGTTAATAGTTTGTTGTAGTGTATTTTAATAAATACAGTTTAATTAAGGGAATTCACGATTCGGTGAAAATGAACCGAACTGATTAAAAAATAGATATTTTTAGTTTTAGCTTGGTTTGACTTCAAAATTTTAAAATTGATACATATTTGGTTAAAGAATCGGTCTTTCTTTTCGTTGTTTAATCTCTCTTTGATCAGTCAATGTGTGATATTCGTAATTCTCATTAGTAATTACCACCATAATGAAATCAAATATTGGCTACTCCTTTTTTATTTCTTCAAGAAACGTCAATGGTGTTAGATGCTTTGCACTTCTTGTTGTAATGTGAAATTAATGAGCTTCATACAATAAATAAAGTAATTATTTTCATTAGAAAAAAATTAATACTCCTAGTTGATAGTGCAAGCTAAAACTACAAGAAAGAGCAACACTTTTTTGGTAAATAAAGATTTTATCATGAAATGTATTTATGTAAAGATCGAGAAAAAGCACTTGAGAGTTGGACAAACAGCCCATTCACTTTTGCTTAAAAACTCCCAAGTTATCCACTTCTGCCCAAAAAAAAATAAAAAATCCAAGTTTGTATACTTATCCACATTTACCTAAAACTAGTCTCATCCTTACTTGTGAGCAAATAAAAAAAGCAAGTGCCTAGTCTTTCAGATTACTACATAGAATTAAAACAAACAATTGATGTTCCTTGTTTTTGACATCAAAATCAGATTAGAACATGTTAGCAAAAGAGCAAAAAATGACCTGGCAGTAAGAAACCCAAGATATTACCTTGTATAAAAGGCTAAAAGCTGACACACAACTGGAACTTGTCATAATTTTAGATTCAGACAACATGTGTCCTACAAGTAATTTTTTACTGCACAAGACAAAATAGGAAAATACATGTAAAACTGTATAGAGCAGCTATAGTAACATACATCTAGCAACCAATGAGAACCAAAAGTGCATTCTAAATTACCCAAATATCCTCCTAAATAGGACGACCACAAGCTCCTCTCCTTCCAGCTTTTATAGTAGTAGTAATAATAATATGTGGGTCCACCTGCTAACCTCGGTGAGCAGGTTTACTCGACCACCTGTGCTTGTGGGTTGTAAGGGACTGCCTGGACACCAACACGAATAAAATATAAGTTGCTGATTGACTTCTGATGGAACGTATTATCAAGATGCTTTCTCTTGTATGATTAAGCCTGTATCATTGAAGACGCTCTGAAAGCAACTAAATCCCAGAGTAAGATGTCAGATTGTTAGCTTGTTGTTCAAGAGACATGATGTATTGTTCTGAGGGACTATTGAGTCAATTTCAGTTTCTCCATCTAATATATTTAATAACAAATTACATTTAGATTGTAAATTTTTTAGGAATTTCCCATAAGTTCATATCATACATGATGATCTGCATGAAACCACCATCATCCTATTGACATCTTATAATGCTGAATAGTAGAAGTAATAAATATGTTCCATAGAATATGTTCTTGGGAGCTTAATGCTGCCTGTATTTCATTTTCCTTTGCAGAGGAACAATTGAGGGAGATGTTCTGGTAGTGTCTTCCAACAATCTTCAAGTGCAAAATGTGGTAAAAAAGGCTCATCTTGGTCTTGTAACAACATTGAAGTTCTCAGAAGATTCGAGGTCCTAAAATGTTTTCATGCTCCTGTTAGTAACTGTAAAAGCCTGCAGCAGTCAACACAACCAATTCTAATTTATTTTTTTCTTCCTTCAGGGCTTTGCTTTCTGCCTCCTTGGATTCAAGAGTGAGAGTGACAATTATAAAGGAAGAGAAGAAAAGTGGTGAGTATTTAATTTGCATATCAACATTAGGAACATGATGGTAGAGAGTAGCTAGTTTATGTGTGGTGATTGTTAGCAGGTAGCCAACTGAGTCCCGAAAATGAGCCTAAAGTTAGTAGTTTGTAAGCTTCTGCTGTTAATCCTGATTAGTTAGTTTTAACTCGATCGTTATGTAAGAAAAAAGTTGATATTACTGATGACATGAACTATTAGGAAACAACTGCAAGAAGTTGTGCATAATCGACTATTGTTATGGTAATTATGTCATTAAACATATTGTTTACATTGCAGGTCTGAGCTTGTGGATCGTCATACTTGTTCTTTTGATTGCAATTGCTGTATATTATGCTGCAAGCAACGGGATTCTTCCATTGGAGCTAAACTATATATTAAAATGATGAGCTTTATACCCCCCAAAGTATTCTTATAGGTGAAACGGTATCTGAAACATTTTTGAAGGCTGTCTCTGGAACAGTAGGCTTGGATTCGAGATTAATTAAAAAACATCTGGTGTTTTTAACGTGCTTAAACTGTTAGACACAGAGAGATTATATACCTATTTGTCCTCCATTATATTCTCACTGTACAAAACAAGTTGTGTAGGTTTATTTCTTTCAATTTGCAACCCTTTTCTGAAGATTTATGTTACTTAAAATTCTCTTTTACCTTCAGATCATATAAGAAGGGAAGTCAAATTGACGATATTTAGTTGAAATCGAAAGAGTATTTGAAGCTGAAATTAAAAAAGAGTTCAGTTTTAATCGATAAACTTTAAAATTGAACTGTACTTCTGCTCTACAAAATAAATATGCAGCTTACGTATAATTTAGCTTTTCGCACCCCAATATGCAGCTTACGGATAATTTAGCCTTTTTGCACCCCACTTTTTGAAACTACACATGTATGCATTAAAAAAAAAGAGAAGTCAACAACAACAAAAAAATACCTGAGTGCTGACAAATGCCACTGTCAATAGGCCATATGTCTATTGGTTAGCAGTAGCAAAGTCCAACATAGGAATTAGATTCCCCTTTCAATAAATCACTATCTTTTCCAAATCTAATCTTTTTAGGTTCCTCCATTGATTCTCTCACACCTCCAAAACAGAAAAAGAGCTCATCAAAATTCTTCTTCTATAATTTTTTTGTTAATTAATCCCAAAAAAGGTTGAAGTAGTTGCCTTTCAAACACACACACTCACACTGTAGTGATACAGAGCTAAGAAAAGAGTAGTAGTTGGCCCAAGTCAATTTTGCTGAATCAGTTCTGATTGAGTTTTTCAGCTCCTCAAAAAAGGAGTAAGATTGGAACTTTGTGTACAACAAGGTTAGAATTTCTCTTCTCAATTCATAGAGCTTTCTCTTCTTTTTTGACCTTTTTTTCCCTTCCTGTTTTTGTTTATACTCTTTTCTTGCTAAGTTTACTTAATGAATTTTAGGGCTTATGCTGTTGTTAATTCATTTTCTTTAACCATTTTTGGGGGTTTGTGAAAATTGGAGGGTCTTGAGAAATTGTTGAGTTGATTTTTCGGGTGATCACACAACTAATAGTTATTACCTCGAGAAGTGGCTTTCTTTGTTGGAAAAAATGTTACTTTCTGTGACAATAACTATTAGTTGAGTGATCGTATGAGAAATCAATGTGGATGTTGTTCACTTTTTATGTTTATTTTATCTTTGATTCTGAACTTTAATTAGATACTATTCGGAACTGATTAGTTAACTATTCAGCATCTAATTAGGAATAGAAGAATCATAATTGGTAATATCCTCCTACTTTGGATGTGTCAATATTCGATCAAGTTAAGTCACACAGCTTATCAAACACGCCTCAATCCAAACTAGTTGGGGTTGTTCTATCGCCGTCAATTTGGTGATTCATGATAAACAACAACATACTCAATGTAATCTCACAAGTGGAGTCTAGGAAGGTAATATTCTCCTACTTTTGTGGTGATTGATGATAATTACCACAAAATTCTAAATCAGTGTTGGATTGTAAAGTGTTTTTGTTATTTTGGAGAATCATACATATAATTAGTTTGATGCTGTACTCATATCTTTTGATTGTAATACATTGAGTGAATAGGAAAAAAAAATGTACATAGCTCTTCGAATTGAAGTACTTGCCAATAATTCTACCACTTCTACAAGGAGTAGCTTTGCCTGAATGTAAAGTAATGAATTTTGTGCAACGTTGAGAGGGTCTTGATATAGTGGGATTGTTTACAACCTCTAGCAGATGGTTTGAAATTGATTCTAAAAGAATTTATTTCACCAAGTAGTGTCTTTGACATCCTTGACTCAGGCATCCCTTTCAGGTGCAGCTGACGTATTCAGAAGGACTAAACGTACTGATGAAAGGGAAAACTTAGGAAAGAATAGCTAAATGATAAGATAAGTCCTGAATGAGAGGCGAAATAGGATTAGAGGAAGGAGCCAGTTTTTAAATAAGTAAATCAGATCGAAAATAAAAATCAAAACTGAATTTGCATTGTTGGTAACTTTTGTTGGTTGAAAGTGAAGGAGCTGTGGGATGGAAATACAGAAAAGAGATGGTTATCGGTGGGTTTTCTGTTCTGTAAACATGCAAGTGTTATGGGTAGAGGGGTCTCTTTGGAGGTTGAGTCTTTTTCTTCTGATGAGTGATGAGGTTTGATTTAGGGAACAAGGGGGGAGGGTTCTACGGTTGCCGCTGGTGGTGGTGGACTAGTGGTGATTCAGGTAAAGGCCAGTGACTGGAAATGCTGATTTTAGCGCTGTGATGGACCGCGGTGGTGCCAAAAAATAAAGAGAAAGAAGAAGAGAACAGTTAGCTGATTTTTAATGAAAGCAGAGTGTTGATAGTTGTTTACTTGTTTATCATGAAAACCTTTCGACCAAATTTTTTTTGATTGAATGAATTGCCTCCTAATCGAGTTAGTTTAATCACATTTGCTTCATGTTTTTGTTTGAACTATTTCATGGTTGTTATAGAGATTTCTACTGGGAATATTGTCTTGGTATAGGACCTTCACATCGGTGATTTTAACAAATCAGCAACGAGTTCTGCTGGATACAAAGAACTAGTGTATCCATAATTGTCAAATCGATAAATGACTAGGTTTTTCGAGGGATTTTAGCGAACAAGTGATGATAGCTGAACTATCTCTCAGTAATGACATGATAGATGAAGGTATAATACATAAATAAAACTAAAATAGGATGATTGAGGTAGAGTACCACGAGAATGCTATACAATATGAAGAAACTTAATAAAGAGAAAGGAAAGTTTATGATATAATTGTGAGACCAACAATGTTACAGGGGAAAGCGAATAGAGGCTTTACATAAAAGTATGTATGTTAAAGTGGATGTATGCTCCCGATGGAGGCAAAGTGCTATGTGAGTTATCTGCCCAAGTCTTGGTGGATAAAGTTACCCGGTACCCTGTGCTGGTGAAAGTCGGGTATAATGGTCCAGCCCTCTACCCTTCTCCACTTAATACCCGGCTTAGTTAGCATGGTGCAGGGGTTGAACCTCTGGCATAAGTCAGAAGTTCCTTAACCTTTGCCACTTAAACTAAGTCCTCAGAATAATAAATCTGTCTTTGTATGCTATTAATATCTACATGTCATTGGTTCATCGTGCTCTAAAAGAATTGATGTTCGATATGTTCTAAATAGACAGGGCTGACTCGTGTGCTACATTTTTGGGATTAGCGGATCTATATGTTGTATATGCCAATATACTTGTACTTCACTCCCATCCTAAATGTCGTACTTTGTTGTTTTTACTTCAAATACTTCTGTTCAGGTTGAATGGGTGTATCTAAGGATGATGTGTCACAATCCAATCAAGAAGATAGTTCCCTTTCTAATGTACCTGAGAAAGATACAGAAAATGTGCATCAGAAAAAGGGTCCTGAGAGTGAGGGTGGTGCATCAGAATCTAGTCGAGTTTCTGTACTTCCAAAGAAGGAACCATACATAATATCTTGTAAATCAGATTCTCCTGTAAAAGACGGAACCATTTCCCTAGTACCTGGAAAGGCTTCGGATTCTTCACAACAAATACAAAGTCAGAAGATGGAAGACGTTGTATCTCAACCTCATCAAGAACAAGTAACTTCTTCACCAATGGCTGAGAATGCTTTGTGTAAGTTACGATCTAGGCGGAACCCTGATACGAGTGTCCAGGATTTGCCATCTTATAAAGGAGTCACTCCCTTCAGTGAACCTGAAAAACCATCTGAAGATGGATATAACTGGCGAAAATATGGTCAGAAACTTGTTAGAGGAAATGAGTTCACTCGGAGTTATTACAAGTGCACGCGCATTAATTGTCTAGCAAAAAAACAAGTGGAGAGATCACAGGATGGGCATATAACCAATATTCACTATATAGCAAAGCATGAACATCCAAAACCTCTAAATAGTCCCCGAATCTCCCCTGAGCTTGTAGTGCCTTCTGAAATGAGACGACCAGACATGCCAATGGAAACACCACTTGAAGGTACTCGAGATTGGCCGAGTCAATTACTTTTTTTGGTCTAGATAAGTAGGAATTATAAATTTTAATTAGTGACATAATTAGCTGAAGGTGAGAAATCTACTGCACTTGGTGAAGCATGTCAATCTATCGAACCATCGGAGAGCCTGATTTCAGCGGCTGTTGTATCAGCTGGTGGTAGTGCACAAGATACAGTCCTGAAGCCACTTAAATCAGGAGATGAGGGTGATAATAATGGTGGTCGGAGCTCAAAGAGACGGTATGTGAAGTCAAAATCTTCTTTATTTGTCCTGCGTGTTCAGGTCTACACTATCTAAAAAATTGATAGTTGTGCAACTGTTCTGCAACAGGAAGAAAGAAGTACCTACGAGTGATGACATGACTCCACCTATGAAGTCTCCTAGTGAACTACGACACATCGTTCAAACTAGCAGTGAAGTGGATATAGTCAATGATGGTTACCGATGGCGCAAATATGGGCAAAAATTTGTGAAAGGAAATCCAAATCCTAGGTAAATATTTCCTTTTCTTAAAAACATGTTTGTGAACTTTTCCCCCTAGCAAAATAGATTTTCCTCATCACCTCTTTACCTTGAGTTCTTTTCTTGTAATGATTGTTTACAAAGTATTTATATTCTTCCACTGTGGCCCATGAAAGGAACGAAAGCAATCGAATTTGATGTATCAGAACAATTGCTGTCTTCATATCATACTGAATATCCACCATTCCTTTTTAAGTTGTCCCAAAGTAGTCTGAAAAATGGAATAGGTTTTGCATGAGTCACGTTCACTCTTCTTGATACAACTTCTAAACATACTTCTTTTTAGAAAGAAGTTAAAATACTAAATCCTCCTATATGGTCTTACGATCATATCTTGCGATGTAATCTATAAATGAAACATTAGACCTTTTAATCAGATTAAAAGAACAATAACTAAAGAGCTTGCAGTGTAGTTTTATATATAGAAGCTGATATGATCAGTTTCTGTTTCACTGCTCCCAGATTCTATTTGTCCAATATGCATGTTTGTATCATACTTTTTGTCTTTGATAATGTTCAGTTCAACTTTCTGTATTCTTTTGTCGTTCTCTTTCCTTCCACCCCCACTTCCTGATACTGGTGCTCTCCGTCTCTCTCTAAAAATTCAGCTTCTTTTATCCGCAGGAGTTACTACCGATGCTCGAGTGTTGGTTGCCCTGCAAAGAAGCATGTGGAGAGGTCATCCCATAATCCAAAATCAGTGATTACAGCATATGAAGGGCAGCATGACCATGACATCCCACCTTCCAGAACTGTTATGCAAAATACAGCAGAGGCTGATTCTAATACAACAAGAATAAGTGGAGAGTCCACATCTGAATCAGGTGAAAACAAACATGTTGTCCATATTGGTGCAAATTGAGAGCATAATGCCAAACAATCAAACTCAATACAAATTTAGATAATGTTACATCATCAAGTCATCTAATCTTTTCTTTTTCTTATTTGTTGTAATTGGTCAATTATTCTCCACTGCAGGAGAGAAATGAAAGGATAAAAATATGTCTTATAGAAACAGCTGATTTAACCTCATAATTGGTGTGGATTCCTAAAGTTATTGTATAAGTTGTGTTGTCAATAAATATAAGAGAGCTCAGATCTGATCATGCATGTATCTAATTTGTTGGCAGTTGATCTGACTAATTTTGTCTCCTTCAACTAGTTTTTATTTTTGATACATAAATAAGGTGCTTATTTATATGGGGTTTGGTAAAGATAAGTGTATCATTCCTTACTCTTACCTTATGCTAGGTAGAGTTTATTTCCAATAAGACCCTCTGCTCGAGAAAACATTTTAAAAACAGGTTTGAGATCACAAGATTAAATAACATTTTGATTATTCTACATAGGGGTGTACAAGCCAAACCGTAAAGTCAAACCGAATCGACGAACCAAATCAAATCGAAAAAAAAATCGATTTGTGGTTTGGTTTGGTTGGTTTGGCGGTTGAAAAAAAAACCCGACCACTCTTGGTTTGGTTTGGTATTAAAAGAAAAAAAGTCAAACCAAACTGACATAATATATATATATATATATATATATATATATATATAGATAAAAAATATTATTTATAATCTACTTTGTTAATATTTTTAGTTAGTTTATAGTTTTCAATGTTTATATATTTTATTTCAAATTTGGGCTTGTAAAATTTGTAAATATTTTATTTTGTATTAAGATCCGAAGTTACAATTATATTGTTATAGTTTTTCAAATTTGAAGTTAACAATTTACTTTGTAAATATTTTGTTTTGTATTCAGTTTGCCTGTAGCCTTTAATCTTATTAATTTAACATAATGAACGTTGATATTTCAAAAAAAATATTTTGTACTCATGTGAATTTTACGTCTTTTCTAAAATTTCTATTCATTTAACATTTTTTAAGTTTAGCTTATCACACAGGTAGGTAACTGAAAACATATTTGATCTCTTTTTCAAATATCATATAATTGTAAAAAACCGAAAGAACCAACTAATGCCAAAACCGAAAAAACCGACTTTATGTGGTTTAATTTGGCTTTTAGATTTAATAAACCGACATAATTGGTTTAGATTTTTTTCAATGAAAAACCAAACCGATTCTTCTGTACTTTCTTAAAAACCAGAAAGCAAGTTGTACTGGTAACCAAATGTTGCCTGGCCTCTCTATTACATGACATTGTCAACATAAAAAACCAGTAATAAGATTATTGGCTTATAAGATCATCAAAACCTATATCTATATCTTCCTTTGCATATCAATTGTAATATGGCAAATGTAAAAGTGGATTCCAAGAAATAAACTTGTACTTTGATTGATCAAGTGATACACTTGACAGGGAACCTGTTTTCTTACTATATTAGCACTTTAGCTGTTACAAAGATAGGAGAGAAAAAAAAAAAGGGACCAAAGAGAAAAGTTCTATGAAAGAACCATTTGTTATTTCCAGGCACAAGAAGCAACCAAATCTCTGTTCATCCAACCAAGGTAAAGAGCACCATCTCTTTCTTCAAGCCTATACTTATCAGAGTAGCTCTCTAGCAATGTCTTGATCGTTGCGTTCACCAATGAACTCAATGGGTATGGGTTAAAACCAGCCATTCTAAACCGCGACTTCCACTTACCAAGAAGTTCATGTCGTTCTACCCTTTCAATCCCTTCACAGGCTATGATGTTAACAACGTCCCTCGCCAAACAATGCTGCTCAACGTTGATGCGTTCCTTGTGTCCCCTTGGAAGAGTCATATCGATTGATTCAAACATGGCTGAATAATAATCCAAGGTTTCAAGAAATCGAGGAAAGAAAGCAGCAGTGTTTGTATTAGATTCTTGCTCAACAAGGGTAACCACCTTGGGGTTGAGGTTTTTGACCATCCGTAATAGTCTATCCCGATGATTTTCAGTGCTCACACTTTCATCTGGCATGTGATGTAATGTGAAAGCAAAATTCACTGCCAGTGCTTCTCCAGGTTGAATTCCAAGGTTTTTTAGCTGAACATCAGAACCCGACATGGCAGCAGGATGAAACTCAAAAGGCACCTTGAAAGTATTAGCGAGTTTGGAAAGCCTCTGCCCCACGATATCAAGGCCTCCTCCACGAGCATATGCTGAGGTGGAATCATCAATGCCTGTTATGCGGATATGTGGGGGTCCTCCAGGACGAGCTGCAAAAGCTTGGATCATAGGCACCCACTGGCTCCCTTGAGCAATTTGAAAATCAATTATATGAACTCTATTTTCGTCCTTCATTGCTTCTGCAATGGCACCATTAGCTGACATGTATCCAAATTTGAAGTAAGGGCAAATCTCGTAAAGAACGTGCATATAAGACAACAGCTCAAAACTTGCGGGTTCTTTGCATCTCAAGGATTTGCATATGGAACTTCCT
Organism: Solanum verrucosum; assembly: GCF_900185275.1. NCBI lineage: Eukaryota > Viridiplantae > Streptophyta > Magnoliopsida > Solanales > Solanaceae > Solanum > Solanum verrucosum. The sequence continues at coordinate 1,225,336 of NW_026020399.1, forward strand.
GATGCACCCAACCTTGCAACAAGCCCTTCCAAGATGTATGCTCCTAGTCTCTGAATTGGTTCCCCTGACACTGATACCATTTGACGCAACTCAGATATCAACACTTGTGCAGTTACTAATTCACCATCAGAAACTGCTTTTGCACAAGCAATAAGCACCTGTTTCAAATCCCGTCTAGGTACGGCCAACATCATTTGCCTCCAGCTATCAATTTCTGAGGAGGCTATACTGCTTGCCAAGGAATTATCATAACTTTCCTGGAAGTCCGCATCAGGTCCCAGCATTACTGTTTCCAATTGCTTTAGCTTGTGCATGAAATCAGTCGCATCATCTGTAATACAAGATCCACTAATGGGGGAGCCATAGTTAGTTGTCTCAGGGGATTGGCGAATATCTGACAGGTACGGCTGAGATTCTTGATTGCAAGTCGTGCTTCCATTTGATGAGAAACTAGCAGTTGATGGTGAGTGGTAAACAGCGCAGCTTCCAGTGGCAGAAGATGCCTCCAGCATGCAATAGCGGTCACGATAAGTCTGAAAGGAGTGATTACCTCCAAGGCTGCCATTAATGTAGCTCAAATGGCTTTCTAAAGTTTGAAACCGAGGCAGACAGTAGGCCTCTGCCTTCTGCACAGGTTCACAGTAAAGAGTATTAGACATGGCTGTTCTTCTGCGCCGTGATGCTTGCATTGAAAAGATTGTTCCTGCCTCGTCAATATATGACCTATGCAGTCCGGTACCTATTTGGTCTGCACGTTTATTGGGCGTCAAGGATTATTCATTTGACAAAGTTTCATGGTTGCAGCGGTAGAGTGATTTTAATCTTCACTGTGAGTGTGAGACCAATCTCAGTAGCTGAGTAGCATTCAGAATTTGTATAGGAAAGGACAATCCCTATCAGCAAGACATGACAACCTACACAATATATGCACCATATTTGTTAAAAGAGAGCAGAAAAAGGAACTAATTGCGCTATTCAAGGTCTACATTACAGTTTATTAACATTTGGTGAGATTACTACAGCAGCTACACATTATGCTCTATCTACTTTAAACCAACCTTAAATTTGGTCACTACTATCTCAGAGCAATTCTACAAAGTAACAAATCACTCAAAGAAAAACCGAAAAATGATGAATGCTTGCAGAATCAATCACACATCAACAAAAATATATGTAAATCTGCATCATCAACTCTCCTACAACTTCTATAGGTTGTGTTACTTCATCTAATTTATATCAAGCTGCAACAGATGCTGTGAACTCTATATACTACTGTTCAAAGTTTTAAAAAATACATATTTAAACTAAATTTACATTCATTGCAAGAAAAAGACAAGTGACCAAACTTGTCTAATGGTCAAAACATGGAAAAACTTTAAGTTTGTCCAATCTGTTTACCTTGAAAGCAAAAAACTAGTTACACCAGAAATCCTTTGCAAAGATCCACTATAATCTCAATTAGCAAAAAGGACAAGGACCTCATATTTCAAAAAAAAAAAAAAGGTAAGAAAGAAAGAAGCCAGTGATCTGAACCAAACAAAATTGAAAGTAAAGAGAGAACTTCTCTTATTAAATAAGGCATTCTAAGAGACAATGTCAGCAATTCAGTTTTAGTTACACAAAATGCATTAATTCCTCAAGAGTAAAAGTTCATTCATGAAAAAGAAACAGAAGAATGAAGCAGAACATGAACCAGATAAAATGGTCCATGTATCTACACCCTTTAGTCAGTTTCTATTAGTTCAATTAAAAACTGAAACTTTCTTGAAATTGAATGCAAGCGTTTCATTCAGCTGCCATAAATTCCAAAACAACAGAATATAAACAAACTCTTTGCCATTCTTGATTGAACCCACTTTAAAAAAGAGATTCATTTTCTCAAGAATCCACAATATTTAGAAGAATAAAAGGGCAAAAAAATCTAAGTATAAAAATCCTACCTTTGGCAGATCTGTCAAAGAAGCATTCACAGGGAACTAAGCTAACTTTTGACCATAAATTTTCGAATCAATTTGAGCCAATTTTTAAAATCTGATCTTTAAATATTTCCAACTTCCTTTCAAACCAGTTTTTGGTGTTTCTAGCACTTCCACTCACAAAACTTCAAATTACAAAATGCATGTCCAACCACAACTTCAAAAACTCAAATTTTTAAGTTTCAACTTCAACCATGGCCAAACAGAACATAAATTTTGGATTTTCCCCCAAAAATCCTCAAACTAAAACAAGAATCTCAGAAAGATTTGAACTTTATCTAATTGAAGAAAAAACAGAACTGGGATAACATAGCAAAAGAAGCTTAGATGCAAGAACAAAGAATTTATGAGGAGAACTAAAGTTTTTCATATTTGTGAATCATCAGTTGGCATACCAACCTTAAAACTGAAGAATTCCATATTCTTTTTGTTTTTTTCTTCTTCACAATATCTTGTTTTCTTTATTACAACTCAAAGAAGAGTATATTTATTTATGCACAAGATAGAGAAAAAGGGGAACAAGGAGCAGAGGACCCTATGAAGGTAAAATTCTCTGAATTAAGTATTATAAAAAGATTAAGTTAATTATAAAGACCTCATAGTTTAGGATAAACACAAGAATGCCACTATAACTATGCTCTTTGTTATTAATTCATTCATCTAGGGGCAACCATCACTAGGCATGACCAAGTGAAAGTAGTTTAGTGGTAAATATCTCTTCATTCTTAATTAGATGTTTTGGATTTTGAGTCTCTTTAGGTATGAAATTGCCTTTATTAGGGAGTTTTGTATCTCTCAATATGAATTTTCCTTGGCAAATTCGGATTTAATCATACTTCAATATGGATATTGAACACTGAGTGAATTTTTTTTTTAAAAAGTAGAGTGACTATTTGACTAATACCTATGAGTCGTGGTGGGGTAATCAAACTATTTGACTAATACCTACTTTTCATCCTTGATCAGATGTATTGAATTTGAGTGGATACAAAATAACCTTTGTTAGGAAGCATTTTATCCTTAATGTAAGATTTTTCGGTATAAATTTAAATTTAATCGAACTCTAATATGAATACGGAATACTGAGTGAATTTTTTTAAAAGAAGAGTAGAGTGACTATTTGACTAATACTTATGGGTTGTGATGGGTAAATAGGATGAAATCTTAATTTGAGTATTGAGAATAGAAAAGAATAAGTTGTTTTTTTGTCTTGTGTGGTATAAATTTAAATTAAATGAATCAGTAAATTATGAATATCAAATTAAAAATCTCAATAGTTGGTACTAGTATATATAGTAAAAAAATTTGCATAATATATTGTATTTATCCACGTGAACATTAGGGTCAAGAGTTATGAAGAGCTTGTTTTATGGTTAAATGCTTTGTGTTCATTAATTTAATATGAAGTGTCTTTCTTACAAATAAATGTTAGACAAATACCTAATAAAAGGTCGATAATTTTAGCACGATTATAGTGTTTAGTTAATAAATGAAATTAATAACATATTTAATATGAAATTTTAACTTTTACTTAAGGATTTTTACTCTAAAGTTGATAGGTAATTAGATGTTATTAAGGGTTGTGGTGAGATAGATAAGATCTCTTTCATCATTAAACAATTTTTTTAATATAGGAAGCGCTCTCCTATAACGATTCTTATGTGATGATGATGCAAATTCAAATTGATCAAGACGCTTAGTAATTAACATCATTTAGTGAAAATAAGATCTAGTAGTAAAGAATGGTCTTCTTTGAATCCATGACATTATTATTCATATTGTGAGGTTTTTATCATAGAATTGTCTTTGTGAGTATAGTAACTCTTTGACATAAATAATCAAATTAGTATAATTCATTATTCAAGTTTAGTTGCAAAGAAAGAACTTAGAGAAAGAGAAGAAATACATAAGTTGATTTGAAATAATCCTTAAATGGATATGAATATGATTGTAAAAAACTATTTGAGTTCGATGTTTTTATCAATTCAGTAAATATAAGATATGTGTCTTGTGACTTGTATACACATGTTTCATCACTTAATCGTGATTAAGTGATATATATTTTAAATTTTAATTATTTGATTTGATATAAATACTCAAAACAAATAGATATTTTCTGAGTTATTAGTGTATGAATTTTGAATTGACTTGATCAACTCATCCAATTCCCTCAAGACCAAATTATCTTCCATTTTTTTCTTCACAAAACGACTGCATTCTTGTTCATGGTCAAGAATCAAGACAATATAACAAAATCAGATGTGCGCATTCTACACGTTACACTAATTAAGCTGGAAAAATATATTGCAATTGGTTATAATTTGATGTGACATAGAATTTATCTAATAAAGTAAAGAAGATTTTTTAATTTTGTGGTACTAAATTAACGATATGCCAAATGTATTAAAATGTCATTTAATTGTCTTAAACATGTCATGTGAAAAGTTGAAATTAAAAAGTTCCTAAAAAGATAAAAATAATTATTTTGAACGGATTAAAAAAGAAAGTAGAACAAACAAATTAAAACGAAGAGAATACATTTTCTTTCTATCCTTTTTGTCTTTCTTTTTAATTGACATAATTAAAAGGGAATATTATATTGACTTGCATAGACCATCTAACATTTATCGGAATACTTCAGTATTCAGTAACATATATGCTAGAACAATCGAGGTTAATTCATCGTTGATTAGGTCTCAAATTTGAATCCTGAATATAAAAAGAATCCCGTTGAGAGCCCAAAAAAAATGAGCTTGATCAATCGTAATTCATTTATCTTTAACCTTTTTACAAATTTTACTCTTAATTTAAATAACGATTTTTATGATAAACAACAACTAATCCACAAATTCAATTGGGTGCATCTGATATGTAGGTATTTTCTATCTTAGCAAATTTGGTATTGATTCCAATAAAATGTTAAGTTTTCTAAAATTACTTCTTTTCACATGATTGTATATTTAAAAAAGTCATAAATATATCAATTGTAGTATAACACACTTCTATTAAAATGTTAATCTCATACATCATCTTGTTACAACATTCATCATACAATAAATTAACTTTGAACGAAAATGGAAAAAACAAATCAACATATACCACATATTAATTAACATATATAACACACTAACATCATAAAACGTATTTTTATACGAAACAATAAAATATAGATCTCATACACGTGTCAACTAATGAGTAATCATATAGAAACACACTTATACACTATTCATTCAGTAATCATATAGAATGCATATTAAATGTTTGGACATTGTATTTAATTGTGGTATGATTTTTATATACAAATGTTATGGATTGTGTTTTCACATTTGTCTTAATTTATACACGATTCATTCATTAAGTACACAAAATTCATACAGTTGTTACTAAAAATTGTTCCAAGCACTAAATTTATAACAGTATGGATTTTGTATGAAAACTGAATGAACAGTGTATAAATAATAACCAGTACGCTAAAAACAAAATTATTATGTTTTATATCAAACCAAAACATTAATATAACCAACAAATTTTTTTTTATATATAGTCTTAACAAATGAACATTCATTATTTTTGCACAGGATAATTTGAACATGTCTTCCTGTTATGTCCAACTTGACGACATCTACTACATGTAACTTTTGACCTTTTGAATTTCACATCAGCAAACCCCTTCCATCGTTCAAGTTGTGGTCTTCCTACCGGTCTCTTTGGACCGGGTGGCATCAATTTAGGCTCTGAAATATAACTTGGTATATTCCCATGTACTCTCGCAAGGAATAGGTTCAACAGGGATGGCATATGCATCTTGAAAATTCTTCAGGCTATAAAAAGGAGAGCAGAATTTTGTTTCATGCAGTCTTCTGTATCTAAGAACTGCCATTTCATGCCCACATGGTATCTCATCATTTTGAAATCTTCCGCAACTACACATCTTGGTGTTTAAGTTTACTATGTACTTCTTTAGTCCATCAACAACAGCATGCATATCAACAGTTGATGATTATTTTAATACAAATTTCATATAGCAAATATGTACATTTTTTTTACGAAATTACTTCATTAATGTCACACAAATTTATACAAAAATGTCAACAATAAAATTTCAAAATTAATACAACCTTAAAACACTTATCATACAATTCGTCAAAATTTCAAAAAACTTTTTTTTTTTTCAGATTACTGGACACGCTTTCATACAAATTTTATACTTTCTTAATATACATTTCATACATATATCATTAAGACAACTTATTTCATAACAACTTTCAAACTCACTTAATCCACATTTCATACAACAAGATCATACATTACAATTATCTATATCTTATCGTATCAGATAATTCATTTCTAACTCACTAATTACTTCAGAAATGACAACATCTAATATAACACACTAAAATTTATAATTTAATACCAACTTAAAACACTTGTTATACAATTCGTCAAAAATCCAAACAATTTTTTTTACATCTTACAAAACACATTTTCTAACAAATTTCTTTCCAATAATTCTATTAAATTCATTTATAAATATACAATTACTTTATACTTTAAGAAGAAAAAATACACAAAAACAGAAAATCACTAATATTATACATTTCACAACAGTTAACAAGTAATGATATCATCTTAAACATAGAGACGATTTACAGTTTAATAAATTTTTTTTTCATTTCAATGTAATTTAAAAACAAACACTAAACAATAATAAATACTAACCCGAAGGATCCCATCTTTCACCATGTTTTATTAGAATTTTTACGTAATTGTCCATCTCAATAAAATCAATTTTTTTCAATGAAAAAACCCTTCAATTACTCGATTCTGGTAATTTTTTAGGCTGAAGAATTAAGAGAGAGAAACGTTGAAGAAAAAAGGATATGATTTGATTTTTTTATTTTATTTTAACTGATTTTGAGTGAATTCAGGATAAAAAAATATTGTTAATTTGTTTGGATCCCTTATTTCATGCTAATCATTAATTATCTACAATAAGTTCAAATTAAATTACAGGTCACAATTTTAGTTTTTTACTTTATTATTTCTAATTCCGTTTTTTTTTAAATTTTCGTTTATCTTTTTATTTATTTTTTAAAGTTTTTTCCAATTAATAAAAACATTTTTTTTGTGAATTTGTTATAACCTGAAATTTTTAATGCTATAGCTTGAAAGTCTAAATCTACTGCTATAGCTTGAAAATAGTACTATAATATATGTCATATATGAAATTTACACGTAAAATAATCACGTCGACAGTAACTTATAAACCATTTGCATATATAGTAGGTTGCAAATGTTTACTTTATTTTATTTTATTATTTATGTCATAGTCATTAAGTCACATTCTACATATATTTGCTAATTATATAATATGAAAATCGAAGCACAAGATTATATCCCTAATAGCTCATATAATTAATTTAGGGCTTAGTAACAATTAAAACTTTAAAAGCTAATGTCATTTTAGTGTTAGGATTGTGGTAAAAGATAAGATGAGATCAATTGTTGTTAATTATAATTAATAATATAAGGATGAATTAAAATATTGTACAAAGCATGATGATAAACGTCACTAGAAACAAATTTCACATCTTAATGTCATTATTGATAATAATGATATCTTATAATATGATTAAGATTGGATCATATACGTTGATCATTTGACGTTATCACTAACATATATAGAAATTAGAAAGTGACAATTTTGTCATGTATGAAGTAAGTGATTTGGATGTTTTCCTAAGTTTAATGATTAATGATAAGAAAGTCGAGAATTTTTTTTTTTAAAAAAAAGTAAAGGAAAAAGGATGTGTATTATTTAAACATATTAAATATCCTGAAATTGAGATTATTTGGTCGATGATTTTATTTGTCATTTTAATAAGTTTTTTAGCATTAATTTGGTTATTCAATAAAAGCTCAAACAACTTGAACTCATTCAAGTTCGAATTGGCTTGCCCGTTAATATTAAACATAAGGGGTGGGCTTACTCTTTCAGTAGTTATTCGCTTTGCACTTGGTTACTCAACGTTTATCGGGGCACAATAATTGGTACATCAGAGGTGCGTCCTTTCCGGTCCTCTTGTACTAGAGAAAGATCCTCTCAATGCTCTAACTCCCACATTGGATATAGATCGAACTGTCTCACAACGTTCTGAACTCAGCTCACGTACGTACCGCTTTAATGGCTACAGCCCTAGGTGGCGAAGAGCCGACATCGAAGTGTCAAACCTTTCCATCGATGTAAGCTCTTGGGAAAGATCAGTCTGGAGTAACTTTTATCCGTTGAGCGACAACCCTTCCACTCGACACCGTCGGATTTCGTCCCTGCTCGACTTATACATTATAGGTATGTGATCAATTGTTAATAACAAATAAAAAAAGATCCGAACAAATGAGATTGTTATAAAGAGTTTGTAGAACAATTTAAAAATAGCACAACTAGTGAATGAGGTGATCCCCTCATGTCTTCATGGGGATCGAGGAGGGATCCATGATTTGAATTTTGTGAATTTGGGTTCAAAATTTTAGTACGATTAATCAACTATGCACTGTATCTAGCTCAAAATTATTATTTTTTTGTTTTGTTTTTATGAATTTTGAAGCAGAGCTATACTTTCTGTTTGGATTAATTAATTGCTAATTCGAATTTAAGTACAATTTCATTCTATTCGGAATTAATTAGTTGGGTTGTGCTCCTATCTATTCGTAGTATTCTAGTATATACACAACTTGTGACAAATGTTGCATAAAAGTATTTATAATTAATCGTCTTAAATAATCAATGTATAGTGTGGTAGCTTTTTCTTTTTTTTTTGTTTCGCATCCGATGTCCGGAGCTTGCATTGGAATCCCAATTAAATTCAGATCGCATACTACAGGGCCCGTTTGGCGGTAGCGCTCCCAACATGATTTTCTCCATTCAGAACTCGAACTCGAGATCTTTGGTTAAAGGTGGAGCAATCACGCATAGTGTGGTAGTTAATACTATAACCCAAAGCTTTGAATAGACAATAATACAATACAAACTCCAATTAAGCTCCGTAAGTTGATGTTAGGATCAAATATATAACATCATGTCAAAAGCTATAGCCGATAGCAAAAATATAACTTTTTTTTTTTATCTAAACCCTTCAATCTGCATGACTCTGACCTAGGTCACTCAACTTCTTCGTTCTTATGGGTCTTGCCATAGGCAAAATATGGTGCTTATTCACGACTTCTACTACTACTAAAAGGATTTTTTTGATAAATAGAAGTAGTATAGTTTGCTTAAAAGTTATTATTATTTATGATAAATAGAAGTAGCATGCAAATGAATGAATTGAGTGTGTACTTATTGTGTTGAAGAACTCATCAAGTGGGACAAATTGGTTACTCATTTCACAAATATAATGTAATCTCAATAATAAGTTGTTTGCAACACCTTTCGGTCACTTGTCTACTAATCCAATGAACACCAATTTTATTACTATTATAGTTAGTGCTTGTGTCAATTATTCATTTTTAAAAAATAAATCAAACTTTGATATGACAGCCATTACATTTTATGTTGTCAGCATTACAAGTGTTCTAGGAATATTTATTTTTATTACTAATAGAAGTCATTAGAAATATAATAAAATATTATAGATAGCAATCGTATTTTTTTCTTTTAAGTAAGAATGTCTGAATGGTTACTCAATTTATAGTAATTGATCAAAGTTATTTTATTTTATTTTATCTTTCTAAAGTTATTCAATTTTGTCTAGCTGTTGGATTTCATGGTCGTCCAACTTTGTTTAGTTAAATTTTATGATCATTTTAGTCGGAAATAGAATTTCCGATATCTACTTAATGATGTGAAATCTTTCATACTCTTTTCAAAAAATATTTATAAATTTAAATTAATATTTAAATTTATTTAAGACTCAACTTGTAATTTCATGATTAATAACTAATTCTAGGATAAGTTATATCTCTGTTGAGTTGAAATAATAATTATGAAATAACTTATCCCGAGATAAAATAGTTAAAATGAGAAAAATATCCCCATCAAATCCTTATTAAGTAGGCCGGATAAAAAATCCAATCGGATTTAGGGTGAGTTGCGTCATAATAAATTTAAGTATTGACTCTAATTTAAAATTATTTTTTTTGAGTTTTTTTAATACAAGTAATTATTGCGTTATTAAATAATTAACAAAAAATATATTTTTGGCTAAAATGATCATGAGAGTTAACTAGTTAAAGTTTGATGACCTTGAAATACTAGATAAAATTGAATCTTTTGGAAATAAAATAAAATTGAGTGACTTTGAAAGTCAATTACTATTTTAGAATACAAAATAATTTCAAGTGCATACTCCCTCTGTTCAAATTACTTATTATGACTTTTGAGAAATAGTTGACTCAAATTATTTATTATTTTAAAATTTTAATATAAAATTAGTTATTTTTCTCCATTTTATCTTTAGTAGCAATCTTTTAAAATTACTATGAATATTTGAATAGAATAAATATTTCATGAAGAGATATTTTATGTTGGACAAATGAGGGTATATAGTAAAAAAATAGTCTTAAGGTGTAAATAAAAGAGAAACACGACATAAATTTTTGATGGATGAGTAAATCGTAAATCTATTTAAAGGCAATTTTATTTTATTTTTTTTTTAAAAAGAAAAAGATAAATGAGTAGTTTCAACTTACAATAGTGTTGACCAGATTCTAAAAAATCTTGGGTATTAATTAACTACTACTCTACATTCTAAGCCATCCGATTATATAGTCTTAATTAAAAGGAATAAAAAAAATCATAGAGCTCCAATACCTAAATGTCTAGCTAGGGGTACATCTAGTAAGTAAGTTGACTTCGATTCAAGAATCAATCTAGAATTATTCGATATTTACGTTGATGGAAGATAGTAAATATTCATGCGATAGGTGCTTAGCTAATATTTTTGTATTTTAATATCAATTTCCAACACAAAAACAGTGTGGGTACCATTAGCGTAGTTACATGCATGGTGGTTAGCGTGTCCAATTGGACACCTTTCGTCGAAAGAAAATATTGTATATACAAGTAAAATGATACACAAAATTATTAAATAACATATTTTGGATACCCTTAACATAACAAGCTGTTGTAGCCCAATGATTTCAGATGCTTGAAATGAGGTAGTGCTAGTGTGATCGATTCTCACTAGTTCTACTTTTTGAAAAGAGATTTTATGTGCTATTTCTGGACACCTTTTATGAATTTTTTGGCTATGTCACTGGCGGGTTCTTAAGCACCTGTTACATCAGTATAGTAGCGGGTACTTAACTACATGTTACATCAGTATAGGCTCAATGCACAAATTAGTCTAAACATCACCATAATTTTGTTAAAAAATCATTGAGAGAGCAAAATAGAAGGTTATATTGGTACATTTACATGATAAGGATTAATTAGTCTCCCCTTTTGTCATAAATTAAAACTAGAAAGGTAAAGTTTAAAATGATTTGCTTATTAAAAAGAAGGCTAAACTAAGCAAGTTGTGTAGATTGATAAGTACTACTACTACTATTTAACTTTTGTTTTTAGCTTGGGGAATAAAGGTGATTAGTAGAAATCTATGAAGCTATGAAGGGACAATTAATTAATTAAAAATTAGTAGTGGCTAATTAGAGTTTATTATAATAATAAAAATGATTATGACCCACACGGTTAAGAAGAGAGACAACTTTCCTTTATTAGATAGAGAGATTACGTAGGAATAAGTGACTTCCACTTCAGCTAACATGCCAATTGATCTCCACCCACTTTAATTTATCTTTCAACCTGCATTTCTTTAACATTTTATTTTAACGAAATTATTATTATTATTATTTAAAATAATAGATTTTTTTTTGTTATACTGTGGTATCCGACTCAGTTTTCGCGCACTTTGATTGATTCTATGGGATATATGTCACCTCCCATCAACAATAGGTACCAGGTAACTCTGTCACCAAGACTAGGACAGATGGAAATAATCACATGGTGTTTTTTTGTTTCCGTTGATTTTGAATCTGAGGTTTCAGGGTTTTCAACCACTTCATTGATCACTAGGTCATACCAGTGCAAAATAATAATAATAATAATAGAGTTTCAACTGTATATTGCTTTTGAGATGTAATTATTTGAACTATATTTTTTCAAGCTATATATGCATCGAATAAAGCGTGTCAAGGATTCTTAACAGGTTATTTAGTGTGTGAACTAAATTATTTCACAATTATAACCACCTAAGTAATGGCATAAAATAATATAAATCGAATGAGATTAGATGAAATATTCAGAATTGAGCGTCCCCCAAATATTTTACCTTTAATCATTTTATTGTAAATCACTTTCGTCTATTCTCACTTGCCATATAATATCAAAAATCTTATATGAATAGGCAATGAGTGTGACGTGTCTCGTTGTTCCATTAAGGATCATTAGGAGGATTTGATATCACTAATATTAATTTGTAAGATTGTTCTCTTGTGATATGAGATATCAAATCCCATCTTCCATTATTTTATTTTGTTTTGTCAAAATTGAAAAGGAAAAGAAAATTCCTTTTTCTAAAGCTCTTATTAGTTTACTTTTCTTTTATCATTAAGGTCTTAGTTGTTTAAAGAAAACAACGACTTGAGTAATGGTAATTAAGTAATTTCAAGTTTATGTTTTGTCTTTATCTACTTGGAAAATGTGATTAATTAAGTTCCTAACTTTGCTATCCAATTTAGGATTATGTATTTTTATTCATTAATTAATTTGCATGTAATCACGCAGGGATTCTCCCTCTTGGAGATGTAATTACGTTAGCAAAAGATAAAGAAATACATTTAAAAATGAAATGTTGTTTCCCCTTTGTCTCCTCTTTGTTTTATTTACCAAAAAAATATAAAATTGGTGTTTATCTTATGGCCCCACAAATTCTTATCTTCAAACATCAAACAAATCCTCTTTATTCTTTCTGTCTAGTTTTTTTATGTTAGGATATCGACTTTGAAATTCGAATTAATCTGAAGTCACACAATATAGAATAGTGAGAATTAAGTTCTCCGAATCGTATGTAATTATCATTAGTGTGCCTCCTTTCTCTAAGTTCACCTCCCGATTCATTGGATTATTAGCTTATCAAGCACTTGTGTGCAACTTATATCACTCACTTGATAGATGAAACACCGTTATTTCAATTTTTCTATTTTATTTTAATAACTTGATTGCCAATTCTAATAAAATAAAATAAAATTATATCTATCACATCATGAGTCATGCCAAATATATCCCTTCATTCAACTCCTTGTGTTTCGAAACAAATATATAGTACACATTTAATATTCATATTTTTAGTCAAGAAGATCTCAAATGCTTATCGTGATGAGATATCCTGTTTTTTTAGATTATTATTAATAAGATCTCGTGTTTTTTTTTTTTTACATAAATAAATTTTCTCCTAATTAGGTAGGAAGGAAAAAAAAAAGTCTCATAAGGAGAATGCAAGGTAACAATTTTACCACAAAACTTCTATACGTTATTAAAAATAGTATTAATATAGTCCAATTTAGAGTTTGAAAACATTATTAATAAGGTAAATTTAATAACATACACTTTAAATTTAATTTTTCTGAAGTATCAAGTCAATATGAATGAGCCATGTTTTTAGAAGTGTGTGTGTTTCTTGGTCTACTTCCTTTTTTCATTTTTGTGTGTTTCTAAATGTACTTTGTTCCTTGATTATTTTGGAGGGATATGTATAATTAAATTTTTAAAAAGGGTGCCAAGTCATTGATTGGCATGCGCTTAGTAATATATAATAGAAGTTAGATCTTAAAAACATAATTGAATACTTTATATTATTATTGTCTGTCTGCGCACGCGTGTGCAACTAGTTTATATTATATTTTTACAAAATAATAATCTTTGGTTCAAATATTAGATCAAAGACTTCATATATATAAATAAAATTCTTACCATCACTTTTACTTGTTCAGTATTAATTTAATATATTATTTTAAAAAATAATTTTATTATATTATCTTTAAATATGATAAAATCAATATGTTAAAGAAATAATTATAGCTGATAATAAGTATTATTATAGATTCAATAGTAAATTATGTTTTGATATTTTAATTTAAATAAGTAAAAATGAACGGAGCGAGTAATATTAGCTCCCCAATACCATGGAAAGCCATTTACAATATTGTGGGACCCTTTTCTTATCAGTGTGAGTGTACTATAATTAATTCACATGAAGTTGAAGACCTTATGAAAAAAATAATCCTTTTCTTTTTCTCTAATTCCTGGGAAAAAGTGTAGTCCCATTCAAATGATGTACTCGTGGGTTCGATAAAATTTAATATTTTAATATAAAGTTGAATTAGAGGTAGATTTATATAATTTAAAATTTATGAATTTGTATATTAAATATTAATTAATATACGATGATAATTAAGCTCATGATCAAATATATATATATATATATATATATATATATATATTCAATATTTTAATATAAAGTTGAATTAGAAGTAGATTTATATATAATTTGAAATTTATGAATTTGTATATTAAATTTTAATTAATATACGATGATAATTAAGCTCATGATCAAATATATATATATATATATATATATATATATATATATATATATATATATATATAAATATGTATGTATGTATGTTTGTGTATTGTACAAGAAAATATGTATATACAGAGCTTGAAATGCATTTCAATATTCATTCTCTCAATTTTAAACCTACGACGTTTAAATTTTGATTTTACAATTGGGTTTACTGTTTTAAGTTATAATTCAACGAAATTTAGTATAGCTTATTAGCTTTGATCAAAATTTTATATTTATATTTAAAATTTTACTTAATATATATAAATAATATATGGTAGAACCCATTTAACAAAAAAATTATGATCCATTTAATAAAAAATCATATGATGAAGACTTTATCAAGTGATATTCTTGCCATGTCGGGTGAAACGAAAAAGATAAATAGTAATTTTGTTTGTCATATAATTTACTACTCCTTCAGTCCCAATTTATATGACTTGTTTTCCTTTTTAGTCAGTAAAAAAAAGGATACATTTCTATATTAAGTAACAATTTAATTATAAACTATCTATTTTATCTTTAGTGAAATAATTTGCAGCCACACAAATTTCTATCATTAACACTCTGTTTGAATCAATGTTATCTATTGTATTGTATTGTATCGTTACTATTCCTACGATGTTTGTTTTGATTGTTACTTAAAATGTGTTGTATTGTATTGTTAAATTCCGTTGTTACGTAACAATGAAAACCCCCATTTTATGGAACAACCAATTTGGTGTGTTTCCATTGTTACTTAATTTCTTTTTCCAATTATATCTTTATATAATATTTCATAATACTATTTTACCCTTTACCTTATATTATTTAATTCTAGTCAAACCTCCTACCCTAGAATAATTAAGGATATTTTAGTAAATTTATAAATTACAATGCAATACGATACAGTCAAACCAAACAATAAAAATGCTATTAAACAACAATAAGCAATACAGTCTAGTCAAACATTGTATCAAGCATACAATACAGTACAATAGAGTACAATACAATACAATATATTATGAAACAATGGGTAATAATGATCCAAATAGAATGTAATTTTAGATTATAAAATTTAAAAGTCTTTCTTCTTTTATTAAACCTCATACCGAATCAAAGTATAAAATGAGACGGAGGGAGTACTAGAAATCTGGCACACTAGAAGAGGAAAAGGCAATACTAGTAGTTTTTTCAAAATTGTGACAGTTGATACTATACAAATTTCAAGACTGTCGGAATTGCAACTTACAAAAAATTGGTATCTTTTCTATATTTTTTTTCATCCTGATGTCCGATGTTATTATTGGAGTTCAATTAAATTTTGATTTACGTCAAAAAATTTCACGTTAAAAGATAAAGTGATCCCTTAAAAAGAATTGGTATCTACTTTTTCTTCGGTATGTAAGAAAAATGGAATTTATTGTTTTATCATCTTGCTTGGCATTTTGTATTGTAATATAATCTCAGAATATATTATAAACTTCTTAATAATGACATTTACATGATATAAATTTAAGTTTGTCTCAGACTATCTGGTCTTTTTAAAAAAAAAAAAAAATATAAAGGATTTTATATCTTTTAACATGTTTTACCTCATTAGGAAAAATAATTATTATTATTTATGGGTGAAGTTATTTTATTAACAACTCAAAACAAAATATTTTCACCCAATTAAAAAAACACAAATACTATTAATGGGAGATAGTGCTACTCCTCAAATAGTATTTTTTGTAGCAGCCTAAAAGAAGTAGTCAATTATACGATAACACTTTGAACACAAACTAATTTTAGGTATGCAATTAGTTCTCAAGTGTTCACAATGTTCATTTACTTTTTGATATCCTCCTTTGCATTATCATATGAATAGTTTTTTTTGTCTTTTTTTTGAATAATTTCAAAAGTATCTTTTAATTCCAAAATCTTATGTGACAAAATACTTACTTCCTTCATTTTTTTTTAAAAATAATAGTATTTTTTTTAGTCTGTTTAAAAACAAATGATCTCTTTCTTCTTTTGACAGTACTTTAATTTCAGTTTTTCAGATGACATGTTTAAGACCATTAGTCTTCTTTATTTTTTTAAACTTCACGTCAAGTCAAACTAAATCGTCCTTTTTAAACGAAGAAAGTATTAGTTACGTTCTGTATTTTTGAGAGTTGAATTATTTAAATTTTGACTAGCATTTTATAATACATATTTTACCATATTAATTTGAGAAAAAAAAATCACATCTAATCCAATTAATCAAAATTAATTCTCGAAAAGCAACACGTGACCCGAAGAAGTAAATTATTACTCCCTCTGTCCTAATTTATGTGGCACTTTTCATTTTGCTCGTGGAATCTTAAAAAAAATTAAATGAAAATTTATAGATTTGTAAACTATGTAAAAATTGCTATCATCAGTCATAATATTGGCAATTCAAATAAATAAAAGATATATGAGAAATTTGCGGTCAAAGATAAACCTATTTAAATCTTAAAATCTAAAAAAGTGTCGCATAAATTGAGACGAAGGGAGTATTATATATCAGTAGTGATAGTACTATATAGAAACAAAGATTTTTTTTTGTGAAAAACAAAGAAACAAATAACAAGAGAAAAGTCATGATGAAATGAAACATAAATTGACTTTGTGAGTCATTTTGCAATCAAAAGATGGAGACAGAGAATGTTGTCTTTTTCAGGGTTTTTGACACAGCATTCTTATATACGACCATTACTATTGCCTTTTGCACACTCTGTTTTCTTTGTCTTCCTCTCCTAGGGCCTAACTATCCTTGAAAACAATAAAAAGCCTGTCCAAACACACTAAAATATGGGCTCAATTTATATATTCTTTCTTGCTTGTATTTTGATTTTTGGGTCTCACATGGACCCCTTTTAGACCTCCACCCTTCTTTTTACTTTTAATCTTTAGGAAAAAGGATAAATATATTCTTGAATTATCGTAAATGGTATGCAAATATTCTTTGTTATATTTTTGGGATATTGGTACTCCTGTTATTCAAAAACTAGAGCATATATACTCTTTATGCTAACGGACATACACGTGTTATAATCTTATCCACCGACCCGATATTTATTAAATATCGGATCGACGGATAAGATTGTGCCACATGTCCTTATTTAGTCTTCCGTTAGAGTGAAGGGCATATATGCTCTAGTTTTTGGATGGCAGAGGCATGTCCCAAAAATATGACAGAGGATATCTGCATATCATTTACGATAGTTCAGGAGTATATTTGTCCTTTTTCCCCTAGTCTTTTGGTCCTCTATTTCCTTTTTTCAAAAAATAAAAATCCTTGAAAAAATAATATATTAAAAAATTTGAAATATCAAGAGGATCTAAATTTTGAGACTGTTTAGAAGAGATTTGAGTTGATTGAGATTGGAAAAAAATTAATCTGCAATGTATAAATAATATATATAAATATATATTTGATACATAGATACACACTATCTATATACGATTATATATTATCGATACATTACATATACATACATGACCATTTTGTTGAAAAGCATTTTTATTGCTTGTACATATTATTAAGTATCCCTATTTATAATATATTAGTATACCTACTAAATCCTAGAGTTCCCTTATCAAGAAATTTTTCATTCCTATTTTTAGGTTGAAAAACTTTAGTTAAGAGTGTAGAGATCTTAGCCATCACAATACACGCGTAGATGTTTAGCTCCACTGGTTTGCACTTTGGATGGTTATGGCGTATATCGTTCCATATATATATATATATATATTATTGTATTGTAGTGCATTGTTTTTTTTATGAATATAACGTTTAAGTAGATTGTATGATTTTAGAATGTCATATACCAATAATTTATAGAATAGATTTATTATATTACAAAAAAAGTACGATATTAAAAATAAAATAGAATTCTAAAATAATAATAATAATAATCATAAAGATATCTTTACTTAACAATAAATTTAATAATATAGTACGATACAATTAGATTTAATTCACAATCAAAACAAGCACCTTTATATTTAAAGTATCAACCATCCAAAAAAGTTGTTTTGAGTCTTTGGAGTGAACCTTAGCACATAGAATTTGCTCCCAAGGAAAAAGAATGGTGGGTAAAGGAAGGGAATTAAGAAGAACCCACTTTTGGAAGTTTCCCTTTTAAGTAGTTTGGTACTTATCTTTTTTTCTTTTTTTATACTTCCTCCGTTCACTTTTACTTATCACAGTTTAAATTGACAGATCTATTAAAAAAATAATTAATGATAGAGGTACTCTACCAAACTATCTCCTATTAAATGATGTTTTGAAAAAGAATTTGAAAAAAATAAGTATTTAATGTTGAGGGTAACACATGAAAAAAAAATTACATTATCTTTTCGTGATATAAAAGTAAAAACTCTATTTTAAAAATAAATGACAAGTAAAACTAAACAATAAAATAAACGAGAAATTTTAGTTAGAATTTAGAAGGGTCAATTAGTACTTACTTGCTACGTTAAACTCAAATAAAATAGCTAATATAACTTGAAAATCATATGAATCCAAACAGTCACTAAAAAATAATTATGGATAAATGAACGAGCTGAATAACTTAAAAATATGACAAGTTACTATATAACGTGTTATAAAAATAATTCCTTTTTTTTTTTCACTCAGTGTATAGTGTACACATTAAGTTTGATTAATTCAGATTTATGCCCGGTAGAGCCCCATTCGAGGATAGCGTTCTCTATCAAAGATTTTTTCATACTCACGACTCGATTATGAGACCTTTGATTATGAAAGGAATAGCTCCATTCCCTGCATTATATCCTTTGATGGTTTATGTTGTTAATTTTGCATTTTTAAAAGTCTTCAATTTTTTAAGATAATTTTACCATCACAGTAGTTATTGAGAATTTTACCCCCATATAACAAAATAAATCCCCAACTTTAAGTATTTACTCAACACAATAAAAGTGCTCAAATATATCAACTTAGGGGAATGAGCGCAGTAGAGATGGACATGGTATGATATATATCGAATTACTATATCATATCAAATTATTTGATATCTTGACTTTGATATTATAATATTTGGTATATATTTTAATTTTTTTGTTATTTGATATTTGGAAATAACATATCGAAATATCGAATATCATATCGAAGTATATGTATACATAAATAACATTATATATGTATTATTAAAATACTAATAAATGTGCAAACTAACATTAGTATAAACTAAACGTTTAGAAGTTAAAACTTTGGCTACTCTACTTTGATTGAAATGTAATTGATTAACAAAATGAGTTGTTTGTACTTTCTTTTGAATAAATATTTCTACAAGGGTAATATGTTTGTATAATATAACTAAAACTCCTTTTTGAATTGTCAAAGTAATAATATTCTATTATACGAATATATAATAGTCGAAGTTGAAAAAACTATAGTTGTCGATTTACCATACCGTAAATATCAAAAACGTACTTCAAAATATCGAACCACACAAAATTAAATTGGTATGATAATGATATTTTTAATAGTGAAAATATTCTAGACCTTGAATTAAATTACTCAAATTTTCATATTATTAGATAAAAAAATTAGGTAACAAGATCTAAGGTAATGTATTACACATGACTAACTTATTAACTTGAAATAACCCTAATAACATTATTACTATCAGATTTTTGTTGTAAATTTTAAAACATTATACCTTATAAAAATATTACACAATGCACAATAAGTACGATACACAAATTAAAGTCTACTATTAGAAGTTAGCTTTAGCCTGTTGATTTTTATTGATATTATAACCAATTTTGATAAAAAAAAACATTTGTCGCTGGGGAGTTTGTTGATAATCTCAATAAACAAAACACTATCACTAAAAAACTGTCAAATTAAGACTCTTGATATCTAATAAAAAAAAGAGTTAAGAGTGCAAATGTATTTTCAAGAAAGATTAAATGGCACATCATAACAACTTGTAGATCAAATTGACAATAAATAACCCACTTTTAATTTATTGGCAAAAAAATTTTAAAAAAAATATATATTTGACATCTAAAAGCCACATTTTTTGAAAAGTTTTTTCTTAAAATCTTATTTTTCTCTCCCCCATTTCCAAATCATTAGAAAATTTCGTGATTTATGAAATTGAAAATTTTCAACTTTTTTGGGCAATAGTTTTGATTCTAGATTTTGATTTTTTGGTATGAATTCTATGGGTAAGAAAGGTTTACATAACATTTTGTAAAAAAATGGTATGATAATCTCGATTTTTTTAATCTCCAACAACAACTTCAAATTCTACCATGCAATTATACTTTGACCAATGTATACCAATCTTGATTTAAACAAATATATACAAATTTGTTAGGTAAATAAGAGACCAATGAATATGGACCGATATATACATATATTGTATAGTTACAGTATACATAAATATATACAACTTCTAAATAAATGAATTCAAAATAGTTTCATGTATGCATAATCGATAATGCAATTGTAAAATTATGATAAATTCATAAATATTCTTTGAATAAAAGATTATGTATACAAATAGAACTAATTGAATTCAATAGTTAAGTAAACTTACCACATAATTATAGACACTATTTATTTTACAAGATACATACTGTATACATAACTATTTTTTCAGAATAATTAATACCTTGAAACAATCTTATTTTCCTTATAAAATTGGCCTTCTATTAGTATAATTGTAGTATCACCCTCTCCAATCTTATGTATACTCGTAATCCTATATTATTTTATATTAATATCAATATTGATGCTTTATCAATCTTATAATGAAATTAAAAGAAATTAATGAAAGTATCGACATTTAGATAATTTGATATCAATTAAATGAATCCACCTTGAAATAGATTTTTTTTTTCAATTTGATGTATACTTGTAATCTTATAGTATTGCGTATCAATATCGGTGTTGAATCGTTATTAATCTAATAATGAATAAATAAAATAATTTTTACTATCACATTCTTCGCTATGATGAATCAAAATTATCACATATGACATCTATTTTTTTCTATTTGTTGTTGAAGTGCGTTGATTTTTTTTTGGATACACTGATTTTGAATTGGTGAATTTCATGGAAACTAAATGACTATCTTTATCAATACAAGAGTTAAATATACTCATGAAAAAATAAAGTATAACTTACATAAGTCTCACAGTGTAAAATCTAAATTACATCCTATCCCTACTTTTTTCTATTTTACAAAAATCACTTAAAATAAAAGTCATCCGGATACATAAGTTTCATCTGATTACATCATGTGTGATACATTGTAAAAGCTGAAAGTTGCACCTATTAAGGAAAATAGTTGGTTGTTGCACTTTATTAGGAAAATTAACCTAAAATTGATTCTAAATCCCACGTTTCAAGCATAAGTGATTGTTATCAATCCATCCCAATCTGTAACAGATTAACATCTTCCAAAATTCAAATTTCCATCATCTTTATCAAGCCGCCATTGCAGCCCAAATCATGAAGAATTCAAATTACTCGACAAAGTTGGCTGATACAATATGAATATACATCTATTTTTTGAAAGATTCCGAAATTAAGGTAAGCGAGATGAGTTATGAAGGTTACAAAAGTGATGGATTGTAGTTGCACAATCAATTTCATTTATGAATCTCAAAGCCGCCATTTTAGTAGAGTTGGAGATCGATGAGATTAGGTAAAACTTGAAAATCAGATACATCGTAGAAGTGTTGTGAATGGATAAGCGAGATGAGATATGAATGATTTATTTTTTGTGTATCAGTAAAGTGTTGTGATTTTGATACATAAAGGTCATATTAATTAGTTGTTTTAGTAGTTAATATGATCTATATTTTGTGTATCAATATAATGTTTGGATTTTGATACATAAAACTATAGTTAATTAGTTGTTTTAGTCGTTACTATGATGTATGATACAACTATATTTATCAATGTAATGATTGACGCTTAACTGATTGCATGATACATTAATTAGATGATATTGATAGTATTTGACTATTTGCATGATACATCAGATGTAAAGATACATTAGTAGTAAAGTTAGATTGATTGTAAACTATTATAGTGTTTGATGAGATTTATCAATTTTTAGTATAAAAATGTAGTAAATAAAAGATACATGTAGCTAAATCATATATAATTGCATGTATCATTATACATAATTATATATTTATGTAACTAATTTGTTGTATCATTTGGCAGTTTGATCAACATTTCTTTGAAAAAAAATGTATCACTAACTTTTTATGTATGCAGGTTGTTCCGTCATCTGAATTTATTTTCTCGATTTATGAAGCTGGAAGAAGATACATTGTTTGGTTTGAGCAAAAAATATGTACTTGTGGAAGATTTCAACTAAATGAGATACTTTGCTCACACACAATTTTTGTTTTAAAGCACAAAAATGTTACATATATGCATTCTTATTGCTCTGATTACTACAAGTCTGATGTATTAGCAAAACCTATGAGGTTCCAATGGTTTCAATGCCAGATAAGAAAGATTGATCGATTCCGGACAATATCTTAGATGAAACTGTGTTGCCACCTACATACAAAAGAATGGATGGACGACAAAGGAAATGAAGAAAAAAATGCAGAGTAAAAGATAACAGTAAACACAAATTATTGTGGACGCAGTAGACAAAAAGTTCACAATAGAAGAACTTGTACTTTCTTTCTGAAAGAATAGTGACATTATTTTTTTTATAAGACATTCATGTTTATGTTGACTGTTTTTTCAATTAAAAGATTTTTCAGTTTCATATTTGACAACATATAAAGTGTATTGTTTGAATTTGCCATTTTTGATACAATATTAATGAGTGTTGCTGTTGAATTTAATAGTACGAAATGATTTGTGTGCCAATGTTATATTCGATATACTATTATTGAGGTATTATTGTAAATACAGATAAATTTTGAATGTATCAATTTTAAGTAATAATTGTGAGAAAATGGTCAAAAGCCGCCTCAACCTATAGTCGGATTTCCAACTACACACTCATACTTTAGGGTGGTCCTATTACCCCCTTAGACTATTTTAAAATGGAGTTATTTGCTCCCTATATGCTGAGATGGCAAGGAATGTGTAGTTCACTCTCTCAAAGAGAGTGTGAGAGCAAAAACAAATAATAAAACTTTAGCTTTATAAGTGTTTCTTTTATTTCATTATTAATTTTCTATTTTTTTTTATGCTTCCTTTTATTTTATTTTATTTTACTTTTAGCGTTTCTTTTCTTCTTTCTCTTTAACAAGAAACACCAGCAACAACAACATGGGCTGCAGCGGCGGCGACACCATGTGAACTTCACTCATCCACCACCAATTCTTCGTCTTCATCTGCCTTCCACTATGTGAGAACAGACCCATCAACCATCAATTTCGTTGTGAACCACCATTGTCACTTCCTTTGTAGCTTCAAGATTTTTAAAGTAGGAGATGCAGATTCAAGCATAAACACAAAATTTAATTAGTTAGGTATTGCATCTACCTTCCTATTTCAGATCTGATAAACCTTTGACTATCAAATCTACAATAAATATCGAATAGTACAAAAATCTTACAATATTTTCATTTTAATGATTTCTACCACCGACTTTTTGGAGCATTAAATTGTTAATAATTTTGAGTGAAATTTCATCAATATCGAGAGAAAAAGCAGGAAATGGTGTACAAATTGAGATTTTAAAGGGTAATTAGGCGATTATTGAAAAAAATTGAGGATTTTTTAAGGTTGAACCGAGAGAAATTTGGATGATGCCATGCTTGGAGATGAAAGAAAAGAAAATAATTGTATATCATATACATTATAACAATTGTATCATATGTTTCATATCATAACTAAACTATCTATTAAGAATATGATATAAGTAAATCAGTTATGTGTCTAAAGCTTAACTTTGTATAACAAAATTGTATAATGCAAAAGTTTAAGAATAAAGCGGTCCATAATGTATCAATAGCAATATATTGAAAACACGAAATTTAAGAAATTACAAAATACTGTAATATGAATAAATTTTTAGAGAAACACTCGAAAATTTTAGTGAAATTGTCTTAAATACAAAAAAATATAAAAACATTGTCTATGCATAGATACTTAATTACTACTCTATGTGAATCAAATCTTCTTCGAGTGGTGGTGTGGATTGATCCTTAGGTTTTGGTGCATCATCATTTTCGTTGACGAATCCATCATTGGCCTTGTCAATGCCATATCTCCACAACAATGTTGCATATCTATTAATAAAAATCTTCATTGTGTACCATAAACATACTATGTATTTGATACATTACATATAAACTGAAAAAATCAAAAAATACAACATAATTTTGAGATATATCATAATGTTATATTCTGGGATATTAGAGCAGATGTATACAACCAACATTCACTAATACATAATAGAACAAGTTTGAAATATGACTACTCTATATTGTATATGATACATGAACAAAAAACACCATATCAACACAAAAAAAAGGCTTTATTGTATAATATGAACATAATGTATTGTATATGATACAATATTATGAATATAACAAACAAATGACCAACTATGAAATTTGTAATTTGATACATACATTCGAACTATTAGTAAAAATATAAAATAGGGAAAATGCATAAGTACCCCCCAGTCTATGCCCAAAATTCCTGAGACACACCTAATCTTTACTAAGGTCCTGTTACCCCCCCGACTTATATTTTAGTTAATTTTTTACCACTTTTCGGCCTACGTGGCTGAGTCCGTGACTTCACCTATGTTAGGCCCGTGGGTGCAGTTTTTAGACATCACTGACCAATAAAAATTGGCCATGTGTTAAAATAAACTTGAAAAAAATAAATATTAACTCATTGTCTTCTTCTTTATTATTGTTCTTCATGTTTGAAAAAAAAACCTCCATTATCATACGTTAAATTGCTCCTTTCTTCGAAAAGCTAACAAAATAAAATCAAGAAAAACTAACCTTTGAACTCAACCACGATTCTTGATGACTTAGAAGTAGGGGTGTACATAGGTCGGTTTGGTTTGGTTTTTTATTAAAAAAAACCTAAACCAATTATGTCGATTTATTAAATCTAAATACCAAATCAAACCACGCAAAGTCGGTTTTTTCGGTTTCGGTTTTAGTCGGTTCTTTTGGGTTTTTTCAATTTTTTGGTTTTTATCCCTTTTTTACAACTTAACAGTGTTTGAAAAAGAGATCAAATATATTTTCACCTATCTGTGTGATAAGCTAAACTTAAGAAACGTTAAACGAATAGAAATTTTCGTAAAGACGATAAAATTCACATGAGTACAAAATACATTTTTTTGAAATATCAACTTTCATTATGTTAAATTAATAAGATTAAAGGATACAGTCAAACTGAATACAAAACGAAATAATTACAGAGTAAATTGTTAACTTCAAATTTGAAAACTATAACAATATAATTGTAACTTCGGATCTTAATACAAAATAAAATATTTACAAATTTTGCAAGCCCAAATTTGAATAAAATATATAAACATTGAAAACTATAAACTAGCTAAAATATATTAACAAAGTAGATTATACGTAATATTTTTTTAATCTATAAATAAAATAAAATTATATATATAATATTTGCAAAATTTTACAAGCCCAAATTTGAAATAAAATATATAAACATTAAAAACTATAAACTAACTAAAAATATATTAACAAAGGAGATTATAAGTAATATTTTTTAATCTATAAATAAAATAAAATTATATATATAATATTTACAAAATTTTACAAGCCCAAATTTGAAATAAAATATATAAACATCGAAAGCTATAAACTAACTAAAAATATATTAACAAAGTAGATTATAAGTAATATTTTTTAATCTATAAATAAAATAAAATTATATATATAATATTTACAAAATTTTACAAGCCCAAATTTGAAATAAAATATATAAACATCGAAAGCTATAAACTAACTAAAAATATATTAACAAAGTAGATTATAAGTAATATTTTTTAATCTATAAATAAAATAAAATTATATATATAATATTTACAAAATTTACAAGCCCAAATTTAAAATAAAATATATAAACATTGAAAACTATAAACTAACTAAAAATATATTAACAAGGTTATAATATTTTTTATCTATAAATAAAATAAAATTATATATATAATAGTTACAAAATTTTACAAACCCAAATTTGAAATAAAATATATAAACATTGAAAACTATAAACTAACTAAAAATATATTAACAAAGTTATAATATTTTTTATCTATAAATAAAATAAAATTATATATATAATAGTTACAAAATTTTACAAACCCAAATTTGAAATAAAATATATAAACATTGAAAACTATAAACTAACTAAAAATATATTACCAAAGTTATAATAACGAACTGATAGCTTACTTTTAGAAAGTTGAAAAAGTGGGGCCCAGCGCGTGTTGAACAAAGCTTTCAACCTATTTGGTTTATATTGCCACGTAAGCTGAAAAGTGGTAAAAAATTAATTAAAAAATAAGTTCAGGGGGGTAATAGAACCTTAGTAAAAGTTAGGTGTGTCTCAGGGATTTCGGGCATAGGCTGGGGGGATACTTAGGCATTTTCCCTATAAAATAAACATAAAACATATATGTGGAAAAACTAATTTAAATAACAATGTATCCCCATTGTTTTATTGATACATAAAAAAAATGTATCATATACTTATTCAGATTTCAAAAGCTAATATATAGAAGTTATATGATGCATTAATGAAAACACTACATACAAGAGTTCAGATTAAACTTCGTTATATGATACAATCCAACCACATATTCATTACTATGCTGAAATTAGGGTTTTAGTGTATCAACCCTATACAAATCGATTAGTATCCAAAAGAATATGAGAACATTGTAATGTAAAACAACGTATCATTTTTTGCTCTGAATAACCCATATACCATAGCATATACAAATTAATGTATCAATTGTTCAGATCCAACATACCAAATACCATATCAAACATCAAAAAAAAAAAAAAGTACGAAAAACATACTTTGGACAACGAAGGCTTGAAAATTGATGGTGTTGTTTTCCTTCCTCTTTTTTGGGGATATTTACAACATTTGATTTGAGGATGATGGTGATTTCTTGTTTGACTTGACAACATTTGATTTTGAGGATGATGGTGATTTCTTGTTTGACTTGACAACATTTGATTTTGAGGATGATGGTGATTCCTTGTTCGACTTGGAAATACTTTGATTCTTCTTCACTGCTAGTGGGTCGTGCAAAATCTTGGATCTGTTTTCAGCCCATTTATCATCGGCAGAATCATATATTCGATTATTAGAAGAAATTGGTTGAGTAACCCCAATACTAAACGAAGCACCCTTATCCATATGTAGCAGGAACAGAACTTTGAACAAAAACAAGAACTCGATTAAAACAACAATGGAGAAGAGAGCCCCTACCTATTCAGATGTTTGAAATTGGTTGACTGGAGAGAGAAGCGTTTTGAAATCAACTTGATAACTGCTAACAATTTGGAGAGAGAATCATTTTGAAATCAATTTGATAACTGCTAACAATTAGGAGAGAATTTAGGGAGAAAAAAAAAAGAAGTTGAAAAGGAAGTGTAAGCGTGGGTTTCACTGGTCAATGTTATGTATTCGGAAGTTTTAAAAATTGGAATGAAAAAAGGAATTTTTGAAATATTTAAAAGAGGTTGGAAAAAATGGAGAAAAAAAAGACTTAAATTGTGTATATAAGTAATTTTTCCAAAAATAAAACCCACCCCTCCTTAATTTATGCTAATCATTAACTGTTGGTTTCATAATGAAGGAAAAACAAGACCTATTAATATGCCAAATTAATTTTGGGACAATTTGTGCTAATATTTTTTTGGGCAAATTACAGAAATCACATACTTTTAAGGTAAAATTACAATTTATTCCTTAAAAGTTTATAATTACAGAAATCCCTGAAACGGATACAATAATATAAGCGCTGATTTAATCTGATGCGCGAGATACAATAACATAAGTGTTGATACATTAATTTGATGCGTGAGATACAATAATATAAACGTTGATACATTAACCTGATGCGCGAGATACAATAATATAAGCGCTGATACACTAATCTGATGCGCAAAAATGAGGGATTTTGGAGATTTGTAAAACTTATAGGGGATAATGGTAATAAGCAAACTAAAAGGTGGAATTTCTGTAATTTTTCCTATTTTATTTGTCTATTTAATGCTTATTAATGTTGGGCTAAATGTTGCTAATAGTTATTAGCAGTTGTCTAGTGATCCAACCCACTTACTGTACTGGGCTTCTCAACACCCATGGGCATTGGCCTTCATAATTTCACGGATACAAGTATTTGATCTAGAAATTCTTACCTTCATAATTAAATAAGACACTATATTATTAAATTTATTAATATTTTTTTTATTTACCAAGCATAATAAGTTATTTTTAATAATTTGTAGTAAATTTGAGAAAAAGGTTCCTCACTTCGTGTATTTCAACATTTGAACAGACAAGATATAGATTGATATTTCAATTTGGACTACTACCTTATTTGAAAATTCAACTTTATAATAATTGTCAATGTATTTTAATACGATGGGGATTGAGGAATGGACTAGAAAAATATATTGTATAAAATAGATACCAAAATAAATTGAATAGAGATGTGTTCCTCTCTAACTTCCCATGGTGTCCTAAAAGACTTATAGAAATTGAAACTCAATATGACTTTACAAATTTTAAAAAATGATTTGAATTTTGAATTGAACTGCATCTTAGTTGTTAGTTGACAAATTAGATTTATTATTGTTTTTTGAAGCTCAAATTATGATTAGAGTACTATGATTTGGGTGGCAAATCAAATTAGAAAGGCAACTCATTATTGCTTAACAAGCTTAAAGAAATTATTTAAATTTCGAAATTGATTGTTATGAGAAATTTGAATTGAACGTTGTTTAAATTTATTGAAAATAGTTTTTTAAAAATTAACTACAAAATTTTGAAGTCATTTAGTGGATATTTTGAATTTGTTTTGAATAATGATTACAACTAAAAATCACAAAAGAAGTTTATAACTATAACTAATAATGTTTATACATTGTTATAAATTATACAAGGTATATATATTGTAATACATGTTATACAATGTAGAAACATTATCTATAAAAATTATAAACATTACTCTCTTCATCCCTCTGTCTCAGTTTATATGACACATTTTCCTTTTTAATCACATTGCTAAAAATAGATTAAAAAAATCAAGGGTTAAAATCGAGGGTCAAAATTTGAAAAATAATAATTTAAAATTTGTTTTTAAAAAATACTTTCAATTTCAAATTTTTATTTTTCACCCCCCCTCCCCCCGCGCCAGCCCCACCCTCCCCAAAAAAAATTAAGTTTATTTTTAAAAAGTACTTTCAATTTCAATTCAAAAATTATTTTCTACTCTCTAGTAAAAATAACAGATATTTTCTCAAAAATATTTTTCATTCATAAATCAAACATTAAAAAAAAATCAAAAAATATTTTCTACTCACCAACCAAACATGAGAAAATAAGTAAAAAATCTACGTTCTTTCTAAGAAAATATTTTCCTTCATACCAAAACACACCCTTTGTCTCAATTTATGTGACACTCTTTCCTTTTTAATCACATGGTTAAAAATAGGTCAAAAATTAAGTGTCAAAATTGAGGGACGTCTTACACCAAAAAATGGTGGGTCAATTTTCTTAAATTAATAAATATCTTTTTTTTAAAAAAAAAAGTAGAAAGAAAATCGACTTTGATTTTAAAGATATATGTGTGTGTGTGTGTGTGTGTAACAACTTTGGAATCAAACCTAGGTATTTACTATTTATCATGATTGAAGACTATCTGCCATTAGATCACTCATGCTCTTAAATAAATTATGTTTGTTGTTTAAATTATATTCTTTAATAACAATTTTACACCTTAAAAACCAACATTCGTCAATTTTTATAAAAAATCATAGTGTACTTTCAGTTATATTTTTCAAAAATAAAAAAAAGAATCATAATTTTCACGTCCGTACGTCAATTTCTTTTTGAAAATATTTTTTGTATATATTTTTGCCAAAATAATTGACGGAAGTACGTCGGTTTTCTTAAAATAAAAAGTAGCAAGTCCAGTTTCTTTAACAAAAAAAAAATTGAAAATCATTGACAAACCGACGGAATCTTTCTGTTTTCCACATTTTTTTAGTGTTTGTCCAAAAAAAGACACATTTAATATAGGAATAATTTAACTTTAAATTGTTTAATTTTAGTTTGAATGAAGTAATTTATATGCACACAAATGTCTATAAATTACTTTATAATCTTTTATTCTTAAACGTCATGTTTATTCAAATACCTTCACATAATTGAGGTGTCATCATAGACATTTCCAATCCAAACTAATTAGATTATCAAATAATTAAATTTTATAAAATAAGTAAGTATTGTCTTAATTTTGAATGTTTTTAAAGAGTAACAATCATTACAAAATTAATGATTTTTTTAACCTATTTTATAATTTAAAATATTATGAAATATTATACTAGTAAAAAAATGATATTCTATTTGATGTGAGGTTTTAATTCTATTTTTAAATACTTCTACAATAATCTAGATAATTCGTGTAATAATTGATTTAATTAAAAAAGCTTTCTGAGATCTAAACATTTGTAGTGTTGTATGACATACAATAATTTATATATGCACATCGTGTCTTACAAAATATTACCAAAAAGTGTTATAGTGTCAACTAAAAAGAATTAATTATCAAATCATAATTAATTATTATACATTTTAAGAAGTTACGAGAATTAATATACAAAAGAAAAGCTATCAAATATGTAAGAATTCTATACTATAATATCCCTTTGCATTCATCTATAAATATATTTTTGCTATTATGAATTTCCTTCTAATAAACAATTATTATAAATATGCGGAGAAATATTTTATAAAGTATCAAATGAAATTTAGTTTTGAAAATTATATAAATTAATAGAATTGACTGGAATAGAATAAAACTATTTTGTGGCCAAGAAATGGAAGAGGAAAAAAAGTTTATAGCCATAGACATGAAACATCTGTGTCACATAAAAAGATTGAACAATAGAAGATATGTAGGTCCTAAAATCTATTATTAAATCCACATAAGGTCCACAAATAATAATCTAAAATAAATGTCTCAGTTCACCACCACCACTACTTTCCTCAAAGTCAATCACTATTAAACAGGTCTCAAATTACAATATACTATGTTTTTATCAAAAATATTTTTTTATCCCACAAAAAAATGTTATTATTGTTAAAATATTTTTAGTTGTATATTAGTGAGAAACCATAAAATATTAAGCACAAACTAGTCAGATTCCAACTAATTAATTTTAACATCAAAAATTACTTTTTTTTAAACCCAACTTGCTAATTTCCGCAAATCAAGGATCCAAAATACAATTTTTTTGATTGGATGTTCTGTCCAATTAAAATAAGCAAACGAGGAGAATGATTATTTATTTTGTTTAATAGCTTCTTAAGAAGGGAGGTTTTATAATGCTATTTAGCTGTCTGGTTGGCTCCATTCTTCCTGTTGCCAATCTATTACAACTCACTTACGATCATTGTCTCTTTTTCAAACTAGAATATTTAACTTATCACCATAATAAATGGCATAACTGATGTTCAAATCAAAATTCTTTTTATCCACCTAAGTCTAGCTGGTAGTGAAATACTGTGTGAATTAATCAAATTACATACAAATTGATTCAAACATCATCGATACAGAAAATTAAAAGATAACAAAATTATGTTAAAAATATATATATAAAGAGAGAATAGAAATGAAAACTATGTATAACTTTATTGTTAGCAACATTAACATTTCTGCTTAGTAAGCTGAGAGCTCATCTAACTCTGCTAGATCTGCACCTATCCATCAAACTTTAAAAGATACCATAATTACATTTTCTGATGTTTTTTCTATATCAATTTCTTATGCACCTAAGAGAAAAGAAAAATAATAATACCTTGTTGCACTTTCTGCTAGATCAGATGTATTTGCAGGTAGCTGAACAAATATATTAATTACTACTGTTTTTATGGAAAATATGAAGGAAGAGAAGTACTTTGTGTGTCGAACGTCCGAATCGCTATTCCAAAAAAGTCAGTCCTCTTTGTAATATTTGTGCTTCTGAACCTACCAAGTGACCGTTCAAATGCTATTCCTTGTTGGAGATGCAAAAGGGCTATCAGGAAGATTCAATCCTCGACCACTGTAAGATTCCGAAACATTGATTAAATAATGCAAATTAACATATTTTTCCAACACTGGCATGCTGTTATAACATGTTAAATTGTGATTATATAAAAAATGACTTACCTTTCTTGGTCATAGTGATTCGTCTTAACATGCCTAGTTTTGTTGTTGCTGGTGGAACCATTGTTCCATACATCTAGCACGTAAGAAAAACCCTCAGTCGATGGGAACTCTAGTTGTTCGCTATTCCCTATACAGGGAAAGTAGGAAAAGAAAACAATAATGTCAGTTGAAATGGAGGATAAATAAGAAAGATTTTTATATGGAACAAATTTAACAACCTTCTGAAGCGAGCTTCAAATCCTCTACTGAGTAGCCAACACGCATTTGATGATGTTGCAACTCCTGAAAACGTCTCTTCTCAAACTCAATTGCCCTCCTATGTACTAAAAACAGAAAATAATATGAATATTACTTCTATGACAAAAAATTATTAAAGAAAGGTATCATGCAGAAGGTAGATTTCCACAGTTTGAGGTGAAATGCATCTTACAAGATTGGTGCTCAGATTCTGCATTAGAGAAATGATTATAACAGGAAGCTTGATAAGCTTTCTCCGGGCATTTTCTGCAGATATAAGATAAGGATCATATCAAATGCAAATTCCGACAAAGTGATATCCCAAGTCTAAGAGCTTCTGCAAGTTGCAGTCCCTCAAGTGAATGAAAAGATCGATATTCTGATGATACAGACAATATTCTTTAAACATCACAATGTTCACAGATGAGGGAAATGTGTAAATATTAAGAATAGTACGAAATATGCTTGCTGAAAAATATGCCTACTGAGATGCAATAAACAAATCTAATAGACTTAATCGGAACTAAAATTGAGCCAATGATCCTCAAGTATCCTGAAAACAAAATCACTGCCATTTAACCAACAACCACAGATCTGAAACGCAAGTTCACATATAATTAATCAAGAGTATTCAAAGAGCAACCACTTCCAATATTTCAATAGGTTAAACTACAAAGACAAATGGCATTAGCAACACAATATCATTGCATACTCAGCACTCCACAACAAAGGTTAAGTAGGGTACTTCAGAAATGAAGATCTTTTAATATTAACTAACAAATATGCAAATAAGTGATTAGAAGCCTTCAAATAAAAGAAACCAGGGAATGTACCTATCTACAAACTTGGACTTTTCCCTGTAAGGTTTCACCAAAACACGTGCATCGCAGACTAAATGAGGATTCCCCCTTGACAAGATCTGCTTAACTGTCTCTGTGTAAGCAAAAGTTACAAATCCAAACATTCTCTTCTGTTGACAAGGAATCCTAACATCTTGGACTGGTCCAAAATGACTGCATAAACATGAAATAAGTTGTGAAGACGTTAAAAAGATGACTAATAATATGTGTCAATCCACATGGAGTGACGTACCTGAAATAGTTGGAAACATCTTGCTCGCTGAAGGTACTCTCAGCCGGAAAAGTCAGATAAATCTGGCGAGAATCAGCTACAATTGCTCCATGTTCATTTCTTTCTCCACTGCATTCCAAGTATTTGTGAATATCCTTAGCCAAAATAACGGCATGCTGTCCATGGGGCCTGTTGTAAATACAAACATTTATATCAAATACAGTTTGTGTCAAAGAACAAAATCCACAAATGAGAGAGCTATACAAGTTGCACCTGTCTATGACACGAATGCTGTTTCTTAGTCGGGCGAGGAGTTTAGTCAGGCTATATCCAGCTTTCCCGTGTCTCTGACTTTCTGTGAGATAACCCTCGGCCTGAAGTGTTCTGCCAAACATCTCATGATACAACATAGGCAACGAAGCAATAGAAACAGGGTCACCCTCTTTGGATTTGAGAAGCTGAGTGAGCTCCATCTCTAGTTTCTCTAGAGATCCAGGGGAGATAACTTGTTCATCAGTAACTACATCATTTAAATTTCCGTTGAAAACTTGGGAGAAGCTTTCCGGAGTTGGATATCCATGAACGTATCTACAGTTATTTCCATGCTTACAATACCCTTTGTTAAAGTAATGACAAATCTTAACAGGAATCTCAGGCAAGCTTGAAGATCTTCGACACGATCTTGGACCAAATGTACGTCCAACGAAATTGTGGTCTGAGTGATCATCCAAAGATAAGAACTGAAGTTGATTTTGGAGTTGATGTTCATCAGTCATAGTATCGGAGCAACCCACTGGCAAAAGATCCAAGTTATGAATTGGACGATTTTCAGCTGGTCCTTGATGCTCCCAGTACGGATTTCCAACTTGATGGTTCGTAAAGGGGCGAGGTGAAGCTGATGAGAATAGACCAAATTTCAAGGGAGGTGAAAGAGGACCAGAAATGGCTGGTTTGGGTGATAATCCAAGAGAATTCTTAGCTTTGTTAATAAGCGAATGGATCACATTGTCGGGACAAAACGCTAATCTAATCATGTCCTGCTCACCATGATCACGATAGAGGAGATAACCAATGATCTTACTCACATGTTCTGACTCTAGTTTCTGAATTCGATTATATACAATTTTCGTAGACTCGGAGAAATCCATGCTCATCTTCAACCTAACAAATAAACATGGATGTTGACTTAATCGAAAACCATTACTAATAAAACAATTCAAATTTTTATATTGCAGCATATACATCAAAGAACAAGACTTATCTAATTGAAATGGAATATACATACATTTCTCATGACTAAAAATAAAATAAATTCAATTAAAATGACAAAAAATATAGGGTCAAAATGACAAAAAATAACAAATAATCAAAATAAATCTTTAAAATGAGAGAAAATGAAGACAACAGTTGTAAGCTTTATCTAACACTACTGCTGATAACATAACAATAAGCAATCATCAATTTTACCAAAAAATATTTTAAAAAAATGAAAAGCTACTAGTAATTTCTAATTTTTTCTAATAAAATTGAAGATATCACCAAATTTTTTAACATAAAAAATTGTTTAAAAAAGAAATGATTATAACATTTGATATAGAAATTAACCTAAAACTAGAATTTAAGCAACAAATACAACATTGTTATTCTTTAAACAAAATGAAATTAAACAAATTTTGAACATAGAAATTGACTTCAGATTTTTGACATTTCTCTGAACGCAGAAACATCTCGTCTCTTTTCGTCATTGAAACAATATTAACAGTTTAAAACTTAAAATTACTCCACAAATTAAAAAAACAAGCAACATAAACCACCATTTTCAATCACCATTAAAAAAAAATACCTGATATCTAAGTAGAGTACAGTTCAACACTGAAAAAACAAACGAATAAAAAAAAAACAAAACCAATCCATACTCTCAATTCACAAAATTTCTTCCGGCTTGCTCTTGTCGTTCTTCTCACAACACTTTGCTTCAAATCAAAACCCAATTTTAAAAACCATTTAAGGAATTTTTAATTAGAGGTCTTTGATAGTGATAGAAACTTTTTTTGGATAATTTAAAACTTTATAAAACAAAAAGTTTGAAATGAGTCCATATACAGGCTGTATCTCTGTTGTTAGAGAAAAATGGGGGAATTTATTAGGAAATGCGCCTAGATTTTCTAATTTCAATTAGTAGAATGTTTATTAGCTAATGAAAATGACATGAATACCCTTATCCAGCTGTTCTTTCGGATATATCTATGTGGCCAAGTCTTACCCCATTTAAAAAAAAATATATATATATATTTGTAACTGAACACAGGTTGGCTTATATGGAAAAAAAAAACTTTTTTGTCTTTTGAGGAAATCTTGTGTGTAGCACTATATAACTTTATCTGATTGTATGAGCAATTCTGGTGACGCCACGTCGTACTACTCGACGTGTTCAGGAGAAAACATATGAGTTCACGGGAATTTACTATTATGTATGTTTTAAGAAATTTACTAAATATATAATTATGAATTCGATTATAACCTGATGTTATATTGAAGTTATTATATAAAATCATCAACTAATGAAATTTAATGTGTATTGTGAATTTTGCTTTGTATTTATTTACCATGAAATATGGTGAAGTTGTTGTTATTGTTATATAACAACATTAATAATTTCAGTGTAATTTCACGAATGTAATGTGAAAAAAGTTAAGAGTGTATATAGAATTACTATAGCTTTTGACTAAATAAACCAATGGATTAATCTTTTACTTTTTTTTTGTTGGTTAAAATATATGTTTGTTTTACTTGACTTGAATGGGGCCCTTAGTTCAAAAGTGTAATGTTTGTATGTGAAACAGAATGGTTTGTTGTTTTTGTGGGAGTATGATAAATGGCATGCATGCAATATATTTATTTATTTTCTTAATTAATATAATTATTTATTTTGCATGTGTGTCACTTGTCAAAAAATGTGACAGTATTTGGTTTGGGATACTTTGGCCAAAGTACAGATAGAAAAAAATCCCAACAGAAAGCCTACTCCACATATTCTAACTCAAAATCTACATGGCAATTTGTGGGGTATGTGGCAATTTGAAGGAATAAATAAAGAGAGTACGAATAAACTTTATTAATCCAAGGTTAAAAAGACTAAAATTTGGATATTTCCCTCTTAAGAATTTGAACACTAGAGTCATCAATTTATATTAGAGTTTCGAATATGAATAAATAAATAATGTAAAATATTGAACAATTGTATGGCATGCATGGATACAATTTTTGTATATTTTATTTTTAATTTTTTAATAAAAAGTAAGAGATTATAATTTTAATAATTTTCAGTATAAAAAAAAGTTATCAATGAAATATTTTTTTGTAATCGATAATAATGGCAAGAGAAGAGGCATCAATATGCAGTGGCGGAGCCAGGATTTTCAGTAAGGGGGTTCAAAATCTAAAAAAATAGACACACGAAGTAGCCGAAGGGGGTTCGACATCTACTATATATACCTAAAAAATTATTTTAACCATGTATAAATCATATAATTTTCCGCCGAAGGGGGGTCGGATGACCACCCTCATTGTAAGGTGGCTCCGCCACTGTCAATATGTAGTTAAATTTTGATGACTGATAAGTTGAGCAAAATGTGTGTAGATTTAGCCATTTAGGTGAGCCAAAATAGGAACTTACGAATCTAGATTTCAAGGATTTTTTTTATTGACTTCAATTTTACCCATATGTATTCTTTTTATCTTTTATTGTATTAGTTGTGTTCGAAGAATGATTTAGGAATTTCTGTTAAAATGATTCTTGATGTGAAAAATAATATGATTGAGATAATTTCTTATTATAAAGTGAAAATATTTATGCAAAAAAAATAATGAAATGACTTCTCAGGTGGAATTGGGAAAACAAATTAAGTAACATATTAATTGTGTATTTCCTATCTTTTTGTTTTTATTTAATCTTTTCATATTATTTGTCTATATTATACTAAATTGACCATGAGCACGGGCTCAAGATGCTTGTAACTAAGTAAACATATACTAGTGAATTATTTATCATTGTTATACTTTCAACTAATTATGATTTGCAGTTAGTGTTTAATTTGAATGATTACTAATTTCGCCAGACATACGAACCTAATTTGTATCAATGCCCTCTCTTGCCTATTTCTCTTTTATACAAATTAGTTATTCACTCTCATCAAACACTCTACTGTTTTTCTTAATTCACTCAACCACAATTAAATTTGAAATTTCAAAGATATTTTTTCTCCTCCTAAATCCTAATCCTAATCGTGCTTCCACAATTTTAGGTAACTTTTGACGGTTTTCAATTGTTATTTTTTTTAGATTTTTGTTTGTATATCAAGATGCAACAAATTAATTTGCAGGAGTTTAATTCAATAAATAGGAACAAAAAAGGAGAGGAACAAAAGAAAGATGGTTCAAGCGAGTTGCTGAACAAAAGGAAGATGGTTCAAACGATTTCGAAAAAAGTTAAGTAGTTATGTCATTCCTATCTTTTAGTTTTTATCCAATCTTTTCATATTATACTACTAGATTGGCAATGAGCACATGCCCAAGATGCTTGATTTAATAAGAAAAAATTATGTAACTAAGCAAATATTTATTTGTGAGTGACTTATCATTCTTATAGTTTCAACTAATTATGATTCGCAATTAGTGTTTAATCTGAATAGTTACTAATTTTGCAGTCTCATCAAACACCCCACTGATTTCTCTCCTTGATTCCCTTAACCACAATCAAATTGAAATTTCAAAGATATTCTTATCTCCTAATCATGCTTCCCCAAATTCAGTTAACTTCTGACGATTTACAATTATTATTATTTTTAGATTTTTGTTTGTATATCAAGATGAAATAAGTTTTACCAGATTTTAATTCAATAAGGAGGAACAAGCAAGTTGCTGAACAAAAGAAAGATTGTTCTAACAATACAAAAAAAATGGAAAGTAAAAAAATTGTATGTATCAATACTGAATCAAAAACATCTGAAGAAGAAACTGTTGAATTTGGGTCAATGGAACAAGATGATGGTGAAGACTTGAGGTATTTGTATAATATATTTTGTATAATTTTTTTAATTTATATTTCTATCAATACACTTCACATTATATTGTATACGATTCTATGCATTTAGTATATCAATGTTTATGTGACTTTTTTACTTTTTTATACCTTATTTGTATATTTAGCAACAATTATATACAATTACTTTATGCATCGGTTATGGATACATTAGATGTCTAGCATTTAGGATTTGTATAAATTTTTTTAAAGATTTTTCTATATGCATGTGAATGTAATTGTATACATTTGATTTGTGTATTTACGCAATTTTTAACTCACATGTGAATATTTGTAGTTCATATTAGTATATTGTCAGCAAGTATACATTCAAGTTATTATTGTATAACTTCAACATTTTTATATATATATATATATATATAGACACAATATCATATAGGCAATTCTCATTTGTATATTTGATGCAATTATAGTTGTTAATGATGTGTATATATGTTTGGTTTGTATATTTATTGAGTCATTTTTTGATATGTTTATTTAGGAAGTAAAATTTATCTTTTTTCATTTGATAAAAGTAATAGTTGGTAAGAAATCCTAATCAGATACAATAACCGTAATTTGTGGAATTGTTTTGCACTTTAATAACTGAAATTGCCGCCTTATTAATTAAGCTACGAATCCAACTTGTATATAATAAATAAATAAATTTCCAGCGAGATATACAAATAAAGTAAGGCATAACTGCTGAAATTATAGTTACGCTACGTAATTAGGCAAACTATAGTTAAGTAGGCTCATTATATTTCAATTCTACCAATTTATGAACTTTAAACTTATAATAATACAACTTAAACAATATTGTAAGTGCTAATCATGGACATGACATTTTTATATACAAATATGCAAAAAAGATATGCTTATATATCTTTGAATAATATTGATTGAATTACGTTGTTCCATCTTTCGTGGATCAAGATAGATAACATAGATGAAACCAAAATATTGATTTGTACCGAAGCTTAAATAGATAATAATAATAATAAGCAAGATCAAGTAATAGTCTATGTATAATATGTGCAGAATTGTTTTTTTTAATTACAAAAATGCATAAGACCACCTACGAATCAAACCTTATAGATATTTCAACCAGTACCAAAATATTTTGAGAGTTATTAATGTTCTTCATGTGTTCTTAAAGAAAAAGAAGCAAAAAATGTACACTTGATCCAAAAATTCCAATTAAAAAGTATTAAATCTTGTTTGGGGTGTAAAAAATGGTTTTGCAAAATCAGAGTTAAAAAAAAGGGATGAATGAGTTTTTTCTTTAACGGTAATGACATAGATGAGCCAAACTTTTAACGAATGACATAAATAAGCTTTTTCTAAAAGTTCGATGGCATATTTGAGTCTTTTCCATAATAAAAAAGACATGTAATTTACAATGTTAGATGACTACAAGCTTGTATTAGACTTAATAATTGCTTATTTGAATAAATGAGAGAACTTAAATGTAATCTTTTTGTAAGAAGGAAAAAATCGAGAAAGCATAATTTGCCCATTTAATCTAAGTGTCAAATATTAATGACTCAAGATTTATATGCAGAGGTAAAGTAACGAATAAATGAGTTATTATTCTTATTACTTACTCAAAAATTATATATTATACCAACCAAATCGATTTGAAAGGTTAGAAAACAAAACGAAAAAAAAAAAAAAAAAAAACTGCGTCGTATCAAATGAAAGTTCTGAAAATATTTCATTGACTAAAAAAATGGTTGGTACAACAAAATAACTTTCAAAAAGTGATAAAATATTATTATTTAGAATTTTAAGGGAGTAAATATTTTGTAATTTCTATACTATACTTTTCATTTTTTATAAGAAAAATATAGTGGGGGCCTAAAGAAATGAGTTTTAGATGCCGGACAATTTACATAAATAATATATTATATAACATTATTTACAAATTAGAGATAAGGGTCTGAAAAATATTCAAACTTTGGTCGAATTTACTGTTGTGATACTAAACTTTCATGAGGACCTATTACCTCCCTAGACTATTTAATGCCGTATTTTTTACCCCCTAAACTATTTAATAGTGTATTTTAAAGGTATATATGTGTCCACGTGGACACATTACTATTTATAATTTTGCACTATTTTTTATGTCCACGTGGACAAATATATATGTTTAAAATACGGTATTAAATAGTCTAGGGAGGTAATAGGTCCTCATGAAAATTTAGTAGCGCAACAGCAAATCCGACCAAAGTTAGGATATTTTTCAGACCCTTATCCCTGCAAATTATAACATATCACTCTTACATAGATTAGCTTTATCGTTCTTACTACAAATAGCATCAACAAACATCACCACTATCACTGCTAGTTCCCCTCTTTCTGCATAACTATAAGGGGTCATTTGGTGTGAAAGATAACTTCAAATAGTCTTGTGATTAAATTATAGTGTTTTTTAATTTGTTATTTGGTTGGCAAGTTTGGAATAATTTATTTTGAGATTAATAATTAGTACCGAGATAAATTATCCCTTTTCTTGGGTGCTATAGTAATCCCGGAATAAAATGACTAAATGACAAAAATATCCATTTAAACACCTTTTATACATTACTTTTCACATTCATGAAGGGTATTTTCGTAAACATATATGTTGTTCTTAAGATTTATTATTTTGAATACAACAAATCAAACACTCAATAAAAATAATCTTAGCATAACTTATCCCGTCATAATTAATCTCATCATAATTTATCTCATCATAACTTGAATTCAAACCAAACGACTCCTTAGGGTTTGTTTGGTTGGGAACAAGTTATCTCATGATTAATTATCTCAGGATTAATTATCCTGAGATAGTTACCCTGAGATAACTTATCCCACCATGTATATGGCCAGTGGAGGAGCCAGAAATTTCACGAAGAGGGTCCAAAAATTAAACAACAAAACTTATCCCACCATGTATATATATGGCCATGGCGGAGCTAGAAATTTCATGAAGAGGGTCCAAAAATTAAACAACAAAAGCTCTTTTTAAAAGGGGAAAAAAATTGTTGCAAGTGAGATTTGAACACGCAAGCACAACTCATTAAAGATGTCTAAACACACATTCATGACATCTTAAACCACTAGGCTATAATAACTTATTATGTCTAGGGTGTCCAAAATATGTTATTTAATCACTTCATATAACATTTTACTTGTATATGCAATATTTTTTTTTCCGAGGAAGGGTGTAATTGGACACCCTTCCATACATATGTCTACGCCCCTGTATATGGCATAACTTATCCCATCACTATGGTATAAATGGTGGGATAAATTATCTCAAACATGGCAACCAACAAGACACTAAATTTTTATCTCAGAACTATTTATTTTTATTCCTCACACCAAACGACCCCTAAGAACTGGCATGGCTTATATATATATATAGGTAAATTGGCCACCAACTGATAGTATTATTTTTAATAAATAACATTCAAAATATATTATATAATACATTAAAAATAATAATATTAACGTATCTTAAAAAGAAATGACCAATATACAACATTTTTAACATATCTTAAAAATAATAATTCTAATTATATTAAAATAATATTTGAAATTTAGATATACTACATTTTTAGTATCGCTAATAAGAGAAAAAAATATACAGTAATTGTAATACATTTTGAATAAAATATTTTCCTATATATAAGATTATATATATGTTTCTATGCACATGGAGAATATATAAGTAAAACATTTTTAATACAAATATATTATAAGTATTATATGTGATTCAAATATTTCGGTACTATTTAAACTAATTTACATTGTTAGAAATGTATTATATTTGTTCTGGAATAGTAACTATCAAATTTATAGTAATGTATAATATCGAATTGTATTATAACTATCGTTTACATTTATACAATTTTAATACAGAATTTTCAGAGCTTCCTTCTTTTTCGGAAAATCACCACCACCAAATCACCGATTGTTTGTATTTAATACAGTTTTGATACAATTTTTCAACACTTCACCTAATATATAACTAAAACATTTTTAATACAAATATATTATAAGTATTATATGTGAATTTCAAACATACCGGTACTATTTAAATTAGTTTACATTGTTATAAATATATTATATTTGTTCTGTAATAATAACTATCGAATTTATAATAATGTATAGTATTGAATTTAAATTGTACTATAATGTCACGATCCAATCCACCGGGCCGTGCGGGCACCCACTCTAACACCTAAGTAGGAGAACCCTCATATCCCAATAGTTAAAACATGCAGAAAATTTAAGAGAAACCGAGATAAATATAATAATATGATTTTTATAAATAATTTCTTTAGACACACCTTTAGTTAAAACTTGTAAAGTAAATTAACAACTCACATGGATCTAGTCTAAACAGGTACAAGAGCTACTAAGAGTACAACTGGACAAATAAATATAAGACACAGCTCACACCATGCAGAAGGA
This sequence comes from Solanum verrucosum, assembly GCF_900185275.1. Lineage (NCBI taxonomy): Eukaryota > Viridiplantae > Streptophyta > Magnoliopsida > Solanales > Solanaceae > Solanum > Solanum verrucosum. The sequence goes on from NW_026020399.1 coordinate 1,269,191, forward strand.
AGAATATAAGTTGTTGGAGATTTTCTTCGTCTTCACCTAATGAAACGTCACCAATCCTGCATCCAGACTATGTTAAAAGACATAGCAAGAGTAGTATCAGTACAAAACACGCATACTGGTAGGCATCATCGGTCAACCCGACGCCCACCACATAACATAAGAAACCAACTAGTAAGATCATGAAATAAACCACTCGCTTCTCCACCTTTACCCTCTCTTGAAATACCTCCAATATACACTAGTATTCTGCCTATACTGTCATCCTTCTCAATCAACCCGCCTACCAGATACTTGATCATAGTCTAATCATTCTAACACAGAGAAATCCCCCAAATACAACCACCAACATTTCAACTAACCGTTCATGTCAACTTTCTCGTCACATTACCCAGCGATAGTCACATAATACATTACATCAAGCTCTCTTAACACTAAACCCAATCTCTTTTCCCCAAGGTGAAATCCACCTAAGCATATTTCATTACACACGCTACCTCTACTCATCGCCATTACAACACACGAACAACCCTTACTATCTATTACTAGCCTCTTGAACACTTTGCCCTTCCACTATACCCAACAGGTTCACTCATTACGACGAACAATAAAAAATTACCCATCATAGACGTGCCCACTAAATGCAACATAAGCAAGTCAAAACAACACTATACTCGCATACACATATCAAACATATACAATATCATCAATATTTACGAACAACGAACAACTTCACATTTTATATCATATCATTGGCCCTCTCATGGGACCCAAACCCAAACAATTAGTTATGCCAGAATGTGGCAACCGATCCAAGTTAGTTATGCCGGAACGTGGCAACCGATTCCATAGTTATGCTAGAACGTGGCAACCGATCCAATAGTTATGCCGAGACGTGACAACCAATCCATTCAACACACTACAATCACAATCACAATCACAAGTACATTCTCAATAATCATACAATCAAGAAGTGATTCATGGCATATAGTTATTCATCTATCTCATAGACAACAAGTGTGATCAACAATGCAACATTCATATACAAACATTAATTTGACCATAATTAGCCCTAGTCATCATCTAAGGCTTCTTTCTAGGGTTTAGTCACAATTCATCATAAATCCTCAATTCAATCACTCTAATTTATGATCTAGCATGCATTCATAAATCTAGTTTCATTCATGATTTCATAGTCTTATTCTTGAACCAATTGTATCCATGATAACAATTCTAGAGTCCCTAACAATTCATCGATCTCTCTTCTCAAGGTATAAATCCTCATACTTTGATTTCTAGGGATTACTCATGGAATTTACTTGGTGCACGAAAGTCTACACACAACCCTACCATTGATTTCCATATATTACGTAGTAAGCACAAATTTATAACTATTCAATTCATAAAAGCTAGTATACCTGGGCGCCAAGCAGTTGCACAGAGTTCTTGACCTCGATTCCGATTTTCCGGGCTTCGTGACGGTGAATTCGGCCGAAAATCCGCAATCCATCGACATCTTCACACTAGAAATCTCTCTCTCTCCCTTCTTTCCCAGCTTGCAGCAGCCTTTTGGGGTTTTCTAGGGTGTTTTACGACTAAATTAGGTATTTTAGGAAGGTGGAGAAAATAGGAATTCTCGTAATTTACGTTCTGCCTCACCTATCCCGTTGTGGCACCAGTTTACCCCGATGTGGCGTCGCCGCCCTAGTGGCATCTGGCCCGCTATGGCGGGACAAGGGCCCAGATTTTTTCCGGATCTTTGTTTCTCCTAAATAACGACGGTTCGGGTCGTTACATATAACTATCGTTTATATTTATACAATCTCAATACAACTTTAATACAAATTTTCAGAGCCTCACCTCTTCTTTTTCATAATCACCACCATCAAACCATCTATTGTTTATATTTAATACAGTTTTGATACAATTTTGCAGAACTTCACCTAATATATATTTATACAATTTTAATATAGATTTATATCAAATGATTGTTAAAGCTAAAATTATGTCATATATGGTAATGAAAATAAAGTAGCATTTAAAAGCGTAATTAATCAAATAAAATATATTATTTATGTAAAAAATAAAATATAGTAATTAATCACATAAAATATATTAAATGAATGAAGCAGGACATCGGAGAATATTTCTTGTCGTCCCATAGCTGCGGCAACAAACTTTTTTCCAACCGTTATTATTTTTTCAGTGTAATTGCACACAGAGCAGAAGGCTATTCTCATTGATTTAAATACAAATACTGTATATTGTGCATGAGTGCGTAATATAAGCTTTGATCGATTTAGTATTGTTAATAAATTAATTACTCCGATCCATTTGATGAACGTAAAATGAAGAGATTGAAGAGAAGCTGGAGTGATCAGCGACAGGCGGTGTCGTCTTTGGATAGACCTGTTTCAATGTCGAAGTGGAGTTTGAATCCTGTCAAACTTATCGTTTTTTTTATCGTTGGTTTTATGGTATTCACAGCAACCTCTGTTATACTCAAAGACTTTCCCTCTCATACTCGTCTCAGGCTTTTGACTGAACCTACACTCTTTCACGTTAAAATATCTCCAAATGGTACTTGATTTTCACTTTTGTTTATCATCTTTTAATTTTATTATTTAGTCCTAACTAGAATACATACAACACACACATTGCTGCAAAATCCATTTGCTATGTCATGTGTCAGATTGGGGTATCTAAGTGACTTTCTATTAAGAGTATCAGACTCTTACAAGAGTTTGATACCACTTGCTATATCATATGACAAATTGGGGTGTATCTAAGTTTAGTTAGTCATGTAAATGAGTGTTTTTAAGCCCGGCAATAATACTTCAGAAATGAAACTAATAATTTGCATCAAGTTCAGAGGTGTTTTCAGTATTTCTCTACATATATATATATATATACACTGTCAACAAATACTAGTGTGTATAGACTTGAATTCATGGATTGTGCACGACTCCAATGTTGATGGTGTAGAGTTTTACTAGTGCCCATAAGAAGTTTTGGTTTTGGAACTGAAAAGCAGGAATGGAACTAAACAAAAGAAATTCACACAAATGGAATGAAGTATTACTAGTAATAAGTATCTGAAGCGGATTATAAGCTGAGCGGTCACCTTACTAGGTTGAATGTTAGTAATCCAAAATATTTAGGTGTTTTTTGGTTGTCATTTCCTTAATATTATTTGTCACAGTGTTATCTTAATTATATTGTTGCAAATTGCCTATTGTTGCTTGGTGTATAACTAATTTATTGAAGTGAAAGCCCAAGTACATTCTCTGTTTATCCCTATGTCCTTATGTTGGGGATGAAAATGGATACAAAGTAATGGCTTTGGGTCTGAGATATTTATTTTGTGCTTTGCTCATTTGCCAAGTATATCGATCTGTGAGGAAAGTTAAAAAGACGCTATTTGTTTTTGAAGATTAAATCAGTAGAATAAAGCTAAAGCTAAGTAGCAAGGTTTGCTGCAGAAGAATCAGTTTCATCTCAGTAATTTTGTTGAACTCTATAGTGTTTGATTGTAGATCTGACACTTTGAAAAATGTTTGTTTTACCTGATTTTGTGCTATTTGGACTGCATGGCTTCCCTAAAATATGATCAACTTTTTCTTCTATTTGATTTACTTCTTTTTTTCGCTTTTCCAGCCACTGAAGATGTTAGTCATCTGTCAATCACCGTGCAGAAAGATAAACTACTTGGTGGCCTTCTTCCTTCTGGATTTGATGAAAGATCTTGTCTAAGTAGACACGAGTCAGTCTTATATCATAAAGAACTACGCCAGAAGCCTTCTTCTTATCTCATCTCAAAGTTACGAAACTATGAGGCTCTTCATAAGCAATGTGGACCTCATACAGTATTATACAATACAAGTGTTGAACTTATCAAGTCTGGACAATACAGAGATTCTTCAGATTGCAATTACTTGGTTTGGATTTCGTATAGTGGTTTAGGAAATAGGATGCTAACCTTAGCTTCTGCTTTCCTTTATGCTCTGCTTACAAATCGAGTCCTACTAGTTGATCCCGGAGTTAATATGCCTGATCTGTTTTGTGAACCTTTTCCCGGGGTTTCCTGGTTGCTTCCACCAGATTTTCCTATAATCGACCTGTTTAGTACGTTTAATCAGGAATCTCCTCATTGCTATGGTTATATGGTGAAACATGATATCATAGGTAATTCAACTGGTTCAATACTACCTCCCTTCATCTACCTTCATTTAGCTCATGACTATGATGATCAAGATAAATTATTTTTCTGTGACCAGGACCAAAGTATTCTACACAAAATCCCTTGGCTAGTCATGAGAACAGATAACTATTTTGTGCCTTATCTATTTTTGATGCCAGAGTTCAAGCAAGAGCTAAGTAATCTTTTTCCGGAAAAAGAAACCATTTTCCACTTTCTGAGTAGATACCTGTTCCATCCCACTAATTCTGTATGGGGGCTTGTTATGAGGTACTATCAAGCTTATTTAGACCAAGCAGACGAAAAACTAGGCATTCAAATTAGAGTATTTGATACAGGTGTTGGTCCTTTTAAGTATGTAGTGGATCAGATTACCTCTTGTTTGATGAATGAGAATCTGCTTCCACAAATTAATCGGGAGGAGCCTATACTCAATCCATCCGGGAAGCAGAAAACCATAGCCGTCCTGATCACTTCTCTAAGTATTGGATACTTTGAAGAGTTCCGAAACATGTACTGGGAGCATCCCACCGTGACAGGAGAGATCGTTGGCGTTTATCAGCCGAGTCAGGAGGAACATCAACAAACTGAGAAGCTCTGGCATGAAAGAAAGGCGTTGGCAGAAATGTATCTACTGAGTTTAACAGACAAATTGGTTACAAGTGCATGGTCGACTTTTGGATATGTAGCTCATGGTCTTGGAGGTTTGAAGCCCTGGATCCTATACAAGCCTGAGAACAGGACAGCCCATAATCCACCTTGCGTTCAAGCTGTATCACTGGAGCCATGTTTCCATGCCCCACCTTACTATGATTGTAAAAAGAAAGCGGGAACTGACACGAGCAAAATTGTTCCTCATGTGAGGCACTGTGAGGATGTGAGCTGGGGTTTAAAGCTATTTGACCAAAATGGTGAATTATAACCATGTAGGCTGTTAGCTTGTGTAAAGATGAGTCAGGTTTTCCCTTACAGATACAATTTTGCTCTCTGGTCATTGAGAAACCGGAACCCTTTTAGCTAATCAACAGAGGCTGCAGAATGATTCTATGTAGTTGAAAAGATATGCAAATAGCTCGATGATACCATCGAGTTATTAGTTGTGCACAAATATATAAATCAATCGTTGCAGTTCTACAAGCTTAAAATAGTTTCTCTGATTGGATAGTAGTTTCTTATTTTAGTTTGCATAATCTTAAACCCTTTTAGGTATAGCATTTCCATGCCTGGTACCTTTTTATAGAACTTTACTCATCTTGTAAGTCTCCATGTGCTGAGCTTCAACTCTTTATTGGTCCTAACTTGCTTATTAGCTGCTATTAGGGGTGACAAATTGAATATGAACTGGTCGAAACTGAATCAGGTGAAAATGGATAAATAACGTGATACATATTTGATATGTATAAAAATGGGCAAACCCAATGGATAGTATTATTTATAACTTCTTATTACAAGATTTTTTCTTATTCTTTTTCTCCATTTAAGCTTGGATCTTTGCTGATTTCATAAGCCAAAAAATCGCAAAGTTGAAGGAAAGTGGAGTCCATGATTGATCCAGCTGAGTAGCTAGAAGATATATAATCATTTGCAACAACGACGCTGGGGTATTCTCATTGTTCTCTCTTTTGAATTGGTGTTGCAGCACTGATAGTGAAAATTCATATGGCCGACCCAAACTGGTTTGGAGTTGAGAGGAAATTGTTGTAGCTACTAGTTTTGGTTTTATTTCATTTTTGGAACTCTACTCATTTCTGAACACCAAAACTCAGTCAACCAGTTTTCCTTCACAAGATGCAAGCTTTGAATTCAATTTCTGGTTATGAAGACGATCATTCTAACGAGTAATGACTCAATCATGATGCTATTCCTTTCCTAGTGGAACCTGCTTTTCAGTTTTATGAAGTGAGAGACTGTTTTGTACCGACTATTTGCTTAAACATAACTAATGATTCTACCTATTGCAACAGTAAAATGGTGTGTCAATTCTCAATGTTTTGATGAACTAATGCAGTATGTCAGGTGTGGCTTTTTGGGTGAGAATTTTCCCACATCTGTATTCCCTTGTGTTGTGGGGATGCCAATGCTAATATGAAGAGTCCCTAATGGAACAAAATTTGAAGGTAAACATCTCTCACTTTATTCTTACTCTACAATGAAAATGTAAGGGTTCTCTTGCATTTATCGAAAACTAGGAAGCTCTTCTTAGAGAAAGAAAATTCGGGTTGAAACTTTATTAGTTCAACAGTTGCTTGCTAAACTAGATGTTATAGCTACTTCTTGAGATTTTTTTTTTGAAATGCTTATTGTATGACAAGTTCATGATTAACCGATAAGGCTTTCCTTTCGTTCTGCTGACAAATCTGCCTCTCAATCCATCTAAAAATTGTGAAAATATGGTTTGTGTTAATGTTTTTCTTTTTCGAAAATTGCATTCCCTCTTTGTACTGCTTCAATGATTCTTAACTTATACTCGGATTTACTAGAATTACAGGTAGAAACCATGTTTGAGAAGTACAACTTTGCTGGTGTATTCATCCAAATTCAAGTTGTTCTAACATTCTATGCTCAAGGTACATGTATGAGTTTGTGGGACATAAATCGTTTTCAATTATCTGTGAGTAAACCTTAGATAGGAGAGTTTGGAGGTCGTGGATTAAGGTAGAAGGTTAGTTGGTAGTTGAGCATTCTCTCGCTTCCCCGTGGGATAGGCTTGGTGGTCATACTTGAACCTTCCTTGTTAGCAGTAGTATTAGCACTATTTTCGCAGTTTCTTATTCTTCTTACCAGTGTTTTACTCAAAATATTAGTACTGTCCTTGTTACCAGTGTTTTATTCAACAATTTGTTCTTTTGACAGCACATGGTAAGACTTGCTATGAACTGTTGGGATATCTTTTCTTCAGTATGTTATTCAGAATTTTCTTGACGCAGGTTCTTGTTATCGATGGATACTCATTTACTCACCTCACGAAAAAACTGAATGTAGCTGGACAGCATATAACGTCTTATATCATGCTATATTTGATTATTTTAAACCATTACTAAAGTTTTGATGGTCAGTCAAATATCTGAAGGTATGCAATGAATAGAAGTACCGATTTTGAGATTGTCAGGGATACTCTGCTACAAATTACTTGCGTCATGAATTTATCCCTTCTATGGCGATTAATGGTATTTTCTTTACTGCAGTTACGATTACAAAAGAGAATATCAGTTGGGGCTGGATTGAAACTACAATTCTTGTTATGACCATCTTTTGTCTTACAACTTAAATTTGGTGGTTCTTTTGCGCCTGTTTAAACACAATTTTCACCTCTCAAACATCCACTAGGAAAGCAATAGAGTGTTATCTACAAAACAATTAGAGTGTCAATCATGAAGTCCTTGTGAAAATTTGAAGCAACAAAACATTTCTGAATTATTGCATGGTTCGAAATGCTATTCTATGTTTCTCCAAACTTCGCTTCTCAAAAATTCTAATTGAAGGGTTAATGTATGTGTAAGGAAGCTAAGTGTCACTTCTGCTATCCATTTCAGGATCTTATTGATATTGAAGGTGATGTCATGGCTGACGTATATTTCGACGTTGCATCCAGGAGAGGGATATTGATTACAGGATGATGGTTGAAATTTCTTCTGTATTTTTTACCATAGTGTACTGTTGTCATTTGCCATCCATCTATGAGGAACAAGTCATCAGTTAGAGTTAGTTAAAACTGATTGATCACTATTTCCTCATATTGCATCTCAGATCCCCTCCTAAGTAGCAGTCAGATTATATATGATTTTAGGCCTTCGTCATATTATATGTTTTGTTAACTGACCGTAGAACTTTTTTTGATATTTTAGAACTTTGAATTAAACTACTTAAACTTATTAGCTATCAATAATATTTTTGAGAATAAGAACAAACATATTGAGTTGCAGCAAATGTTATTAACTTGGAAGTATATTTTTCATACTATGTGATAAGATACGGATTCTTTGCCTCCCATAAGTTTCGGATGAATGAATACGATTTTGTATATTTTAACTTTATTTTTTAAATAACAATATAGTAAAGAAAAAATTATAGTTTCAATAATTTTCAAAGCAATAGTATCCGCATTACAACACTTTGGATGCAGTATAGAAATCATCCAAATTTTTTTTTTTAAGGAGCCTTCTTTTCTTTTGATAGTTGTTCAAACCTTTGACATCAATCCACGTATTTATACTGATTCAAATCAAACTCGATGATGGCCAAAGAAGCAGCGTATGTTAACAAAAAAATGACATTGATGTTGTGGTTGGCATTTCAGAGAAGACGGACATTACATCGGTCTGGTTAAAGCCAGACCAACTGATTCTTCTGCCAAAACATACTTCAAGTATAAACTCATGAAAGAACCTTTGAAATCTGATATATTCAATTAAGACTGTTGATTTCTTCTTGTTATTCTCTACTAGATTTTGTTATGTTGCCTTTTGTGGTGAATTTTTAGGTTATTGCATTGTAGTAAATAAATGCCTGCAGGTATCTTGTTGCTTACAAGCTACTTTTAGCTATAGTCGGCTCATATCTGCTGACTCTATGATCAGCAATTTTGGATCTTGCAACTGTTGGTACTCTTACTCAAGTGGAATCTGGTGAAGTCTGAAGGCCAGAGGCTTCTTCTCCCGGAGTCATCAGGAATACCATCTGCTTAGATTTTTGTAGAGCCTCGTCTTCCACCATCTGGACGCTCTCAGTAGCTTATGCTTCAAATCATTTGATGAACTCATCTATCATCTAAAAGTGTCGTGAATCTTCTGTCAATAGTAGATAAAAGTAGCTGAAATAACAATCTATGACCTTGCTAATCTCGTAGTTAATTTGTTTCTGTTGATGTAACTATTAGTATTTGGATGAATTAGTTGCTCTTGATTTAAAAAGAAAAAAAAAATCCACGTATGAAATCGCACAATCAATATATCATGACATTGAAATTTTGAGGTATCATTGTTACTAATTTATTGGGACAAGTATTACATATGACCATCTCCTTCCGGTGCAACAGTTCTTGATAGAAATTGGATGTAGATTTACTCCTCAACGTAAGAGGATAAGAAAATGGGCGTACATATATAATCTATATATTAATATAAAGTAGAAATATAAGCCCGCTAATGTGGCAACCAGGCCAAGAATCACATTTATCTTTTTTGGGTTTTTTTTTTTTTTACTCTTTTCCTCTCATTTTTCTATTTATCTAATTTAATTTAACTAAATATTTAACAGCTTATACGTCATTAAAGAAAAAAGTAATGGTAATTAATTAATGCAGCCCTTCACCCTCGCATGAAAAATTTCAAACGACATCCTATTAATTAAATTAATTAAATTTCATTTATGCCCAATTATAGCATAAATAATAGTAGGGAGCCCAGTCATGGCATATCATCTACAAATTTGTACAATATTTTTCATGTGTGCTTCTAATTAGCCATCGATCAAAAGCACAAAAGAAACGGAAATATCTACTAGAGATATTCCTTATAGTACAGTTTATAATTTCGTAGGTATAGTTTTTAACATTTTCTTTACATTTTTATTTTTATATAACCCTTATAGTACCAAAATTTTATAATTCATTTTCCTTTTTCTTTAGGTAGTTGATTTAATTTGTTTTGTTTTATGTTAAAGCAGGATACACATTATTGATGGAAAAAAAAAAAAAGCAAAAGCAAAAGAGTATCAAGCTATCGGCTAAGTACATGTTGATGTCGGTCAAGTGCAAATTTGTGAGGGTGAAAAACTTGCAATTTTCAAGTAATTTATATATTAGCTCTCTTTTTTTCTATGATTTGTCTTATGTTTTAACATATAACTTTTCGCCAATCTCTTTTATTATAACAAAATTTGTTACACTTTCATTTTTGGTTGCTAAGTATTAATATTAATAATAGGAATAATATTGATCTTTTTTAACATTGTAATTCTATACTTTTGATACATAGAATGATAACATGGCTTCAAGCAGGATATTGCTTACTTTTGTGTGTGAGTATTTATTTTATTTTGGTTGTTTTATATTGTCTAATCTCTTTCAAAGTCTTTAACATTTTGATTGATACTTCTGCTAACATTTCTATTTATCTTTATTTAATTGTGAGATTTGTGGCTTTTGTTTCAATAACTTCTCTTTTCAAATTTTATTTCAGTAAAAGCCTTTTAACTAAAACCATATTGTAAGATTTCCTAAATCATTTTTATTACTACTATCATGCCTCTTCAACTACAAAATACCTAACCAAAACAAATGCCAAACGTTTTCTTGAAAAGGCAAGACACGCATAGGAGAATAATTTTTCGGAAGATAAAGCTATTAATAAAAGGCGGAATGACCTGAAAGACCTTTGTACTTGGCTCCGTTTGACAGTTGAACCCTCATACTCATCACTTTGTCAACTAGACCCTTGAACCCATTAGAATACAACATTTCAAGCCCTTTTCTCCTCCGATCAGAGTGCGTGTAATGGACGCGATTACGCATGAAATTCCACATCATTTTTTAGTGCCACATGCGAAATTAAGTGCTAAAAAAAAAATAAAAAAATCAATAGATCAATTTTTTAATTTCTTAAACTTTTCAAATAGTCATCTTCTTCATATATGGTCACAAATTGAGCACTAGATTCATATCCATTAGATCAAATTCTTCTTGATTTAACTTGTAAATTCAACTACAAGTTCACCAACACAAACTCAATGAACCCCAATAAGTTTTTTAAAGTAATTTTACAAATTCACAAGACCCATTTATTATTTTTTAAGCTTTTTCAAACTTATCAATGGAGTTTTAAAATTTTCAATAGTCACAATCATCCTTCACATTATCCGCATCTCATCGTTGAAATCATCTAATAAAAGAATGATACTAATATTTTTCAAACCTTAAAAACGAAAATTTTAGAAGAAGTTGAGCCTACTGATTTGTATAAAAAAAGAAGAAGAAGAAGAAGAAGAGGCGGAGAAGAGTGAATGTGGGGCTTGAGAAAGAAGAAAGTTGAGGGTTGTGGTGAGGGGTAGAAGAGAGAGGGCTGGAGGAGAAGAAGAAAGGGTGGGTGAGGGTGAAGGAGGGTTGAAGAAGATGAATTTTATTTTTTAATTTTGTTAAATTAAATTTTTTAAAAGTAAAATATTGTTTTAACTCGCTTTCAAGCGCGTGTAATCACGCATATTTCCAACTCACCAATATTAATGTCACATAAGCTCGGTCAATGGTCAGAGGGGTTTAAAATATTGTGTTTTGATGAGTTTAAGGGTTTGGGTGGCAAAGTGATGAGTAGGAGGATCCAACTGACAAACGGAGCCAAGTACAGAGATCTCCCAGGTCATTCTGCCTAGATAAAATGCCCTTTCATAATATGGATTAGAATAGCACTTGCACTTGCGATGCACAATATCCAAAGCCCACAAAAGAAATAATTAAAAAGGTGCCCTTCTATTCAATGAGCTTTAGGTACTTTTGAAAATGTGAATAACAATTTATCTATCGGTAACTAAAAATATATGGAGTTTGAGTTTTGAAAGTTTTTTTGTTTTGATAAAAGTACTACATTTTTTTTATAATGAACTTTCTACAATGTAAATTTGAATTAGTCATATCGATAATTTTAGTATGAATTAAATATAAATTAATTGATCAATAAATTTTGATATCAAATAGTTAGTAAAGAATAATGTCTATAAATTCTATCGGTAAATTTCATGTATTTTTGCTTCACATATAAGAAATGAAAAAGTGTGTCGATAAGGATTCCTAACTATGTTCTTATTAGTGCATATCTTCACTTTTTTACTCACTCTTTCCACCTAATTTGGGTTCTTGAAGAGTTCGTTGAAATCTTAATGTAGCAGCAATTATAAGTTATAACAAGAGAATGATTATTGAATTGTCACTTTTATCATTGTACTGCCATTAATTTTAATACCATTCTTTTAACTATTCCGTCAGTTTGTATTCCATTTTTTCATCCTTACATATATGTTAATTATAAAGATAAGAAATTGTAGTTTAGTTTATTATTTGTTTCATCTTTATGTTGTTGATCAATTGCAGCTAATGAAATAGATTGAAACCAAGGCAATTTCATGAAGGGTTTTAATAGTACTCTCTTTAGGGAGATGATCACTTTATCAAACATTTCATTTAATATTTAAGAAATTAGATGAAAATTTCATCCATATGTGTAATGCTACTTAGAAGATTCTTTTAACAAGATTATTGAGTTTCTTTAAGGGACAAATAAGTCCAAACATATAATTGAGATATTTAATAGGTTAAAAGAAGTATTACAATAAAACTAAAATAAGAGAAGTATAATATCGTAAAATTTTAAGTATAATAAGTCAAATTCGAACCATTTTAAAAAGGCAAATTCAAAGAAAAGTGTATGAAATTATCCCCTTTTTCATTCATATATCTATTATATTTATGCTAATTTGCATGTTAGTTCTACATTTTATGCATTTACGTTAGAGAATAACACAATTTTAGTGAAAGCAAATTTTAAGCTCATCCTTACACCAATGAGTAAACCTTTGTTTTATTTATCTACTATAAAATGTATATATTCCTTATTTTTTTATTTTTTTCTGTTAAATCTATTATTTTATTTTTTATTACCATGTCATAACTCTATAAAAGAACGCATTCAAATGGTTACTAAATTCAAAAAAATTCAATTATAACAACTCTAACATAAAAAAATAGGTATATTAGATGGTGCTAAAGGATTCCTTTTTTTTTTATAAAATCAATATCCCATGAATTCAACTCAAAATTACAAATATAAGTATTAGAATTTGTAATATAATTTATTAGGATTTGAAGATCGAAAAAATCATTGAAAACATTAATAATATTATAATTTTATTTAAGAAAATCAAAAAAATATTTCATAAATTTAATATTTTTTTATACCGCACGTAGCGCGGCTTAATTTCCTAGTTACATGAAATTTGTAAAAATTATATATCTTTTTACCTTTATAAATATATTCTTAAGTGAAATATCAAAAGATATTCCTTTCTTTTTGTTTGAACGTTTTCGGTTACCATAAGTAATAACAACATATTTTAATAACTTAATAGATTATTTATGTATTTCATCTTTGTATTTTTTTATATTAGTTTCTGAAGATTAAAATAAATATGAGATTTTTTTAAATTTATGATAAAAATAATAATAAATTAAAAAAATCAATTCTGATAATTAGTTATACATATTTCCTATAATATAATTCCTTAAACATTATCTAGTTATGTGATTCTCATATCTGTTTTCTTTTAATAAATCATGATTTTAACTTTTAAGCATGTTGGACACTTTTTACCTGTCATTATCGTAGGAGAATATTTTGTAGTCACTAATTAATTTAAATACTAATATTATTTATTTAAAATCTAGTTTTTTAAATTTACTTGTGTAATTACATCAGTCCAATCAACTAGGAAAGAGAATTACACTGAAATTATCCACTTACAAATAAATACGTCATTATAATTATTAGTTTGTGTAATTATCAGGCCGTGTAACAATTTCAACAGACCTTAAGTGGTCACCCAATTTATTTTTATTTTTTATTTTTGTGTTTTCTAGTATAGTTACTACAAGTTTGCTTATATGGTTGATGATGTCTGTAGTTGGAATGTAATTTTCAAGTCGAAATCTTCAAAGTTATAATAATGAACTCAAGTTGGTTGTTCGCAAGACCTGGTTGGCTTTTGTTCCATTGGCTTCGCACGGGGTTAATTAATTAGGTAGGTGCAAAGTGTATTGAGGTTCAAATAAAATATTAGTTGTAATTAGAGCTGTCAAAATGGGCTGGCCCAACCAATCCAAGTCAACCCTAACGGGCTAGAGAGTTAAATGGGTTGAGACGGGTTGACCCTTTAATTAAGGGAAAATTGTACATAATGAAAAACTATTAATTCAAATTAAATGGTATAACCACACTTTGATTTAATTGTGTCCTGTAGCAAACTGTTTGTCAGTCGCCTCTCTCCCTCAAACTCTCGCTCGCTCTCTCTGTCGCTCGCCTCTCTCGCTTTATACAAACAAAAATGTATAAATTGTGTTTATGTTTGTATAAAGCGAGAGAAAATTGTATATACACATGCAAATACATATATCTTCGTCCTATACACTTATAATTATACAATTCAAATATTCCTCTGTCCAGTTCTCTTTTGCCTTTCCCTCTTTCTCGCTTTATACAAACACAGATTATACAAAATACAATGTATAATTTATGTTTGTATAAAGTGAGAGATCGAGAGAACGATATTTGATATACAAACATTTTACTTCGATTCAATTGTATACAAATTCAAATTTTATACAGATATACAAACACTTAAAATTAAATTAAGTGACTCTCAACGATTTATACAAACAAGAGGCTGACAACAATTTATACAAATGGCCTGCCAGCGAAATTATACAAATCTGAAGAGGAGTCAGCGAATTATATAATTGCTTCTTTTGTATATATGTATAGAGAAATAGCCTAGTCATATCATGTTTGCTATGGAGCGCAATTATGCAAACTTTGCTATAACATACAAATATGAATTTTGCGTTTGCTATATGTGAAAGTTGTTTTTTTATTAAAGGGCCTATAAAATAGCAGTCCAATTCAGCCTTAAGCGGGCCACGGGTTGGGACGAGTTGGCCCTTTAACCAAAAAATGAACAATATTACTCTCTTAGAAAGAGTATCTAAGAGTATCGAACATTGACATCTATGAACACGACATCAATACATACAAATTTTCATTTTTGAATCACACACTTCGGTGAATACTTACAAAAATACATTTATGAATCACACACTTCGGTGAATACTTACAAAAACACATAATAGTCAACGTAAGATTTAGCGAAAAAATGTTGATCATGCCACCATTCCTCTCACAAAAAACTGGCTAGTTTATAAGACTTGATTTTTTTATTTTTAAAAATATTTATTGATAAAAACTTTACAAATAAAACACTACTAAAAATATATATAAAGTATTTTTAAATATTCACAGCCCACGGGCAGGTCTTTGAGGTTTGCGGGTTGGGCCTACGAGGCTAGCGGACCAAATGAGGCTGGGCTAAAAAGCCTCGTTCTTAAATGGGCCAAAAAAATTAGGCCTAACCCCACTTAATTCAAGGATTAGATTGAACCGACCTAGCGGGCCAAACCCATTTTGACAGCTCTAGTCGTAATGAAGCAAATATTTCTACCTGTACACGTTTTAAACACCAAACATTGGATGTTTTTAAAAGATGGGCTTCGTTAATTAATTTGTCAAATCACATGGTTACTGATCTTACTTCCTTTATTCATTTTTAATTGTTATGTGTTGATTTTTAAAGTCAAATGGTATGAATTTTAACTAATATTTTAAAATGTATATTTTCATCATAGTAATATGAGAACTTAGAAGAATTGGCACTTATAATATTTTCATATAGATTTTTACTTTCTAAAATATGGAGTTAAAATATTAAATTATTAATCTAATTCAATTTTGCATTGAAGATTAGTCAAATTGATTTTAGTGAAACAAAATGTGTCAATAATATTTAGTTACAATGTCAAATACTCCCTTCATACAGATTTACTTGTCAAATTTTGATTTGACACACCTATTAAGAAAAGAAGAATTAGTATAGTGAATTTACTATTTCATCTATTAATTGATATGATCCCAAATACATTTGCTCACTATATTTTTAAAATATCATAATTCAATATAAATAATTGAGGGTATAAATAATAGAAAGAAAAAAAATTACTCCCTTTGTCCCATTTTATGTGGCACTTTTTGGATTTCGAGATTCAAACAAGTTTATCTTTGACCGTAAATTTCTCATAAATCTTTTAAACATTTTGAATTTTCAATTATTGTGACTTATAGTACTTTTTATGTAGTTTACAAATATATAAATTTCATTTCAAAAAATTTGAAGATTCCATGCGCAAATTTTCGATCAAACTTAAATAGTTTGACTCTCAAAAAACGAAAAGTGCCACATAAATTGGGACATATGGAGTATTCTTTATTGATTTGTCAAACATGACAAGTAAAAATAGAAATCAAATTAAAATATTTAACAAGTAAAAGTAAATGGAGAAGTATATACAAGTCAACGCAACATGCATGTAGTCCCGATAACTTGCTTCTTGAGATTAATCTCATCATATAGACTTTGAACGTTGAAAACATTACTCTCACCAACTTTTCAAATTATTAAAATAGGGGATTAATGTGGGGAATTAGCCTTAATCGATATAGAGACCATGTAAGTTATAACATGATCCCTTGTGTCTCCCACACCGAAAAGGGTTGTCCTACTTTCCAAGGTAAGGACCATAAATCTGAGCTAAAGTAGATCAACTAGCTAATGTCTATCTAGAAAATCTTCCTATGGGGGCACATAAGTAAGGGATAAAGAGATAGCTTCTAGAAACCTGACCTCTACTAACGGGAGAGCTTCCATCTCAATATCCTTTCGGTGTTAAGCATAAATCCCACATAATAGTCAATTCTTCTTGTTCTTATTATCCATTGAAAGGCACGTCATCTTGCCAATCCAAGCTAAGTAATCATTCATGGATAGGTATCTTTAAATAACCAATCCAAGCTAGGTTCATTAGGATAGCCGTTAATCTTTGATTCAATTAGATGACAAAGCCTTTAAACCTTAGAATCGTTATAATGTGAAAAAAACCTTTCACATCTTGCTTTTATGTGTATATGAGAGAATCCTCTCAATAACACATCATCATCATTGATACTTTACACTCAAAGCATCCTTAAAACATTTGTGTAGATTTCATAAGAAAATGCATAAGTCCATAATTTACCTTTAAAGGTCCAAAACCCACTTTCAATCATCAACACTTAGAAAACATGGTTTATCTATGGATTTAATCATAAATTTATGTAAATCTAGATATACATGCTTAATTTCATAAAACTCTTCCTTCATAATAAAAATCCCACATTATATGATCATAACTTGAAAACATGAGGATTACATGGGTTCATGGGGGAAATCATCACAAAATCATTGAACTTTATAAATTCATGCATAAGATATCATAATTAAATCATTTAAATCAATAATGAAAAGAACCCATGATAATTGAAGAAAACTCTAATTCAATTGGGGAATTCTACTTCATAAAGATACAATCATTGTGTAATTAACACATGCATAAATCGTTTTCGATTAAAAATTAAGAGATCACATTAATATGATTACAAATTGGTTATATTTACCAACTATGCATATACTAGCTTAGCCAGTTAGGCTTCCTAATCAGCCAGTTAGTCTTCACTTCAGTAGTTGAGGTTTGTTGAAGAGTCGCACACCCAACATGAAAAAAGGGATGAGTAGTAAGTAAGCTTCATTAAATATGTAAGTTTCTGAAACTCATCCATAGTAGAGGCTCGTCTCCTGTTGCGTTATTATTATTAGTCTCAGGGAGGTTTGTAATAATACTGCTTGATTCTCTCAAGTAGGAGTTATGAGGATAATAGAAACTAGTTGTTGTAAATAAGTGCTCCAAAGAAACCAATGTTTTGAGTCCTGCATCACCAAAAGGCCGCTGGATCAACTCATGAATCATCTTCTTATTAACATAGTTCGTGATGAATGAATGATTAAGTAGCATCTCCGCATTCCATCTCCAATTATGATCTCTGTCCAAACACTTACTCAAAAAATCCTTTGCATCATTAGATATATTATCTGGTATCTCTAGTTTTTCATGTGCAATCTTCAATTTTAATTCATTCTTATTTTGACATTCTGACCATACCCGCTTTCCCGTGAGCATTTCTACAAGTATGCATCCAAATGCCCAAATATCAACAGCTTTATCTTGAATCCCACACACTACAGATTCCGGTGCTGCATATAGTAGAGTCCCTCTGCGGCGACGACGCTTCTTCAATGATGTGTCCCAACATGTGTTTGTTTCAGATTTCAACGATAGCCCAAAATCAGCCAATTTCACATTTGCAAGGCCATGTTGTCCGCCAGGAAAAACAAGTATATTAGCTGGTTTCAGATCGCAATGGATAAATCCTTTACGATGAACATGACAAATCCCGACTAAGATTTGAAAAGCATAGTAGGCAGCCTCTGATTCTCCGAGCACTGTCTTCGACTTATGGATTAAGTCATGCAAAGTTCCACCAGCAGCATACTCGAGGAAGAGGTTATAAGTTTTTTTACCGTTTTCAATGCTTACATCTTCTCCGAAGCACTTAATTACGTAGTCCGACCCTCTCAGCGCATGCAATATTTGTGCTTCCGCTCGGAGCGAAGACGAGCGATCATCTTCGGCGGATTTGACAGCAGCAAATAATGTATAGTAATCGGTTAATGGCGTGGCAAGAGACACCGTACCATAAGAACCCCTGCCCAACAACTTAAGCTTTTTCCAGTGCATAATTTATTTATGAATGAGTTTTTCTTTTGATGCTTTAATGGCTTCTCAGATTATACGTATTGTATTTATAATGCTTATTTGTTTTCCTAATCTTATTCTATTTGGGATTAAATTTATTTAGGCTTTTCCGTTTTTCATTCTACTTGGGAAGGTGAATTCTGCTCTACAAAGGAAAAAAAGTTTGTTATTCGTTGAAGGATATTTATGGTTTTACCCTTTGGTTATACGCTGAGTCTTGGGAATAAGACAGGGGTAATTTCGTCTCCGGGCTCATATTGTTGGCGGGAAGTTTTAGAAATAACTTTTGTGGGGAATTTTTTATTTTCTTTTCCTCTTTTATTTTTATAAATTAATCGCATTGCTTCTATTTAAATTAATTTAATTTCCAAAATGTGAAATTATTGATTTAGGCTCCTATCAAAAATTGTATTATTTGAACTAAAAGGAATCTCAACTACTCAGTTGTCTCCTTCTTCCTATAGTTGGATTTATTGCACTTGAGCCGAGAGTCTTTCGGAAATAGCCTATCTACCTTCGGGAGATAGTGGTAAGGTATGTAATATTTTACCATTCCAGATCCCATTTGTGGAATTTCACTGACTATTTTATTGTTATTATTGTTGTTTCACTATTTAAACTATGTTTAGTGTTTTGATCACATTTCATGTTTTTAGGAAAGTAATTACAATCAGATACCAAATATTATTTGTAAAATTATAACCAAACACAATTTTAACCTCAAATGTTTCAAATAAAGTGAAAAATATTAGTAATAGCATGTAGTAGCTCGAATATGAGATTTAACGCATGACATTGTGTGACAATCTATTTTGAGTTAATATTACTCTTTTAGAATAGATTAGTTTTGGAAACGTGTGTTGCACATTTATTCCAAAATATTTCATCTAAATTTTATATTGTAAATGACATATTTTATCCACTTCAAATCTATTGGTATTTACTAAAAAAAAATCTATCATTTCTATGGTTAGAAAGTACACATATCTTCCTAATATTTTAAAAGAATACATCATTAATTATAAATTGACTAAAAGTGCATAAAGTAAAGTATAAATAATTAACTATTGTACAAATACAATATTCAAATGAGGATACTAAAATTGAAAGTTGTACAATAACAACAAATAAGAAACATAAATATTAAATAGAACAAATAAAAAGAGACAGTAGAAGAGAGCATAGAGATTTTCTCATTTTTGTTCAACTGTTTTAAGTGTGTATAATATTGTGTCAAATGTCATTATTTATAGAATAAGATTGAGAACACAAAGAATTGTCATGAATATGACATTAATCCATTTGAGATCATGGATACGGATGAGAGGTGAGAGTAAAAATCTTAATGAATATAATCATTTGGAGTTACACATATTTACATAATGGAATTTTGTCACGACCCAAAAATGGGCGTGATGGCACTCGTCTTAACCCACCAAGACAAGTCAGCCTAAAACTCAACCATTACAATAAAATGCGGAAATTTTATAATAAACTCAAATATACCCCCAAAATCTGGTTGTCACGTATACAAGCCTCTAAAGTATTACAATTGAATCATAAGAAAAATACAAGTCTCATATGACATTGTTTCTAGAGTAGAACAAGATCATAAACATGAGTAAGAAGGATCGCTGAGAAGAAAAACAACTACCTCACAAATCTCCCAGAAGCCTCAGAAAAGAAGAGAATAACAAGTACCACAAAAATCCAGGCTCGTAACCTACAAAAATTTGTAGAAGCAAGGGGTGAGTACCAAACCACACAGTACTCAACAAGTAAACCTCTAAACACGAGCTAAGGGGATAGAATACAAGTACTCCTTACACCCCAACCGAACCTTCACAACTACAATCTGTATAAAACCAGCTCAACCTAACAGTTCACAATTTACAAAACACATAGCTCAACACAACACTCTAACAATTTCATATCCTCAACAACAACAATAGTTTCATATCCTCAACAACAACACTCTAACAATTGCATATCTTCAACAACAAACTCAATATTCATCAGTCACAAGTTCCATAGAAAGGCACTCACAAAATCAGCAACACACATGATCAAGTTTACCAATAATAAAGAAGTGCAATGCAATGTCAAGTATAGTGATGCATGTCTGACCTAATGATACACACCCGTTGTCTATCAGTCCAGGACCCATGTAGGACATATATGTCCATGCATCCATCGCGGCACGCGATACGACCCTCGATAATAGTAACCATCGCGGTGCGCGATACGTCCCTCGAAATATAGTATATGTCGCGATGCACGACACGTCCCTCGAAATATAGTATCCATCGCGGCGCGCGATACGTCCCTCGAAATGGTACATCATCTTTATTTTCTTATTCTTTCTCAATGCACATAACACTTGTCACAACCATGTCTCAGAACAATGCAAATGACATGTTCACACAAATAATGAGGAGATGACCATTTTCATAACATTGCACAATTCACAACAAGACAATCAGGATACAACATCAACAATGATTCAACAAGCCTTTCAAACAATTCTCAACACATCACACAAACAATTATCATGGCATCGACCCGTGCCCTCCGCCTCTCTCGTCCGACGCCCAGGTAATTTTGTCCTCTTCTTATTATCTTTTCTTTTCATATAAAAATAATCAAGTATAAAATTGAAAAACCCTATTACTTATTTTAATATACAAGGGTCAAATAGTGTAGGGTCTTAAATAAATTATCACTTTAGCCCATTAACTATTGATTAAGTCAATTATCTATAATTACCCATCAATTAATTAACTGTTGTTAAACGAATATTTAAAATTGAGAATCGCGTTCAAAGATACGTGGTTCCATATGTTTTACTGTGCTTATTGTGATAGTGTTACATGTCATTCATATCAATAAAAAGTTGTTGGATAAGATTTGAGAAAGAATTCTACGAACGTTTGAGTCGAGTGTGGTGATAAGCTCTTTTATGATTTCGAGTTTAGTAACGGGTACGATTGGATTTTTAAGAAAGGGTGTGGTAAGGTCGATGGATAGGCGATCAATAATATCTATCTATGAAGAGGCTTAAAATCGGAAATAAACATTTTTGGAAGGAATTCAAAAATCTGGAAAATTTGGCCAAGTGTGAAAATCAGTGAGTTTTGACCAACTTTGAGCTGTCATAACTCCTAGCTCAGGATGATTTAGGAGTAGTTCCAGTTATGGTTGCGAAGCTTGTGGAATGATCTTTCCAACGCCACTGAGTTTGAGCAAGTTATACCATTTGAAAGTTGGGCAGTTGGCAGGGGATTCGTCCGGAAATTTTAAGGGCATTTTGGTCTTTTCCCTAGTTTTTCTTTTTGGGGTTATATTGTGTGTTAGGCTAATTTTGGATCATTTTTATCCCATTTAAAAGAGAGAAAACTAGGGCTTGAGTGACGAGAAGAAGAGAATAAGAGGAGAAGAAGAGGAGAAAGGGAAGATCAAGCAAATATTCGTCAAGATCATCGTGGATTTTCGTCGGGGGTGATCCCTATCAAGGTATGTGAGTTCTTAGTGTTGGGTTGATCCTTTCCCCCACACACCAAACTCATTTTATTATTGAGAAAAAGGATTAGTTGTGTGTTGAAGTTGTTGGTTGTGTTGTTGTTATTGTTGATTGTGTTGTTGAAGTCCTTTGTGATTTGGGACATGTTTCCAGTTGGTTTTTGAGTTGTAATCTGTTGTATATAAAGGGTTTTGATGATGTTAAGTGTTTGGGGCTGGAAACCTTGGAGTTTAGAAGGTTTAGAGTTAGAGAAAAGAGGGAGAAAAGTCGGGTTTTCTGGGGAAGGGGCTGGCGCGTCGCACCTGCCAGCGCCCCCCAAAGGGGACTCTGAAGTCCAGCCCTTGGGGCGGCGCACCTCTCAGAGTGCCAGCAGGTGCCTTCTGAGCTTCGAGGGTTGGCGCTCCGCGCCTTGCAGAGCGCCAATGACGCCATGTTCTCCCTTTCTTTCCACACTTTCTCATGCATGTTCCTAGGTATTGTACCTATGTTTCCTAGTTGTTTCCAACACTCCAAAGTATTTCTAAACATCCCGAACCCATTTAAATACGTGTGATCATACACCTTGAATCCATAGTTCAATCTGAGACAAGTTATGATCGAAATCGAAGTGAAGTTAGAGTCAAGTCAAGTAAAGTTAAGTAGTAAGTCCAAGCAAGTCCTCCAAGCTTTTCAAGAGTCATTATTGAATGTTTTAACTTCGTTTCAAGTTTCAAAGTCAAGCAAGAGTGTAGAGTTCCAAGTTAAGTAAAAAGTCTCGAGTTTCAAGTTAAGTCAAGAACATAAAGTTGAGTCATTTTATCAAAAGCTACTGGAGAACTAAGTATTCCCAAAAAGGTTTGTAAATGTTTTTACATTTGAGTGAAAAGGAAACCATGTTTTCCAAAAAGAGCCTTCTTGGCTAAGTTTTGAGCAATTATCTCAATTAAAGAAAGATGTGTTCAAAAACACTTATGAGCCAAAGCATTTTTGGGAGTAGTATTGAACACCGAATTAGGGACCCGAGTTCATATTAACTCTACTCTCCATAAGAACCATGCGCCAACATGGGACTTAACGTATCATTCTTTTTAGATGATCACGTAACATTAGGCTAGTGGATCCACTAAGCAAAAGTAAGGTTCTATATCACGGCAAGATATAGGATGGTCCTTGGGCAACGTGAGGTAAAACGTTGTACCACCACTAGGGCTCATAGTGGTGGTTGTCGATTAAAGAATCTCCCACTAAAAGTTATACTACTTTTATATAAATAAAGTTGAGTTGTTATTGCTTCAATCATTAACGAACTAAGTTGTTTGCAATGTTTTAAAAGTTATTCTTGAGTCGTACAGGGCCAAGGTAAGGGTTATCTTGTATTCCTTTCAAGCTTAAGTCGTGGTTTAGCTTTCCAGCTCGCATACTCGTACATTTCATATACTGATGCCAATTGGCCTGCATCTTATTATGATGCAGATACAGGTACCCCGGACCAGCTTCCTGCACGTCGTTGATCCAGCTAAGCACTCCAGAGTCAGTGGTGAGCCTCCTTGCATTCCGGAGGACTCAATTATTTTGTGTACTTAGTTTTGTTCTATTAGGATGTTGCGGGGTCTGTCCCAACATCCATCTCAGTATATTAGAGGCTTCATAAACAGTCAGTTAGTTAGTTTTGAGTCTCTCTTCTATGTATATATGTAAATATCTATTTTGAGAATTCGAGTTGCCTTTGTGGCCAGATTTTATAAGTTGAGTTGTTTTGTAACCGTGCATTGCATTGAGTTATTTTGTTGAGTTAGGTTTCCGCTGAGTTAAGAAAGTCAGGCCAAGGGTTCGCTTGGGGCCAGAAATGGTCTCTGGGTGTCGGTCCCGCCCAGGGTGTAGGCTCGGGGCGTGACATGAATTCATAAATATCTTCGATGTATGAGCTAATGTTGATAGATAAAGGGATTGGGTTACACAATTGGATTCAAAATCCAAGTTTTTCATTGTGAGTTTAGGTTTGTGGTAGTGTTTTTTTTAAGGTATAAATTGATAAGGTAAGAAATGATCGATCACCTGGAGTATGAAGCATTTAGAAGGACGTGTGCCTAATTTGAGTCAGAAATTTGGTTACTTTTGATTCTTAAAGGACCTAATGGGGGTTTCACGTAATGTTTTGGTTTAGAGGCTAAGGTGAAAATCTTAAGGGTTTTTTGCCAAAGAATAAGATTGGTAAGCGAGTCAGCAAAAGGAACAAGTGTCTTGTGTATTGAAGAGTTCAAGATATTTAGAATTTTGTGTCATGGAAAAATTTAAGAAAAGTGAAAGAATAAGACCTCTTATATAAATCCTTGGTTTGTAGTTGAAGGTTGTATTGATTTTTACCTATGAGTTTAGATATGACCGTGAGATGTGAACTAGTTTGGTACAGACTTTAGAGGCTTATCATCGACTTTTATAAAGATTGAGTTTTGATTTGGGTAACAAGCAATGATGTGTGTAAGATTATGTGTTGTTAGGTAGGGCTAAATTATTGAGATTATGGTAGGTGAGTTATGGATGCGCAGTAGTATGGACCTACAGTTATACATGGTTATTGAGAATTTTAAGGGGATTGGAACTACTCTTTTAAATGGGACTACACAAAATGGTGTGATGTGTTGCATAGATACTTGATGGAGATAATGTGCTTATAATACATAAAATTATTGGTGTGACTCTTAAGTGTTTGTATAAGGTATATGATGGTTTGAATATTAGTTGAAACTTGGTATGTGAAAGATTACATGAAGTTGACATTGGACGAGATTCAATAACTTTAGCTCGATTAGAAAGTTCTTTCTGATTGGTAACTAGTGCTATAAGCCTTGGGTGGGACTCATATCTATCATGAGATGCTTAAATGGAAAGAGAATGAGCCATAGTTTGAAATTTTGTAGGCAACAATGTGCTAAGAAGATTTTGATAAAAAATGTTGATTTGAGAGTAAGGTAAATGGTCTGTGTGATTATGATGTTTGTTAGTATTAAAAGTTGTGGCCTTAGTGAAGTATTGCGAGAAGTATGTAAGGTTTTGATAAATTGAGTATGTGTGCAGTTATAATAGAGACTAGATTGGTGATTGTGGGTAGCTAGAAAATCAAAGTGATAGAGTTAGATGAATGAAAATGTTTGATATAGGCACTATGGAAGGAATATCTAGATTTCTTCGACTTTGGTTCTGTATATTCTTATGTGACCAACTACTTCATTATGGACATGGTTTAGAGTATGATTCACTTTCTACGTTTGTGTGTGTTTTCTCTTCCATAGGTGAGTTTCTAGTGGTGGATCGGGTGTACCGATCCTGTGATTGTCCTCCTGGTAGGGTGGCATCCTTAGTCAGACTTGGTCATTTCAGTTATGAAAGATTTAGTGTTGTTTGGGACAGTAGAGGTATACCACTGGTTCTACACGTACGACATTGCTTATGAGAACTTATAGAAGAGCTTCTGTGAATAATTACAGTTATCAGATAGTATTGTTAAAGGTTCTGCATCCTGGGTGTACCGCTTGTTGGGTTGGTAGTTGATCTTGTGCTTCTTTGTGTTAGATAAGTGTGATCCTCTCTTGATGGGTACCCGTTGTC
Source organism: Solanum verrucosum (assembly GCF_900185275.1). Classification (NCBI taxonomy): domain Eukaryota; kingdom Viridiplantae; phylum Streptophyta; class Magnoliopsida; order Solanales; family Solanaceae; genus Solanum; species Solanum verrucosum. The sequence goes on from NW_026020399.1 coordinate 1,294,988, forward strand.
TAAAGATCAATTTTTATAGTTTAAGCTCATGGAAAGATTCTTTTGTGAATGGTATCTTGAAAAGATCTGTGATAGTTTGTGCATTGTGAGCGTTAGGTGGTTGATTCAGGCTCATTTCTAGTTGTAGTCAGTATTGATTCAGAAGGTTATCTTGGTCATGTGAGAAAATATTCATCACGATGATTGTGATAAGGTCCAATGGGTTTCGGTTCAGATTGGATTCATGGGTTAGTCTGTGGGTTGGTAATTACTTCTGATTTATAGATTCGCCAAAGTTTGATTAGAAAGTTCAGTTCTTAGTAGTTGATCTTGATGGAATGGTCTTAAGGAGGAGTTCACTTAGAGAGATGAACACCGACTGGTAGGTCCTAACTTAGACTTTTGGTAACGTCGGTTGTTCTATCATCTCATTCTTTATGTTCGAGGACGAACATGATTTTTAGTGATGGATAATGTAACGACCCTCTTAGTCGTTTTATGAATTTTAATAATTATTTTTATATTAACCTTTTTAGTAGCTTTTATAAACAATTTATGACTTATAAGAATGAGTGACATGATTTTCAGATTTAATAAAGGATTATTTTATTGATAATAATAGAAAATAAATAAATAAATAATTAAGGGAAAAAGCCCTAAACTGTTAAAGTCAGCAAAATGGGAAAAAGAAAACAAACGAACGGAATAGGGTCAAAATTTCAGACGAGAAAAACGAAAAGAAATGGAGAAAGAGGTGATAACCTATCTAGCCCTATCAACACGAGCACGGTTGGCTTCGGGTAAGATTGATCTCACGTTTTATATTAGTATTAAGCATTAATAAATATAGAATGTAGAGTAATAGAATTTAGTTAAATTTAATATTGCAAAGTGAAGTGCAACTAATGTTGCTAGATCGTTCTTTTGATGTTTTGGGGGAGGAAATTGTTTGATGTCACGATTGGCTAATAATGATTAGTATTGAGGCAGTGATTAAGTAATAATGGTGTCTGGATGAGATTGAAAAGTATAGTGTGCATAGGTTTTGTAATCTATGGTCTCCAGTGAATTGATTTGCTTATTTGTAGCTTGACTGTGATTTATTGGTATACGTAATTAAATATTAGGCGTATTATATTATATAAATTTCACCATACTTATGATATTAGAGAAATTGGAACTTAACCCTAGGCTTGAAACATGGAAAATATGATAATTGAAATGTTAAGTGACATCAAGATTTAGGAACTTGATTATAAACTTGGGTGAATTTTTGGGTCAAAGCTAAACACATAGTAATATGAGTGTTGTTAGTTTTGAACTTATTGTGTGTCATTTATTTGAATAGATTGCTTTGAGTTGGAAGTTCAACGAAAGGGGAAGACTCAAGTTTCAGAGTGAATTCTTGATTGATTGAGGCAAGTGGATTTCTAAACCCTTGTTAAGCGTATGGAATTCGTGTATTTCCTTGTGGTTTATGTTTGGGAGTAATGTGATCTATTGTTTGTGTGATGTGTTGAGAATTGTTTGAAAGACTTGTTGAATCATTGTTGAAGTTGTATCATGATTGTGTTGTTGTGAATTGTACAATGTTATGAAAATGGTTATCTCTTCATTATTCGTGTGAACATGTCATTTGCATTGTTCTGAGACATGGTTGTGACAAGTGTTATGTGCATTGAGAAAGAATAAGAAATTAAAGAGAATGTACAATTTCAAGGGACGTATCGCGCGCCGCTATGGATACTTTATTTCGAGGGACGTGTCGCGCGCCGCGACAGATACTATATTTCGAGGAATGTGTCGCGCGCCGCAACGGATACTATATTTCGAGGGACGTATCGCATGCCGCGATGGTTACTATTATCGAGGGTCGTATCGCGCGCCGCGATGGATGCATGGACAGATATGTCCCCCATGGGTCCCGGACTGAGAAACAGTGGGTGTGTATCACTAGGTCAGACATGCATCACTATACTTGACATTGCATTCCATTGCATTGCACATATTTATCATTATTGAACTTGATATTGTGTTTTGCTGATCTTGTGAGTGCCTTTCTGTGGAACTTTGATTGGTGAATATTAAGTTTGTTGTTGAAAATATGTAATTGTTAGAGTGTTGCTGTTGAGATATGTGCTATCTGAATTGTGAACTGTTAGGTTGAGATGGTTTTAAGCAGGTTGTAGTCGTAGAGATTGTAATTGATGAATATTGAGCTTGTTGTTGAGGATATGTAATTGTTAGAGTGTTGCTGTTGAGATATCTGCTATGTGAATTGTGAACTGTTAGGTTGTGCTGATTTTATGCATGTTGTAGTTGTGGAGGTTCGGTTGGGGTGTAAGGAGTACCCGTATTCTATCTTTTTAGCTTGTGTTTAGAGGTTTACTTGCTGAGTACCGCGTGGTTTGGTACTCACCCCTTGCTACTACATTTTTTTTGTAGGTTACTAGCCCGGACCTTTGTGATATTTTCTCTTCTCCTTGTCTGAGGCTTCTTGTGGAGGTTTGTGAGGTAGCTGCTTGTCATTTCAGCGGACCTTCTTTCTCTTTAATTATGATCTTGTTCTATTCTAGAAACAATGTCATTTGAGACTTGTGTTTTTCTTTTGAATTAGTTGTAATACTTTAGATGCTTGTACACGTGACAACCAGATTTTGGGGGCATTTTTGAGTTTATTATAAAAATTTCTGCATTTTATTGTAATGGTTGAGTTTTAGGCTAACTTGTCTTGGAGGGTTAAGATGAGTGTCATCACGTCCATTTTTGGATCGTGACAAATGGAGAGTTAGTGATAATAAAATTTATGTTAAAAAAAGAATATAATAGAGGTTTGTATGATTTTTTATTATTTATTTCTGTTTGTGTAGGGCAAACAGAACCATTCATATTTCCAATTGGAAGATGAACAAAAAAAAATAATCATGAATTCACTCCAACATGATATTAATACAAAGAATACATATTTAGGAGATTTTATGGTGGTTGATTCATGTACTAATATGATGATTTGCTATTTAATATTTAATTTATTCAATAATTTATAACATTTAAATTTAATACAAGGGTAAAACTGAAATCTAACTATTGCCTAAAATTCTTCCCACTTTTAGTATACTACTATACTATTTGTTTGTATATTTCATGTAAGTTAGTCAAATTGAGTGATTTTGTTAGTTTTTAGAAATTGAGGGAGATTTAAATCATATTTAGAAAAAGTACATTCAAATTTAAAATATTCTTCGCAAAAAGTATGATCAAACACAACTCTAACTTCAACTTTAAAATTTCAAATAAAATAAATAATATTTAATTTTCATGACCAAACGTCCACTTAATTTGCATATGGGAATTGCTTGGAGGAAACAAAGGAGATATTCATTCTATTCAAGATTTTGTATGGGTTCAAACTAATTAGGTAATCAACAATCAGTATTTCATTTGCCAAGAAATATTCAAAGTAGTTTGCTTTAGACTAGCAAATTCCAAAAGAATTGTGTTGGTGTTGCTCAATTTCTGCACCATACAGGTATAGCTTGAATTCTTTTCTTAAAGTTGGCACTTTTTTCTTGTGGAACAAGGCTTTTATCTTCCTATAAATAAGAGACTCTCTTACCTTAATTATATTATTGAAAAATAAGAATTTCTACAATTTTCTCCATCTCTTCATTATTATTTTATATGCAAGAATTTTTTTTACAAAACTCTCATCCTAATTCCTAGCAAGTCATAAAGAGATAATAAATTATGAATCTATGGAAATGATCAAAAAGGGAAAGAAAGCTATAAATAAAAAACAACCACGAAAATCGTTGCATCATCCTCTACAAAACACACATGCATTCATCTTCGAAAGCTAAGTAAAAAAAGTACCTAAAAGATTAGAAAATTAAAAATATTTGCTTCGTATATATAATTCTGTCTCTGAACGGACAACTTTCTCCGCCATCTGATGCCTGTTAACACCCAATTTTCACTTCCTTATACTCTACCCAGGTAGCTATTTGGCTAATTACTATTTTGAAATTAATTTCTTTTTACCTATGTATTTGTTATTTTTGTTACTTAAATAATCATGCCTTTATTATTACTAGTTTTCACGTGATTACCAATTCAGAAAATATATGTTATAGTAAATAGTATTACTTATTTAAGTAAAGATTTGAATAATAAGTTTTGCACAAAATAATATTGCAGATTTTTTTGTAAATGTTCAATGTATATCATCATATATATCTCTTATTCACGCGAACCTATGAAGATGGTCAATGAAAATTTTTATTAGTTAAATGCATATATCTATTTCAATTTGCTGAGGTTCAATCATGTAATTGGCCGTATCTCAATAATATTACCTTATAGACGATATTTGTTGTGTATTTTTCTTGTCATCTAACCAGATGTATTTGCACGTGTATTTCACGTTAAACTATTCAGATGTCATATGAACATGTGAAGAGAACAACTACATTTTACTTTTTAGAACTAATTTTTTGTATAGTAATTTTTATTTTATAAGTTATAACATAATAAATGATGTTCTTGTTGTTGACTCTCATATTTGACTTCTCAATTGATTGTGTAAATAAATCAAAGCTAGTTATCTGATTGTCCATAGTTAACTGAGAAATGTTTTCTTTTTTTTTTTAACGGAAAAACTAAAAGTTGAAATTAAAGAATATATTCTATCTGTGAAATCATATATGATGTAGTTCATATACTTGTAAACAATTTTCAATTTATTCAATAAAGCATGATTTGTCCAACGAAAAATAACAACAATGTGTTATCACATATATAAGGACGGTATAACAATATGAAAAATTATTGGTCAAAAGTTAAGATAAGCAAAGATGAAAGATAGAAATAATTAATGTAATAACTATGAGAATTCATAATCTCATAACTAAAGAATGTTAAAGAGTGTGAATAACATTTGCAATAGTTAGTAATAACTAAGAGAATTTATAATGTTATACTAAAGATGCAATAGTTGTATTTCTAATAAATTTTATACTAATATAAATAAATAGGACTTTTAATTAATATTGCTATATTTTTATATAGTTATTAGATTTTAATTAGTGTAGGGACAAAATTAAAATGATGATTCCATACTATTGAAATTAAAATTTATTTTGTAAATGATAATTTTTAAATGATTCATATTTTCACATTTGTTGTGAGTTTTTTTTTTTTTTTTAAAAGAACTCAGAACAATTAAAAATAATATATTTTGAAGTTAAAAGATCTTGTTAACTTGATAATACATTTGTGACATATGTAATTCTTTAATTTAAATACAAATATCTACCCATATATATATATATACTAACTTTTCTTAGTCTAAAATATTATAATATTAAGAAATAATAAATAAGTAAAACAAAAGGGCAATGTTTATATAGTAATAACTATTTTGAAGCAAACTTCCTAACATTCTAAATCACTTAAGTAACAATGATAAATAAAGTCATTCTTTTGTATTGAGCATAAAAAAAAACAAATTGTGACAATTCTCTAACTCTTGAGAAGTCTAATAATTTTGGGAAAAGATGTTCAGAAGCATATAATTACATCACAAGAGAAAATGTAAAAAAAAAAACAAATGAATTTAGACTACATAATGTTAACTTCATATATTGGAACATTACATACTAATGTATATATTATGCAAATTGATGGCCTTTCGATAGTGCAATCGAGAAGTTCATCAGTCAACAACTCTGAGGAAAAAAAAAAAGGTAGTTCACTCAAACATCAAAGATGACTATCAAAAGGGGAGGTAAAGACAACCGCATTTTGACAATAATAATGACGGCGTGTTCCTTCACAAATTGTTAAAAAAGAAGAGAAAAGGTGCAGGTACCAAATGCAAAATAGAGACACTAGAGAAATATTGAGTGAAGAGAAAGGACATATATGTTTCCTGTAATCCTCAAGATAAATTTCTCCTCTTTTTGCTTATCTTCTATTGTCGGTAGAACATTGAAATATATCATCAAAGGGGATTGAACACCACAACCATTACAAATGGATCACTATTAGAAATTGATTTAATTTTGATATGATAAAATTATTGCAGAAAAGGCCGCACCAAGCTGTCATACAACTAGTGTCACAAGTAATAAACTGATAAAAATGTACAGTTTCTGTTTTCACCAAAAAGAAATCTTTCTTTCCACTCACAACTCGACCGTAATAAGCATATACTAAGAGCAAAGGCATCACTTACAGCCTTATTCAAACTCACTCAATGACAATTAATCACACGAAATCTTTTAAAATGCAAGAAGAAGAAGAATAGAAGATTAAAAAAAATTGTGATTGAAAAAAATGAGAGTAAGCCCCTCTATTTATAGTCAACAAAGGGTGTCTAAACAAGTATTTTTTTGTGTCTTATCGAAAAAGTCATGACCTTATGAGAAGTCACAACTTATTGAAAAAGTCACAATTCTTTGGAAAAGACACAACTCATCGAAAAATCACAACCCTTCAGAAAAAGTCACAACCTAAATTAGAAATATTATAATAATTTAACATTCAAGTTAGGAGTTCATACTTTTAAGATAATATAGATATAGATAGATTATTATTATCTCGACACTTTATGAAGCATATTCGTGAATATTTGTTATGGATTATTATAAACTTTTTATGTATAATATATAATAGATACGATACACATGTTGATTAAATAAGTATTTTATTTATTCATATTCTTACATAATTTTATTATTTTGCTTGTAACTAATCTAAAGAAGGATATCTTACGTAGTGTTATTATTTACTCGATTACTTATCAGTTAAAGCAAATACAATATTTTATTAATCCAACAAGAAAAACTACACAACAAGGTAAACATGTGATATGTATTTACGATATGTAAATCACTAAAAAGAATACAATTTGTAGCTATATGTAGAATTTTGTAACAATTTTTTCCTCTCTCCCTCTCTCTCTGCCTTTCACCCCTCTCTCTCTAGACCAAAAAACATTTCACATAAATATGACAATTGTATTTTGTTTTATGTATCAAATGTATTTGTATTCCATATCAAATGTATTTTGTATTATGTATCAAATGTATACACATTATGTATCAAAAACATTATGAAATTTGTATTCTTGCATTTGTAGTCCTCCATACAATTGTGTTCATCAATACAATTGATACAGTTATATTTGATATATAATACAAATCAATTGTATCAATTGCATACAAATTATTATAATATGTATTTGTATCAACTGTATTTGTATTCTACATCAATTTTATTCAGACTATGACTAATACAACATGTATTACAAATTAGTTGTATCAATTGTATTCATGATACAACCTGATACAACATGTATTCAACCTCTCTCCCAAAACTTGCTCGTCTCTCTCCTCCCCCTAACATGTAGATATATTGTAATTAAGAAAATGATAACTATCGATTTTTAATTAAGCCAAAATTATAGTCATTTTTGACGATTTCCCATCAAACAACCACCTAATTAGGGATGGCAATGGGGAGGGAGGATGTGGGGCGGAGTGGGGTGGGTTCAAGGTTGTATGGGGCGGGTCGGATGCGGGGCGGTTGAAGTGGGTTTTTTAAAAATTAATGTGGGGCGGGACGGCTTGCGGGTATATGTGATTTATGAAAGTTCAAACTTAATTTTAACTTTTTACATGTTATAAGAGTGATATAACATTATTTATTAAGATAATTTCATTAAAGCTACTAAAATATTCAAGATAATAAATGAAAATGGTTCAATAAAGAATAATACAATTTCTTACATGTTTCCCAATTGACCTCTAAAAAATAAAATTTTAAGTCACTATCCTATTAAATTAATATAACTTAATGAAAAAATGAATTTATTTTTATGAATTTTACTTTTAGTATCAAACATATCTAGAAAAAGAAAATAATAAAAAATTTATGTAGGGCGAATCTATGCGGGTGAGTTGAAAATGAAAAGAATTGTTATGAGGGGCGAAGCGGAACGGATTAAAAATTTTACGGGTTAAGCACAACCCACACCCCCCGCCCTGCACCGCCCCGTTGCCATCCCTACTCCTAATTCAATCTCGACCCAATTTTACTTAGGTTCTTGTCTCTACAAATGTGGCCCAATTTCAAATTCCCAGACCAATTCCACAATTAACCCAATCTGAATAGCCCATTTCTTCTGCCTCCCCTGGTTTTCTCTCTCGCCAGCTACCACTAGCCGGTGAACCCCTCTGAACGCCACCACGCCGAACTAATCCCCGCACTCAGTATCCCAAAATCCAAAGAGTCTTTCTTCTCCGGCAAACCTCGATAAACTCTGAGAAGGCGGATATCCATCACTCAGTGACTAAGTTCTCCATTGCCGTCGTCATGTTCGTTTCCAGATATACTCAACGGCGCTCTCTCAGAACCCTAACATCTCTATTTTCTCAATGTTCCTTACAGTATATTCCATCTCTCTCTCTCTCTCTCTTTTTTTTTTTTTCTCGTTCTAGTTTTGTTTAGGGTAAATCATTCTAATGGACCTTTTATCTGTTTTTTTGAAAGAAAAAATATTACTATCCAGCTACCTGACTACTTAAATCCACAAATTAAGCACTATATTTTCACTTATTTGATACAGTGTGTACATTGAACAACGCAGGCATGAGATTCCGAGGAGATACGATTCGGTGAACATAATGTCTAGCAGTGGGAATATGGTGGTCAAACACGTAAAAGTTCCTATTTGCAATGTTGGAGTGCGGTGGATGTCAGGGAAAAGCATGAGGAGCAGAGTGGCAGCTAGAATGCAAAATGAGTCCAGCAAAACCCTAAGAGAGATTCGAAGGTCAAAGAAGTTAAAGTTGAAGCTCATGACTGATGAAGAACGATTAATTTATAATCTCAGAAGAGTAGGTTCAATTGTTCCTAAATTATTTACACCCAAATGCGCAATCATCTCAGATTTTACTGTTTCCCGTCCTCCCTTTTTGCTCGTTAGAAAGAAATGCTTTTGCATTCTTTTTTCTTCCCCTTTTCGTGCATACAAAATACTTTTCCTATCTAGCTATGATAATCATAAAGAAAGAATCATTTTTCTTTAAAGTATATTGGTGAAATTCTTCATGTGTGCTGAAGTTTTGCCATAAATGTGCCATTTTGCTTCTTAGCAAATTGTGCTTTGCTGCTTGTGTGTTTGTAATTACTGAAGCTCGTGGTGATGATGCTGAGCAAAAATTTCTCTTGTGGATTCATCTAGTGGTGCATACGTATAATTAGACTAGCACAATAAGAGTCAATTGGTTAAACTCTTAAAGATATCAAGTTGAACAGACTTCCAAAGTCCACTTGAAATGATCTTATGTGTTTGTTGGTACTTACCAAACATTTTAAAAACTTTTCTCTGCGTGCCTTTCTACCATGCAGTGTTTCAACTTGTTACCATTCCATCAATCAGTATGTTCAAAAGTCAGACTCCTATTCTGTTTCTTATGTCTATATGGTTAGCGATTGGTGCACAACCATTTGTTTTGGCTGTTCTAAATAATGCAGCAAAGTGTGCCATCTTGCTTCTGTTGTCGTATTTTGAGTGTTTTGTTTTTTCACATATTGTTTCATTTGTCAAACTTTAGTTTGTTGCGGTCTTGTGCATATCTACTCAACGAAACCTTATTAATCCAACTCAACTTTCTCACTTCCTTCACTAGTGTAGGCAAAGAAAAAAGTGGCCTTGCTACTTCAGAAGTTGAAAAAATATGAGCTCCCAGATTTACCATCTCCGCGGCATGATCCTGAGCTTTTGACTCCTGAGCAACTGCAAGCGTATAAGAAGATTGGTTTCAGGAATAAAAATTATGTCCCTGTTGGTGTCCGTGGAGTCTTTGGAGGAGTTGTCCAAAATATGCACCTCCACTGGAAGTTTCATGAGACTGTGCAAGTTTGTTGTGATAACTTCCCCAAGGAAAAAATTAAGGAGATGTCTTCTATGCTAGCTCGACTAAGTGGTGGAATAGTGATTAACATACATAATGTGAAAACGATTATTATGTTTCGTGGCAGAAACTACCGGCAGCCAAAGAATTTGATACCTGTCAACACACTTACGAAAAGGAAGGTGAGCTACAAATCTCCTTTTATTTTCCTTGCCCATTGTGTGTCAATCCATTACTTATGTATGGGCCTTCTAGTAAGTTGTATTGATGAATTGGTATATGTTTCTTTTAACTCCTTAATTTTGTATTTGCTCGAGGGAACCTCAGTTCTATCTGTGTTTCATGCACGTATGATGTAAAACTTCAGGGAGCTATGTATCTTAAGCATCAATATTTGACATGTACTCCAGGTCCATCTGTTGTATTCAGTTTAACCGAAGTTCCAATTCTCTTGCATGTGGAAGTAGTACAATGGGTTGATCCATGTACAATGTCTCATCTATTGAAAATTTGTTGATCCATCTACTTTTGGGACGTAGTATTGAAAATTTGTTGATCCATCTGCTTTTGGGACGTAGTATTGAAAATTTGTTGATCCATGTGAATCGTGAACTCTTCCAATACCTATTGTATGTAATGAGCTGGATTTTCTGCAACTTGCCTAGGACTGAAAATTTGAACATGTTTGGTTGATGAGCACACACCTTCTGTTTGACAATGTTATTCTTGTTTTGTAGGCATTATTTAAAGCCCGATTCGAACAAGCACTAGATTCACAGAAATTAAACATAAAGAAAATAGAACAAGAGCTCCGGAGGAAGGGAATAAATCCTGATGATCCAGCTGCCAGAGCCAGCATCCAGCGAGTAGCATCCACATTCTTCAATGCCATTGATAAGAAAGAAGGAAGCCCATATGTTTTTCAGGAGGATTATGGTACTAAGTTGAGTCACAGCAGTAGCGTAGACGAAAAACATTCAACAGCTGAAGACAGTGACCAGGAGGAGCTTGACGATTTCATTGCTCAGATAGAAAAGGCAGCTGATGACGAATGGGCAGCTGAGGAAGAAGCAGAAAAAGAAGAATCGGGGAGGATTAGATATTGGAACAAAGAAGATATAGGTGGTCGATTCAGAAGATTTGGAAGTGATGAATCAGATGATGAGACAGGAGGAAGGTCAAGTGGCAGGAGTAAGACGTATGGAAGGAAGATGGGTGATGACGATGAACAAGATGATGTATCTGAAGATGACAGTGAATTGGATGATGATGATGGTCGATGTACCCACACGTACAATGCTCCTGTCAGGCATCCAAAGTATAAAACAGAGAAATGGCAGAAAGGTAAGAGCAATAGACCTATGAATGAGGGAGGTTCAAGAAGAAATTTTGATCCTTATTTGAAGGGAACGATGGCTTCAGATAGGTTAAGTGACCTTGAGGAAGCCATGTGGGCTTCAGACGATGAGGGTGGGCAGAACTCAACCCAACCAAGTGAGTATAGAAGTAGTAGTGATGAGGGGGAGGGTTATGATAAGATTGCAACATGGGAATCAGATGTAGAGGATGCACCTGGTTCGAGGGCATCAAGAGGGGTTGGTAATAGCTTTAGGACCAGCGGTCAAGGGCAAATGAGGAAAAATGAGGATACCCGCGAGAGCAAGAGAAAGGTGAAAAGCTCAAAAGACATGGATGAAACTTGGGACAGCGATTGACCAGGATGCCAAGGGATACAGGCATTGAGGCTGGTGTTATTTATGGTACTTGATCTATGCAAACTGATCAGGAAGAAAAGTATGGACTATCAAGTTTAGTGGTTATGGAAGTTTGTGATTTCTAGTTGAATGCTTTCTTCACATGGGCAAGGAATCAAGCTAGCTATTCTTCCTGTTTGCTGCTTTTGTGCACCTAAATTTCTTTATTTGTAGTTTTTCTTGTATCCACATTGTTTTAGGCAACAATTCCCTTCTCATAATGTTTGTCAAAGCAATTGTTGCTGCAGAAAGAGTAGTACATCGATAAATCTACAGTGGTAACGCTTGTATATTAACAGTGAACCAAATTTTGACTCGGGACTTCAATTAGTTTATAATGAATTTTTTTTATGCTTACTTTATATTATTAATTTTCTACCATGAAAAATAACTTTTTAATACGTGTACTATAATGCTATCAATTTTGTAGAGTTGTACTATAAAGTAGGGGTGTACAAGACTGAATCAAATCACAAATCGAGTCAAATAAAAAAAAACTCGACTAGTGGTTTGGTCTTTCTCTTTGGGCTTTCTGTAGCACAAGCTGGATCTTTTTTTTATCAATTCATAAATGGACATTGGTCCAAGTTAGATTAAAAAAAAAAAAATCCAACACAAATAATTTGATTTAATATTTGAAAAACTCGAACCAACCCGACTATGTGCACCCTACTATAAAGTTCAAATTGAACCGTAGTATACAAATATTGAATGGATGCTAATTTACATTATTTAATTATACTATTGTATAATAGATCAATAATATTAAAAGTCAATTACTCACCGAAAAAAAAACTAATTGTGGACTTTGAAACTCACAGTTATGATATTTTTCTATACCAACATAGAAAGTAAATGAATGGTAAAGTAGGACCATATTGATTAAAGAAAATAAAGTTTGGACCTTTATTAATGTTATTTTCTTTCCAATTAAATTACTAACTTGTTTAAACTCTTTTAAACTTATCCATCAAATAAATTAAAACTCAGGAATTTCATCCTTTATTTATGTCTTTATACGGGACATATTTTAATTTGGACGAGATTTATTAAAATATGATTTAAGGTGGGACAAGAGTAAATATGATCCCTTTTGAGAAAATATATATCGAGGATATTAGGGATGACAATAGGGCGGGCCAAATGCAGGGCGGGGATATATTTAAGGTTATGCGGGGTGGGAGGGATGTGGGATGGGTTAAACTGTTTTTTTTAAAAAAAAAAAACTAATGCAGGATGGGGTGGGTTGCGGATATATGTGTTTTTGTGCGGGTTCAAACTTAATTTTAATTTTTTACATATTATATCACTTATTAATAAAGTGATAGAACATTATTTATTAAGACAATTTCTTTAAAACTACTAAAATATTGAAGATAGTAAATAAAAATAGTTCAATAAAAAATAATACAATTTCTTACGCATTTTCCAGTTGACCTCCAAAAAACAAAATTTTAAGTCCTTATCTATTAAATTAATATAACTTAAAAAAATAAATTTGTTTTAATAATTTTATTTTTAGTATCAAACTTAACTAGAAAAAGAAAATATTAAACAAATTATGCAGTGTGGATGGAGCGGTTGAAAATAAAAAAAGGTATTATGCAGAGCAAATTAAAAAAATTGCGAGTCTCAATCCGCCCCATTGTCATCCCTAGAGGACATGAGTGCTTAATGTTAAGTAACATAACTCTTTAGACCTTTACAAGGATAAATATAATCTTAAAATTAGATAAAAATGTCAGACATAACTTATTTTGTGAGAGTATAGGAGTAAATATGACCATTTTCAATAAAATAATGCATTAAAATTCACTCATAACTAATTCATACTTTACTAATATCTCCGTAACTCTAACCAATTACCAAACGACCGAAAAAGGGAAATTATTATTAAACATATATAAACACACATATAATTCAGCAAATGCTAATAATAGTCAACGGGGCCTATATGTAGGGCCTACGTGGTTACCAAAAAGCACAGCTGACACTACACTTTCAAGAAAAAGGGAAACCAATAAAATCACTCTCAAACACATTATACACTTTTCCTTTTTCTCTCTCACACACACTCAATTCTCTCTGCAACAAACATAGAAAGCCAAAAAATTCCCAATTTGCACAGTGGAAAAGAAAAACAAAAACACTTGGTTGATTAGGTATGTTTTTAAGAGTGTGGGAGTGTTTGTTTGGTAGTTAATTAGTATTGTGAATGGAAAAAAAATAAATATCTTTTTGATCTAATCTTGATTTTCTCTTCAGCTTCTTTTACTCCCTTTTTTTGGGTTGGGAATTGCTATTTGACTCTATGAGCAAAGAAAGGCCACCAGAGCCACTGGATTTCTTTATTTGGACTGTTGAGGTATGGGGTTTCTTTCTTAATTTTTGATTTATTAGTATTCCAGATCTTGGGAGTAGCTATGATATTATGATTTTGTAATGAGGGTTTTCTTGATTATTGGATGTTGAATGTTATTTGATTTGTGTATATTGATGAGTTTTCTTGATAATCTGCTGATGAGGTAGGTGTCAGCAGTTAAAAGAAATGCACTGTTTATCAATTTTTGACCTTGCTGTTGAACTTTGTAGGCATATGATAAATTCTGCTAATGTGTATGCTGTCCGTACACCATGATTATCAAAAAGAACACTTATTGATTTGGAAAGCAAGTAAATAGGTTGTTCACTAAAAACACTAGCTCATCTGTCATAACATTGGTAAATAGAGTTAGTTGATACTTGTTGCTGGTGGGAGGTGACAAGTATCTCATGGAATAGTTGAGGTGCGCAAAAGCTGGCCCGGTCACTATAATCATCAAAAAAAATATAAAAAATATTGATTGTTCACTATAGGACTCTCTTAGTGAGTCCATTTATATGACCATGGCTTATTGACATTTCTATTTGTTGGAATTTGTTTTATAAAATCTTGGGTTTACACGTTTCGTGTAATTTTGCTCTGGATTCTTAAAATATGTGAGTTGTGGAAAATTTGAAGTAAGATATGCGGAGTTAGATATCCCATATAGTACATATTGCAGCTTTTTCAAAATGCAACGAACCACTTAAACAAAATATATAAATATAAAGATTACAATTGCAATTGCACTTGATGACTTGTCATGGTTTGAAAACAACCAATGATCACATTATTATGTACAATCTTAAATACTTCATCCTCTTTATAACAAACTAAACAATTATTCGAAAAGTCATCACCAATTCTTTATCTTCCTTCAGCAGTATGGTGGACCATTTGGAAGGAAAGGAACGCAAGGATTTCTGAAAACAGAATAGAATCTGTAGTCAATACCAAGTACAAATGTTTATCCCAATTGTTTTTTTGGTGTAACATGGAAATTATAGAGGCCATAATAGAATTTTTGAGTTCATTACACAATACGCAAAGTTGCCACCTTATGTAAATTCCTCACAACACCTTCTGGGTGCTGAACATTTCATGCATTATCTTTTACCAATCATAAAAAAATTTGCTTGTAAAATCATTTTGATGAACTTCACTGAAACTCTTCCAGTGTTGATTCTGAAAGGTACTCATTTGGCATATTGCTTTGCTCATTTATTGCAATTAACTCTTGTAGTTGTTGCCAAGAAACATTCTAATGTGGATAATATTTTTAAAATCTTGAATATTGCTGGAGGTTCTATTAAGCGTAAGGAGATGATCAAGCAAAAAACTAATGGAATTACTAGTGCTTGGTGAAGTGTATATGGGTCAAGAACTTGAACTTCAAAGACCAGGTGATATCCATTAGGGATCTCATTTTAAGACAATGCGTAACTTTCTTTCTTTATTGTCATGTACTTGGAATTCTTGCAACAAGGGTTCAATCTATCATGAGAAAGTAATGACAAAAGGTCTAGTAGAAAAATAAGATTATATGAATTTGTATATTTGATGTTGAAAGTGTTGACAATTACATATGATTTTAATATGCTTAAAAAAAAACCAAGATATTGCAAGTGTTATGAAGCTTGTTGATTTCACAAAGAGGCAATTGCAATCGAGAGGGATTCTAAATGGAATTCTCTCATTTTGTAAGCATGGAATTGTGATCTCAGAAATGGATGAGAAGTATGGTCTTGGAATTTAAAGCGTAAGAGCTCAAGTGTTACATATCCTCATCATTTGTGTGTAAAAGTTCTTTATGTTGTTATTGATTTGGAATTCTTAGAGCTCAACAACGCTTTTAATGAAGTGAATGTTAATGTGCTTTTTGGTATGCCTAGTTGAGCCCCAATTATTCTTTTGCTAATTATGATAATAACTAGATCATGAAATTTTTGAAGCTTGAAGATCTCAGTTTTGAGATTAACAACTATATTGATTATGTGCAAGAAGTGGATAATTCCTTTTCTAACTTTGAGATCTTTCAAGACATTGGTTGAAACATATATGCATACTTGTTTATTTGCTTGTTAAGTTTGATTTACATGTTGCTACTGCAACAACAGAGCTTTTTCTTCTAGGAAGTTTATTAAAAATGACTTGTGAAGCAGCTGGTGATGACTTTTTGAATGATTGTCCAGTTTATCATATAGAGAATGAAGTATGAAAGTGTACCTAATGAGGGGATCGTTAATTGTTTTCAAAACATGATAAGTGGTCGAGTGCAATTGTAATGTCTACATTCAGATATTGTGTTTATATGGTTCGTTACTATGATAACAAATTTCTTGTTACTAACTCATCAGAAAAACAATCTTCTTGTTATCAGATTCCGTTGCCTTCTGCATCACGATTACTAAGAACTAAGAAGTTCATCTGACAGTTGCACAAATACCGCACGGAGTTTCAAAATATAGGTTCCATTGGACTCAGTTAGTATTTCTTTCATATTTTTGAAAAACACTTACTTCTCAGGTGGCTACATCCTATATACCTCAGTAGGAGCTAGTTTATCAATTACATCCTTAATAATACAAGCACATGTAGTATCGTTGTTGCGCACTATTTCGTGACATAAAAGCCCATCTACTAATATGCATGGACTTCTTATCTTAAAAAATGCATAGAATAATCAGTTTAAGTGATGAAGATTACTTAGCTGGATAGTTTTACTGATTTTTTGCAATTTCGAGTCTTTCTCTAGATGTCTAATGATAGAATGAACAGGAGGATAGACAATACTTTTGGGTCTTTACTTCATAGTAGTATATGTAGTATCTCGTGTAGAATTAGAAGATTGCACTAGGACCCCTAGGAGGAGGTGGAGAACAGTTCAGCAAGTTAGAATGACTTTACATGTGTGATTGTGATCATCAAGAATGCTATCTTGTATAGATGCTGGTTAGCTTCCTGGCTAATATACACCAGAAAGTTTTTATTCTGATCATCAAGAATGCTATCATCTTGTAGATGCTGGTTAGCTGCCTGGCTAAGATACGGCAAGAGATGTAAACCTGCCCAATCTTTGCTACATATTAATCCTTCTTTAGTCTTCAGTAGATATGGAATACATTGAGATGCACACAAGAATATGTAGTCATTTTGGGTTGTGTGAGCTTCAACATAGCCAATGAGCAGGACTTGATAATGGTCTTATGAAATAGAAGATAGTCGTGACTTGTTGATTGGAGAAAATAGTTCTCTTTGGATCTTTTCTTGGGGATGATTTACAAAGTTATACTTTGTACTTCTAAAGAAATAGCTCATTGGACTTCAACATATAAGGTCGCTTTAATGGTACTTCTATCTTTTCTGGTAAAAATAGTCTAGAGTTTGGGGATAGCATGTAAGATGCTTTGTGATGCTCTTTTGCTAAAAGTTGATCTGTTAATTCTACTATCTTTCTTGAATAGCTCAGTTGTAGTGACTGAGATGTCATCATAATGGAATATCCTGTACATCTTTTCCAGCCAAAGCAATATAATATAATTGCTGTGTTTCATTTCGACACAATTTTATCATCTTTTTCATTATAATTGAGTTGTAATATTCTTCCAGTTTCTCCCTAGTTTTATAGCATATTGAAATATAAAAAATTAAATGCGCCTTCCACTTTTAGTCCATATACTTGTATTCTTTGTAAGGTCAACCATGAGTTACTGAAAAATTACATACATGCATCAGTCTACTTTGTGAATCGGTTTTCACATTTAAAATATCTATATGTGAAAAGAAACTAATATGTGTTATAAGATGGAATTTAAACTTGAAAGTATTACTTGGACTCTGGGCCTCAACTATTAGCCATCTGCAAAAGTTGAGGACTTTGCCCTTTTAGATGGTGGAGACATTAGTACATGAACATGGTGATGATTTTTTCTTTCTGTACTAACAAGAGCTACTTTAACGGCCAACTTTCCCTCTAAGGTTGGTACCTCGAAAAGTGATTTGCTGAACCACACGTCTCTGAATTTGAATTGTGAAAGTCATATTTGAGTATCATAACTAGAGAAAATTCTAGCCTTTTAACATATAAAATAAGTTTTAAGATTTTGCTTTTGGAGATACTTGTAAGTATGACCATTAGATTTTAAATGAGATTTAAGGCATTTAATGGATTATCTTCATTTCTTAGTGAGAAAATGAAGAGCATATAGAGCTAAAAGTGGAGTGTGTATAGCACTCGCCTCTGGAAATTGTAGCACTTTCTTTTTTGTTTGTGCACTCATTCCAGCTAACTATAAAGGGTTTAAGTTAATTCTAGTGGTTAAATTGACTAGTTCTATAGTATTTTTCAAACAATAAAGATACTCCTTCCATCCTACTTTATGTTACACCATAAGACTATGAAAGAAATTCAAAAGGTTAATTTGACTTGTACGTTGTATTAGAAGCAGTAGAAGAAAATATTGACATAGTTGTCGAAAAGTTAGTTGAGAAAATAACATATAAAAAATTAATTTGAACAGTTAAATGAACTAACATTTTTTTTTTTTTGGAGAACTATGAGAATTGTATGATATAATTTTACTTTTGTATCTCAAGTTGACCGTTCTTTCTATGTTGGATTGTTCCAATTTGTTTCCCCTTTCCTAAAATGAAAACTAATTCTAAAAATTGTTCCATTTTTTCAAAATATTAATTTGTCTGTACTTTTGAAATATAATGAAATCTGAGCTCTTACCTTAATAATTGCGACAAAAGTCGATGATAGTCCTAAATTTGGATGAAGGAATTTTAGTAGAATTGTTGAATGTATTTGGATGTCCTGAAATAGAAAGATTGCCGTATTAATTGGGATGGATAGAGTAATAGTTAAGCTCTGATGATCAAGAGCTGAGGATAACCATCTAAATTGCAATCATAAATTATCCCAAGGTCAGTTAATATTGGATAGAGGGAGTATAATGTATGTCATGACTTCCAAAATGGCAAGTCTTTTGGTGTAAAGCTTCATAAGAAATGTGAATTATACTGGGTGAAATGAACTTTAGGTGTCGTTATTTACCTCTCAGGTCATGGCATGGAAGTCATACAATCAGATTTATGCCCCCGAAGGCTAAAGAAATGTAGTTAGGACTTAGGGGTTAGTCAATCTTCCGAGGGGAGGTATAATGTTTATAAATATACCTTGTAAATAAAGGGGTGAGGTAGACATCGTGATTTACCTCTTAAGCATTGACATGAAGGCTTGTGATTTGTGGAAGCCTAAAGAGGTAGATAGGAGTTTGCCATTCTCGAAGGGGTTCTATACCTGACAATGCGATTGCCAAAGTTTCAAGCTTGTTTTGACCTACAGCCTACAGGTATCAAGTTTCTCATATATACCTTGCAGGTGATTGCAATGCAGAAGCCCTTATTTACCTTTTAAGTAGTGACAAAAAAATCATATGATCGAATTCAGGTATGAAAGAAACCTGGATAGGTTTATAGGAGTTTATCATTCTTCAAAGAGGACAGACGCATGATAGAATCTGGCTTGAATTCCATGAATTTGCTTTGAAATCCTTGAATGTGTGTGTACATATACAATCTCCACAATGTCTAATGAGCAGATTGTGCTACAATTGAAGTGATCACTCATTTGATAAAGGGGTTAGCATCAATGAATATCTAAAGAGATCCGTAGTAATTCATCCTTCTTTGAAGAGGAAGCACATGTGTAGGCTAGCATCAATTCCTAGAAGTGCCTGATTAATTATCTTCTTGAGAATTGAAACTGACTAAGTGACTATTTGAGTAGATACTCTCCTCGTTTTTCAAATCATTTTTAGCACAAGCTACACCGAGTATGCTTTAAGCTGGTGTGATTAGGGGTCATTTGGTAGCTGGTTAGGAGCTAAGTTATTCATGTATTAAATCCTGCATAAGTAATACCATGTTTGGTTTGTTATTTAGAAATCTGCATGTATAAGTTATGAAGGAATCTATATATTTAACCAAAACATGAATAACTAAACCTTGCATAAAATAATATATAGATTTCCTCATAACTAATCAATGTATTACTAATATTTGCATACCTGTAACCAGCTACCAAAGGACCCCAAGTACATGAAAAGAAGTGTTTTATTCCTACTGCAAGATTTGCACGCTTTCTTTTGTCCTCTTTCATGTATTCACATTTAGTTTTTTTCATCCACAACTTCATCAGACATGGAGCCAGATATTCACTTCACAATTGCTTTCCTGGGGCTTTAATCCACACTCATCAAGTTGATGAAGATCTTCCTTGCGCCTAATCCACCCCCAAATAAAATTATAAATTAAAAATAGTAGGAAATAGTAGAGTTCTTTCCCAGCTCTTTTCAGTGGTTTGGGGATGGCAATGACATGCTACACAGCAAGGAGATGTGTATCTTGTTCAACGAAATAAAAAAAATGAGAAGGAAATGTATCTTGTTCAATGCCGGATTTATGTTGCTAATTTTGCTGGCAGGATGTTGGTCTATGGTTGGAAGAAATAAATCTCGGTGGCTATCGTCAAATTTTCAAAGAGAATGGTGTTAATGGGGAGTACTTGGAGGGTATGTCTATGTTCACGACTGAACAGATACTAAGGTTTATAAGAAGGTGTCACATGAAATGGGGAGACTTCATAACACTGTGCAAGGAGCTCAGGAGGATAAAAGGTGCATCTAGTCCCCTACCCCTTCCATCTCTCTATCTCTTTATTAATTTTAACTGTTATCTGTCCTGTGCTTTTCCACTGTCTCAAGCATGACTTAGTTAATCAAAAAGACTTTGAGGATGTTGTAGACTCAGAGTGCTGTTACCAGTAACCATTGATAAGCAAAACATCAGTGAATCTTCTGTTGCTTTAAAGGATGACTATAATGTTAATGTATTTTTTGCTATACTTTAGTACACTTTCATTGATTCAACTCATTTCATGTAGTGGCTTGCTTGAAGGGAGAGCAAAAAGTTCGCCAACCTTGGTGGGCACCGTCATGTCTCTCTATAGTATTTACCAAGGTGGCCAAGCGTAACAGGCAGTCTAGAGTGGTTTCGCTGAAGCTGGAACCTTGACACTGATATTGCCCTTGTGTATGTATGTTTAAGTTGTATCTTAAGAGGACAGGGAGTAGGAAAATCACTTGCCTACGTATAATTTTTCGCTTTCTCTCCCCTGTCCAAGCATTTCTTATACATAGTTTTGTAGTCTGTCTTTGTTCTAAATTAGTTGTGATGAATATATACTTAAATGAAGCAAAGAGATACACTTATGTAAATCTCAACCTGCGCTATTCATATTGAAAAAAAAATTGCTACTCCAATACTTTGGTGCAGATTGGATGATGTTGTTATAGAAATTTGCTTATTTTGTAGTGAGACTGAATCCTAAAATCTGGTGTCCACTGTCCACCTTATGCCAAACAGTTCTAGATTTTCAAAAAACATCGAATCATCATTTTATTGTCGTAGCTTTGATGTATAAACAAAATTGATCTTTGTATTAAAATTGGTTATAATAACATTTTCTCATTATATAATCTCCGTATACAGTTTAACTAATAAAATGTTTGGTTTCTAATGTTCAATTCCATCTAATGTATTGAGCCTTTTGTATGTAATCTTACTTTGCATTTCTACAAGAGGTTATTTCACCGCTTGAATTCATGATCTTCTTGTCGCTTAGAACCAACTCTTATGGGATATTTTATTCGGGATAATATCTAAGAACATGTACAATTAATTACCATAACGTAACTCTTCTTAATCACATTCAACTCTACTATGCTTCTGACGTTTTCATTTTGTAAATGTGATATTAATTACATTCATTAACAATGTATGTTACCTTACCACTAATCTATAGTATTTAAATCGTCCTAAACATCACAGATTATTCATCCAAGTGCTAATTAGCTCTTCCCTCAGGTCACTTCAGCTCAAAACACACACGAGAGAAAGAGCCAAGGTAAGAAGCAATTCTCATCTTAATTTGTTGTTAATTCTACACAATTATATTTTCCATTCTTATATATATTTTTTTCAAATATGTGCTGTACCTGCCGCTTTCTGAATAGTACGAGTACTTACTAACGAGGCTGTGGTACTTACTGGTGCAGTGTTAGCCGCAACTACGAAGATGAGTAGCAGGTTGATTATTTTGTTTGTTGTGTGTGTTCTCGTGCAAGCGACATATGCAAGGAAGCTTCTTCAGTTTCCATCCATGGACATCCCCGGCATTGGCGGACTTGACAAAATTATGGGAGGTATTGTAGGCGGTGGTGGTGGAGGCGGAGGAGGAGGTGAGAATGGTGGATCTGGTGGAGGGATGGGAGGTGGCATTGGTATTGGATCAGGTAGCGATGGAGGTGGTGGAGGCGGAGGCGGAGGCGGTGGCGGTGGTGGTGGAGGAGGAGGAAGTGAGAATGGTGGATCTGGTTGGGGAATTGGAGGTGGCTATGGTAGAGGATCAGGCAGCGAAGGAGGCGGCAGTGGTGGTGGCGGCGGTGGAGGAGGAGGAGGTGCGGATGGTGGATCTGGTTGGGGAATTGGAGGTGGCTATGGTAGAGGATCAGGCAGCGAAGGAGGCGGCAGTGGTGGTGGTGGTGGCGGAGGAGGAGGAGGAAGTGCGGATGGTGGATCTGGCTGGGGAATAGGAGGTGGCTATGGTAATGGATCAGGTAGCAATGGAGGCAGCGGAGGTGGCGGTGGTGGCGGCGGAGGAGGAGGTGAAAATGGCGGTAGTGGTTTTGGTGTCGGAGCAGGTGAAGGCCATGGAGTTATGGCGGCAATTGATCCAGTTGAAGTTTAAAATACGCCTCTTTATACGGCTTTGGTGATCACATTAAACTATATTCTTTCATGAACCCCTTTTCACTAAATAAATAGCGATTCATAATTTTGTCAATTTTGAGCTTAAGAGTTGTTCTTAAAGTTATGTATGGAGTACTCTTCATTTGACATATGTACCTACAATATAATTAAATTCAATAAATGAAATTTAGAAAATTTAAAAAACACTCTATTTTAATTACGACATGTTACTCTATTTTAATTATAAAAAAAAAAGTTCCATTCTATCCATCCTTATTATATTTGAGCCTCATTTCTTCATCTTAACTTAACTCGCATAATTCATTCTTAATGGTGTCCTTCCATCAGTTCTTTAAAGTTTCAACCTTGTAATCATACCTCAAAATCCATTTTGATCCACCCATTTTAGCTAAGTAAAATTTGATGAAATTATTAACCTGCCTCTTTGGTGATTGAGCTTATTTTAGTTGTTTAAATCTAGTCAAAATCGTTTATTTGCCTATGGACAACTATACTTCCTTAAATATAAGTGGTTTAATATAAAATAAAGATGTATAAATATTTTGTATTGCTAATTAGAATAAGGTGTATATTTATGGATCATTTTTGAATTGTGCTATGAATCAACTCGGACTAGGAGAATATAGCTGGTCAAGTTAAACATTAGTTCATCAATAAATACAACTCTTACCATCGTAAAAGTTTCAGCCTTTCAATCATACTCCTCCCGACAACCACCTTGATTCACTCATTTTAGCCAAGTAAAACTTGGAGGGGTAGGGGTGGGGGTGGGGGGGAGTCATTAGCCCGTCTATTTGATAATTGAGCCTATCTGGATCAGTCTAAATTCAGCCAAAAACATTCATTAGCCTACTAACAATTATACTTTTCTAAATATAAGTGGTATAATCTAATTATACGCCTAGTAAAATTAAAAAAACAAAGCTCTTCATATTCTTCTTCAAAAAAAAAAGAAGGTAAAATGCAAAAAATAGAAGAAAAGCAAAAAGACCACCGGAGAAAAACGAGCACAGCAGCACCCTAACCGCTGCCATATTTTTCAAAAATCTGAAAGTCTCTTCAGATTCTGCTTTCAAGTTTCTAATCTCTTACTAAGTGAAGTCTTATATTTAGCTTTCGCCATTAAAGAAACTAGCAAGCATTAATACGCCATTCTTATACTCAAACCCCTTTAAACCCTACTTCTCATTCCCTTAACCAAAATGTTCTCTCCGGGAACAAAGAGATCAAATTTCAGTGCTCGTAAGAGTGGCCGTGAAAAACCTACTACTGGTTCACCGGTGACGCCGTTCACCGAGAATAGAAAGCCGCTTGATGATAATTCTCCTATACCTAATCGCCCTAATACTGGTACTCCTGCTCCCTGGGCTTCCCGTCTTTCTGTTCTCGCCAGGTAAGACACACACGCACTCAAATTCACTTCTTATATATTTTACATTGCGCATATGTTCACATAAATTGAACTAATGTTGATGTTTATCTCATTAGGAAGTTTGCGCTTCTAGTTTAGACTTTAGATGTACTCTGGATCGTGAAATGGTTATGTAATTATCCTGGTGGTACTATTGATTGCATTATGTAGTTCTATAGTTAGCTGAATGCTTTTGCTTGTTTTCATTTTTTACTTGGTTATTCTGTTTGTTTTTAGATAATGCAATTCTGCTCAGTTTTTCAATTTGACATGTTTATCTCACTAAATTAAAAGATTACAGTGTTTCAAATATTGCGTATTTATTTGTTTTGAGCTTTCTTACTAGGAAACAAATATGTGGTTGGACCTGCATATTTATTGTGAGGGTGGTTGTGGTTAGTTAATTGTTAATGAAAGGATATAAGTTGTAGAAGTATATTTGAATGGAAACTGATTAAGATAGTGTTTGTTGTTAATTGTCATAGAATCCCACCTGCGAAGAAGAGTGATAAAGGAGAAGAGACTGATCCAATTCAACCTGTCTATGTCGGAGAGTTCCCACAAGTCCTACGCGATGAACAGGACATTTTGCTTCAGAAATATGCTCCTGGTTAGTGAATGAGCTGATAACCTGTCTTGTTTGCTTTCACTTGTTGATCAGTACTGCTTTCAGAAAATAGTTTTTCTTAGTTGTGTCCCATTTTTCAATAATTAAGATAGAGTAATAAATTCCAATATTCCCCAGTGCTTTGAATGCCTGCTACCATGAAGTGTTATTCTTGAGTGATTGATTTTGAGATGACACTTTTGCTTTTGTTAAGGTAATGCGTCCATCTCTGGCGGAATGGATAAGGAAACTTCCTTGGCGTGGGTTATATGTGGCAACAAACTCTTTGTTTGGAGTTACTTATCACCTACAGCTTCTAGGAACTGCATTGTTCTTGATCTTCCTTCGATGATGTCTGAAAATGAAGATACTGGAAAATCTTCTAATGATTGGTTTGTTTGTCTCATCAATTGGGATAGGAATACCAATAAAGTTTCCCCACAGTGCAGTTCTGCTGGTATTGTTGCCTGTAATCGGAGAACTCGAAATCTCGTATACTGGCCAGATATCTACTCTGCAACTCAGAATGAACCAGTAGTAAGTTTTCCCGAGGAGTCTGAGGTGAGTTGTTCTTCTGATGTGAAAGGCACCCCAACCAAGTTGCGGCAGCAGAATAAACCTGGGAGCAGTGTTACTCATTCAAATTCTCTCAACTGTTTGATTGCTTGTGCCGTCCCTGAGGCTCATCACAATCATGCCTCTGTTGCTCTTGCTTGTAGTTCTAATGGCGAACTTTGGCAATTTGTCTGCAGCCCCAGTGGTATTCAGCGCAGAAAGATGTATGAGGACACGTTAAGTAAGAACTCTCAAGGAAATGATGGTGGGCAGTTCTTTGGAGGCAGGGGTTACCCTAGATCACTGGTTTGGCAGTCTCGTTCCCATTCTTTGGACAAGTCCAACAGGCAGTTTCTTTTATTGACAGATCATGAAATACAATGTTTTGCTATTGAACTTTCTCCCTCTTTCAATGTTTCTAAGATCTGGACTCATGAAATCGTTGGCACTGATGGTGATCTGGGTATCCAGAAGGATCTGGCAGGGCAGAAGCGTATTTGGCCTCTGGATTTGCAGATTGATAATGATGGCAAGGTTATTACTATTCTCATTGCAATTTTTTGCAAGGATCGGATCACCAGTTCAAGCTACACTGAGTATTCACTTCTAACCATGCAATATAAATCTGGAGTGAATGTCTCCTCAGAATGTTTGCAGCCACATGAAAGGATTTTAGAGAAAAAGGCTCCTATCCAAGTGATAATTCCTAAAGCTAGACTTGAGGATGAAGAGTTTTTATTCTCTATGAGATTGAAGGTTGGGGGTAAGCCAGCTGGTTCAGTGATCATACTTTCTGGTGATGGCACTGCAACTGTCTCACATTACTGGAGAAATTCTACCCGTCTTTATCAATTTGATCTTCCATATGATGCTGGAAGGGTTCTTGATGCATCAGTTTTCCCTTCCGATGATGGTGAGGATGGCGCTTGGGCTGTTCTAACTGAAAAAGCCGGAGTTTGGGCTATACCTGAGAGGGCAGTTTTACTTGGTGGAGTTGAACCACCGGAGAGAAGTTTGTCACGTAAAGGAAGCTCTAATGAGAGGTCCTCTCTGGAAGATAGGAAAAATTTATCTTTTGCAGGTAATATTGCTCCAAGAAGGGCGACTTCAGAAGCATGGGATGCTGGAGATAAACAAAGGCCTGGTCTAACTGGAATTGCACGT
Source organism: Solanum verrucosum (assembly GCF_900185275.1). Classification (NCBI taxonomy): domain Eukaryota; kingdom Viridiplantae; phylum Streptophyta; class Magnoliopsida; order Solanales; family Solanaceae; genus Solanum; species Solanum verrucosum. The sequence goes on from NW_026020399.1 coordinate 1,321,578, forward strand.
CGAAATGCTCAAGATGAAGAATCTGAAGCTTTACTAAATCAGCTTTTCCATGAGTTTCTTTTATCTGGGCATGCGGATGGTGCTTTCGATAAACTGAAGACGTCAGGGGCATTTGAAAGAGAGGGTGAAACAAATGTTTTTGCAAGGACAAGCAAATCAATTGTGGATACCCTTGCAAAACATTGGACAACCACCAGAGGTGCTGAGATTGTGACTTCGTCTGTCGTGTCCTCGCAACTTTTGGAGAAGCAGCAGAAGCATAAAAGATTCCTTCAATTCCTGGCTTTATCCAAGTGCCATGAAGAACTATGTTCTAGACAGAGTATGACCTCTTCACCATATTATATTTGCTTCTTCCTCTTAGGCCTCCAAGTGTGGTTGAACTAAGTGTATTTGGTAAGACGAAAGTAATTTTTATGGAAATATATACACACTGCTACACATATTAAGATAATATCCACTCTATTATTCTTACCCATTGTTAGTCCTTGGTTAAGTTCAACAGAAAAAAAAAATCATTTACAATCAAAAGATTAGTTAATGCTTCATGGCTCACAAAATACACGTTCAAAAGACTAGTCGAGAGGATTTAGAGGATAAAATCTGTATATATAGCAAAAGAAAACATTAAATGTAATGCACAAAGAAATGAAGGGTATAAATCAGTAGATTTATATTACCTCAAGTGCAGCAACATTTCTATGCCCAGTAGCTTCACCTGTAAATTGGATATTCAAAAATATGTATCAGCCTGTCCTGGCCTGCTCCGCGTATGGTCAAACCTGCCCCGTTGCCATCGGTACCCTTGGAGATCACAGGTACTGCTGAAGGCAAGTCAGACTAACTAGCTTCCAATATTCCTTGATTGGTCTAATTAGATGATCGATTACAGTCCTTACTATGATTAATAAGCAGTTATTGCCAGGATGCTATTTGCTTATCTTAAATCATTTTACTGCAACAGCATAAGTTAACGACTGCAAAAGCATATTGTCTACATGCTTTTCTGTGCTCCTTATATGCTAATGCATTTTTTTCTCTTAGAAACCATGGGCCTAAGAGTTTTACAATCTGTGACAGGGCATGCTTTGCATATTATCATGGAACATGGTGAAAAACTTGCTGGCATGATCCAATTGAGAGAGTTGCAGAACGTGCTCAATCAGAACCGTGCCTCAGGAGCTGGCTCTTATTCAACTACTGAGATGTCGGTTTCTGGTTCCCTGTGGGATGTCATCCAAATGGTAGGCGAAAGAGCTCGCCGAAGAACAGTTCTTTTGATGGATAGGGATAATGCTGAAGTTTTCTACAGTAAGGTCTCAGACCTTGGCGAATTTTTTTATTGCTTAGAGAGAGACCTCGATTACATTATCAGTGAAAAGATGACAGTTTCTGTTCTATTCCAAAGAGCATGTGAACTCTCCAGTGCCTGTGTGACTTTGCTTCGCACAGCCATGACTTGCAGAAATGAAAATCACCTCTGGTATCCTCCGTCTGAGGGATTGACTCCATGGACTTGTCAAGAAAAGGTGCGGAATGGGCTCTGGAGCCTTGCATATTTTATGCTTCAACTGGTGAAGGAAAATAATTCCCTGGATGATACCGTAAAATTAGATTTTCATGCACACCTTGAAGTTCTATCTGATGTACTATTGGAAGCATATTCTGGTGCTATCTGTGCGAAAGTTGAGCGTGGAGAAGGACACAAAAGTCTGTTAGATGAGTACTGTAATAGAAGAGATGAACTCTTGGAATGTCTTTACCAGCAAGTGAAAGATTTAGTTGAAGGCAAACTACAGGTTGATCTCTCCTTACCTCTTATTCATTTCTCTTGGAAGGTTTGATTTATGTACCAGAAGATATCCCAGCAAAAAAGAGAAAAAAAAGAAAGAAAGAAAATGCAGTAGGTCCTTTTTTTCTCCCCTGTACTTGTCTGTTAGTGTCAGTATACGTAATAAAAGGATTCACCTAAGGATAAGATATTCTTGAAAAGGAATATGGCATTGAGTCTTATCCCAGTCATTTTTTTTGCTCAAACATATTCATCCATGCAGGATTTAGGTGAAGCAGCTGAGGAGCAAAGGCTAGAGATTTTTGGAAAGCTTTCCTCAGCCTTGTTGTCTCTTGCAAAAAGACATGAAGGTTACAAAACTCTATGGAGTATATGCTGTGATATCAATAATACTGACCTACTTAAAAATCTTATGGTAAGTATTTATCTGTTCTGTGTGTGTTTTGCTTGTTTTTGTTTATCTTGGTAAGCTGATTGTAGATCACATGCTTTTTTAGATGTTTGCCTACTTCTGTTTAAAAAGCCTTTTCTTGTGCAGCATGACAGCATGGGACCTAAACGAGGCTTTAGTTACTTTGTGTTTCAACAACTGTATGACAACAGACAGTTCTCTAAGCTTATGAGACTTGGGGAGGAATTTCAGGAAGACCTAGAAATATTTTTGAAACAGCATCAGGATCTCCTTTGGCTTCATGAAATATTCCTTCATCAATTTTCTGAAGCTTCTGAAACTCTACATCTTTTGTCTCTTTCACCAAATGATAGCTCCGCTATGGATACTGAAACCAACTCATTTGGCACCACCATAAAAACAAGTTTGGTGGAAAGAAGGAGGCTTCTGAATCTCTCGAAAGTAGCTGCATTGGCAGGTATTTTTTCCTTTAACTATTTAAATCAAGAAATTTAGAGAAGATTTTGATGAAGTTTGATTAAAATTTCCAAATAGTAAAAATGGCTGATTTATTCTCATTATATCAGTTGATCCCAGATTTGTTATAATTATTTGAGCTTATTGAATCTTTATCTTCTTCATTTTTCCATATCTTTTTAGCAAATTTCATGTTTCCAGTTTATCATTTTCATATTGCTTCTATGCTTTTTACTGGTGACAACTTATGTTTACTTCATCTCTTGGTAGGAAGAAGTGCTAATTTTGAATCAAAGGTGAAGCGCATAGAGGCTGATTTAAAGATTCTGAACTTGCAGGTATCATTTTAGTTTTTTTGCTTATTCGGTTATTGGAGCTGAGGATTTCTGTGTCACCTCAGTATAAGTTGGTGAAGAGAAGATGTACAATGATAAACATAAAAGTTATTAGGACATTAGCCATAATACTAGCAGTGACTATCAATTTCTACCTTACTATCTCGGGGGTTGTTACCCTTAATATGGTCCATCTATCTCTTGACATGAAAATGTGTTGTATGGTTTACTGTTAGGCTGTAATCAGCCAGAGACAGCTTTTCTAAAAGAAAGATATGAGAATCTAATAGGAAATGAGAGGTTTGTTTTAGTTCTGTGGTTGAACAAGCCAAATTTAGTGCCCCATCCAGGCAAATGCAACCAGTCAGTGCCCCACTTTCTGTTTTTGTTATTGTTGTTTTCTGTTTTTTTCTTTTAATGGTCCAGTTGGTTGTTGTGGTGAAGGAACTCTGATAGATGAATATCCTCCTATTCTCTCCATCTCTGTTAACTATTTTCTTTTTAAATAATGGTGTTGTTCGGGCAGTTTGCGCACACCTCAACTATTCCATCGAGTACCTGGTACCTCTCACCTATGTTGCTCGCACTTTTCAAAAATTATGCAGCACCCATGCCAGATTCTTCAAAATACACTTTTGTAGAATCAGACACACACCCATCGACATTTTTGAATAGTCCAAGCAACATAGCCTCTCATTAGCACATACACTAGATAACTTTGCCTACCAAAGACTTAGGCAGATGGGAAAGAAATCAATTAATATTTTCTTGGTCTGTGTTGGAATTTGAGTCGTGGCCTCCAAGGTTTCCACCCATTTTATTGAACACTAAGCCACACCCCTTGGGTGCCCATATATTATCCATATCCATTGTGCTTGATCACTTGTTCTTTGTGTGTGTGCGCGTATGTGCAGGCGTCTCTTATTGTCAATTTTACTTCTCTCGCAGGAAGAAATAATGAAACTCCTTCCGGACGATGAAAGGCAAAATATTAGCCAGCAGCTTCTTCCTCCGGTGGACCTTATTGAATTGTGCCTTAAAACTCAGGATAGGGAGCTTTCGTTGAGAGTTTTTGACATTTTTGCATGGACCAGCTCCTCTTTTATCAAGTCTAATGCAAGCCTCTTGGAGGACTGCTGGAGAAATGCCTCCAATCAGGACGACTGGGAGAGGCTGTATCAAGCATCAGTAGATGAGGGATGGGGTGATGAGGAGACTTTGAGCATTCTAAAAGACACCATTCTTTTCCAGGCTTCCAGCAGGTGCTATGGCCTCAAAGCTGAAACTTTTGAGGGCAATTTCCAGGAAGTGCTGCCACTGAGGCTAGAAAATTCCGAGCAAGTGACTTTAAAGAACATGGAATCCTCTGTGGAAACAATACTGATGCAGCACAAGGATTATCCTGATGCCGGCAAGTTAATGCTCACATCAGTTATGCTAGGAAGTGTTCATTCCGATACCATTAGTATTGTGGAAGAGGAGGGACCTACCCCAATGGAGTAATTGTCCTAGCATTTTGAATGACTGGGACATTTGAGCTAACCCTGCATAATTGCAGTGTTTCTTTTGCCGCTTGAGCATGAGCATGAGCAGCTTGATCTGCAGTTCTTTAACACCGATGGATGAAATTGTATATGGCAATCGTGTTTCTTTATCAGTGCTCGTTGAAGTTGAGTCAATGCAGGGTGAGTGCTTGGAGGTGTCAAACAAAGTTTGTTTAGAATGATTGATGAGCAGTGCCGGAACATTGGGTTCTTTTAAGAGTTCTAAGTCACCAAGCAGGGGAGATTTTGCCTTGTAAATTTAGTTAAAATGTACTTTATGATTTTCTTTTAAAAAAACTTTTGCCTACTTTCGTAGGAGCTCTGTTTTGCTGTCATTCAGACATACTGCGTGTTTATCACAAATCCAAGGTATTTTGGCTTGATGATCACAAGTGACAACTATTAGTCAGGCATATGAGTTTCAGAGAGTTATACTGATTCTTTCAGAAGAAAACAGTGCATTTTATGTTGATTGTGAGGTGTTTGTATATTGTTACAGCAAAGGAGATCATTTCTTGAAATAGAAAAGGGTTATTCACACTTGATATGAGTCGTGATTGGTTTTAAATAATGTAAAAAGGATCAAAATTACCTCAACTATTCAAATTAGAAAAAGATAGATAGGTCAAAAATTTCCTAAACTTATTGGTATTTATTGAACTATAATTATTTTGCGAATGTTATACCTAAACTATTAGTATTTATTGAACCCTTGACTATCATACACTCATGTTAAAAAAATACTCTCGAGAGCAATATGATGTGCTACGTGACATCACACTCCAAAAGGTTTGAAGTGATAGTATATGTTGATTTTTTTTGAGGGAATAGGTTAAAAAATCCATCCAACTATCACTGTTGTTGTGTAAGCAAAAGGGACAAGGAGTCGTAGATCAGGTGAGGTGCATAGACGAGTTTGTACGAACCACCTAAGTGTGGAAGGAATATTAGCTGGCACCACTAACGACAAGTATGGTCCACTGACTCTAGTGGAGCTTTCTTATTGGAAGATGCCTCACTATTATAGTTTATAAATTGTCTACTCTACTCATTTGTAAAGACATTCTGAATTCTAGCATTTTAACATCATTATACAATTTCTTAGAGCTCCAACTTTATATTGTTCACTAAGGTATTATCTTCCAAGCATATTCATTCTCATACATCACCAGAACTAAGTCCAACGTTCTCTATACGCTTCGCTGTCTTACCCTTTCACTTGTATATTTACTTATTAATTTAACAATATTCAAATTGCTACTAAGCAGATTTAAAAGGATTAAATTAAAACGCGTGTTCTAAATCCTATATAAATTTATTTATTTTAATTATACGATTTTACTGATAAAAAAGTCCAAAAGAAGTAATATAACCACCCAATAATATAGATGCGAAAATAAAAAAATAACGACGATTTAAGAAGGTTTTATTAATCTATTCACTTAATTAAGCAAGTTATACCTTATGTTCGATTTTTTGTCCCAAAAATTTCTAGCCTTTAGTATTATATTGATTCACTTTTGCCCCTCAATACTAACACCCACATAAAATAATTTTCATTTGCTGAGTTGGAATATTGATGGGTCCTTGTAAAACTGGTACATTTGTGAAAGATTCTTTTGAAATATTTTCTCCCGTCATTTTATGTGAATTCTTTCATTTTTAATTTACTCAAAAGAATATTATCCAATTATAATTTGAAATAAATTAACTTTAGAAAGCTTAAGATTATTTTAGATCATAAATATCAATTTCTTTTATTATAAATATCATGTCAAATCAAATAATGTCACGATCGGAACCATACAAAATTATTCGGTGGCTGCATATCTGAAACTGAGAGAAAATCTCACCCAACAGATGTCTCAACTCCACGTGGCAGAACAGAGGCCTCTATATGTCATAAGGGAAATCCAAATACTAAACCATAACCAATCAACAATTGCTTAGTTGTACATCTTGTAATCCTCAAAATCCATTAATTTGCATATATATTGCCCCACATCTCCTTCTTCCTTTCATATCATCAGAAAAAAAGAAAAACTTCAGCAAATTAAAAAAAAAATGGCCACTTCTGCAATTCAACAATCAGCCTTTGTTGGTCAAGCAGTTGGTAAATCACAAAATGAGTTTGTTAGGAAAGTTGGTAGCTTCGGTGAAGGCCGTATTACCATGAGACGAACTGTTAAAAGCGCTCCTCAAAGCATCTGGTATTTCTTTCTATCCAAATTTATTGTTTGAAATATTTCTACTAGTATTATAAATACAATCATCCAGTAATTTTGAAATTTCAATCTGAGGAACTTTTTATTTTTATGAAATAGGTACGGAGAAGACCGTCCTAAGTACTTGGGCCCATTTTCAGAGCAAACACCATCATACTTGACTGGTGAATTCCCAGGTGACTACGGATGGGACACGGCTGGACTTTCTGCTGATCCAGAGACATTTGCTAGAAACCGTGAGCTTGAGGTGATCCATTGCCGTTGGGCTATGCTTGGTGCTTTGGGCTGTGTTTTCCCCGAAATCCTTTCGAAGAACGGTGTTAAATTCGGTGAGGCTGTTTGGTTCAAGGCTGGATCTCAGATTTTCTCAGAAGGTGGGCTTGACTACCTTGGAAACCCAAACCTTGTCCATGCCCAAAGCATTCTAGCCATTTGGGCCTGCCAAGTTGTTCTTATGGGCTTTGTTGAAGGTTACAGAGTTGGTGGAGGCCCACTTGGTGAGGGTCTTGACAAGATCTACCCAGGAGGTGCCTTTGACCCACTCGGTCTTGCTGATGATCCCGAGGCTTTTGCTGAATTGAAGGTCAAGGAAATTAAGAACGGACGTTTGGCTATGTTCTCCATGTTTGGATTCTTTGTTCAAGCTATTGTTACTGGAAAGGGCCCAATTGAGAACCTTTCTGACCATATTAATGACCCAGTGGCTAACAACGCTTGGGCTTACGCCACAAACTTTGTACCCGGAAAGTGAAGTAATTAGTAGTATGTAATCTGTAAAATTTGGGCTAATTAATGAAGTTTTATGCTTGTGAAAAATTGGTTTGTACCTTGATGCACTATTTAAACATGCTGATATTTTAACATGTTTCTCAGTGGTGTTCCTTTTTTTACCCCTAAGTATAATATTTGCTTAATGGGTCGTTTGGTACGAGAGACGGGATAGACAATGTTTTTTCATGGATTGGGATAGCTCATATGATTAGTTATATTTATCCATCATTATTGAATTGATGGTGGGATGAATAATTCCGGATCTAGCTTTACCTCTAACCAAATGAAAGATTAATAATCCAACATTTGTTCCAGAATTATTTTCTCTTATTCCTCGTACTAAATCACTTGTCCACACAATGACCTTTGAAAATTGGATTGAAACATAATTATCGTATATTTTTTTAACATAAACCAGTGCTAAGTATGTTTCTCTTTATTTTTATTTTTTTGGATTCTCATTCGGTGTCCGATATCCACATTGGAACCCTACGAAATCCTGATTGGTATCGAAAAATCCATATTGGAGGGTAAAACGCTCCTAACAAAGGCGATTAGAATATCACCTTGAATGAAAAACGAAAATATGAAATAAGAAGGATGAATATCATTAAAACATGTAAAGTTCAGCTGGCAGCAGAAGTCCTTTACTCTGAACTAAGGAAATAAATTACGATAATTCATGTTTTAGTATATAGATGCATACCATAAATTTGAAATTTATGAATAGTAAGGTCAAAGCGTTAGATTAACCGGTGGTTATTAGCATTTTCAGTAATTATATTCAAATATAAGGAAAATATACATATATAATGAATTTCAACCAATCATAATTTTCCAAACTGATAGTGACTATGTCAATTAATTCCTTTTGGACAAGTGTAGCTCCACCACATACTGCATACAGACGAAATTGAAAAACTTGTATGATATTTTTCTCATTTTTGGATTGCAAGTTGATGTGGGGAAAATGGAGAAAATGACCAAAATGATCCTTAACCAGGGCCAGACCCACGGAGAGTTATTCGGGTGTTCGAACACTCAAATATATATATGTAAAAATTAAAAGGTATTTGTATAAAATTAACATAAAACTCTTAATGAACAAATAATTTGACTGATCCACTGACTCTTGAGTGAGTATGTAAGACTATTTTAATATTAGCCTGAATTAGAATATCACTTTTAACATATCTTTTTATATTTTTAACTCCACCACTTAATCTCACTTATTCACTTTGACTAATATAGTTCATATTATCTAAGACAATTCATTATTCATCCAGATTAAATGAATGAATTTGCTAGTCTTCTAAGATTCTTAAAGAAAAAATATCTAATTATCTTATTTGCATGAGTGAAAGAATGATTGAGTCACGACAATACTAAAGGTAGGGTATCATGTCGACTTAACATAATTGGAAGTCTAGAATAAAATTTTATTTAGAGATATAAAATTGAAATGAAATAAATTTCTTTGACAAGATGCACTTATATCGAAAGTGGAATTTTTCAACACGAATTTAATTTAATCGGCTTATATATATCTATAAGATACAAGTTGAGAAACACAAAATTGATAAATAATTTTATATGACCAATTAAATGAGAAAAAAACATAAAGTCACCAGTAAAGTTGTCTCGTATTTGCATAAAGACACCTTAACTTTGGAAGTGTCCTATCACTCCACAGAACTATTTAATATCTTTGTAAATGGGCCATTTTGACCCATTTCCTCGTCTGGGTTGTTACCACGCACATGAGGCAGTGTTTTCACTGTCATTAACCAGCTATAAAGTGACACGTATTGTTTTATTTCTTTATTAATAATTATTTAATTAATTTACATCATCTTCCCCAAATTTAAAGAGAAAAGAGTCGTTGGTAGGTCTAAAATCGATTTCAACTTTTTTTTCCAAAGCAAGCTCAAAGTTGGTGCTCTCTCTTTGAAAAATTCATTCTTTTCCATTATCTTCTTCACCCAAATTCAAAAACCCAATTACCTTTTCTTCATCTTCTTCAACATAGAAGATCCATTTACTTCATCCATTTTTATCACTTTTTTTCTCGTCTCTTGCTTTTCTTTGTTTCTTTTTCTTCTTTTATCCTCTTTTTTTTTTTTAAAAAAAAAAACAAATGTGAACTCCATTATTCGATTGATTAGAGAGTACTATGAAACTCCATTTTTATTCTTATTTTTGGAAAAAATAAAAATAAAGCTAATAAAAATAGATAAAATGAAAATGAAACTAAAAATGAAAAATTAAAAGAATTTAATACGTGGCAAACAACAATTGATGCGTGATTGCACTTCTTTTCTTGCAATTGAGGTTGGGTGAAAAGTAGGATATTTATAACACTCTTAAATTGTTCAATGGGAAAATAGGACACCTACAAAGTTAATGTGTCTTTTTGAAAATTCGAGACAACTTCAGTGGTGACTTTATGTTTTTTCTCCCAATTAAATAGAAAACTTTAATGAATTTCTCTAGTGTTTTATTTACTAGTGTCGAGATATAAATAAAATGATAATGCTATAATTATTAATGTGTCGCCAAGACTTAAGCGTAATTTCTATAGAGTGGTGGTTAGATTAGATATTGTATAGAGCACAAAGTAATTAGCAAGACAAAAAGGCCTACATTTAGAAGATAAATGTAGCGAAGATAAGGATACTTAAATAGATGTGTGAGCATATTAGAAGAGATATATGATTAAGAATGGAGCTATATGGAGTATGGAAAGAGTGACCTCCGTGGCAATTAAGATGAGAGAAACATGACTGAGATGGTTTGGGCATGTTAAGAGGAGGTGTGCAAATGCACCAGTTAGGATGTGTGAGAGGTTGACTATAGTAAGAGTTAGAAGAGATAGAGGTATCCCGTGGAATTAGTCGAGGTGCGCAAAAGTTGGCTCTGACACCACAGTCATTAATTTTCTTAAGAGGTATCTCATAGAATTAGTCGAGGTGCACGAAAGTTGAATCTGACACCACTGTCATCAATATTTTTTTTAGAGGCATGTCAAAAAAGAATAGGGGTGGGATGATGTATGATTAAATAAGATATGACACAACTTCAATTCATTGAGGACACGATCTTAAATAGGAAGATACGAGGTTGAATATTAGGTTAGAAGTTAGTAGTTAGCTTAGGTGGGAGAGGTAGGAGGCTAGCCTCATATCTTTTTCTCCTTATTAGTAGTAATATTTAGTAATCGCATAATTCGTATTCTTTGCTTAGTTTTTACTATATGTTGCTTCATTTGTTTTGTATCTTGATATCTTGTTGTCATCTTTTCTTTTCTGCAATCATTTTATGAATAATTCCTCTTTTAAGCTGGGTGTCTATTAAAAACAACATTTCTATCCTATAAAGATAGAAATAACCCTTCTCAGATTTCATTTATGAAATTACACTAAATATATTTATGTTGTCCTAGATCTCTTTGCTCCAAATTTAAGTTTTTTTAAAAAAATAAATAAATAATTTGCAAAACAAATAACCCCACATATCTTATCCAATAGTTGGGATAAGAGAGTATTGCTTTCTTTTCTTGAACATATCATCTCTTTCTATTTATGCAAATTTGTAAACATTAATTAAGCAGAAAAAAAAGGGGGAAATGTTCGAACACATAACAGCAAGTGAAATAGCAGGATTTGGAGTGGGTGGTTTACTACTTGCTGCCACCATTTATGCTCCCAAAATTGATTCCTTCATCTCTACTTCTCAACGCAGGTACTATGCACTATAACTACTTATTTCTTGTTTTTGCCTTTTTGGGTTTTGCCTTGTATATTTATCCATGTCAATGAATTACGATTTGAGTAAATTAATACCAATGATTGAATCTTTACGCATTAATAGTACTCTAAATTACCTAATGTGTGGATTAAGCACACGTCATGGATTCAAATCCTGACAAAAGACTACTGATACTCCCTTCATTTCAAAATAAGTGATGTTTTTAGTTTGAGCATACACCTTAATTATAAAACTACTCATTCCTAAAATGTACTAAGTATTTACTAACTTTACTAGGGATAAGGTACAAGTATCCCTAGACTATGACATAAATCGCACAGATATACATAACTAAACTAAGGTCCTATTAACCATGAACCCATTTTTTTTTTGTAATTTTGTGCACGTTTTTGGCTTACCTGACATCCAAATATCTCTTACGGTGTGAAGTCATGGAGCATACCACGTAAGCCAAAAGGTGTACAAAATTACAAAAAAAAAAATGAGTTTCGGGTAATATGACCGTAGTTTAGTTAAGGTGAGTCTCTGAGATTTCGCTCATAGTCTAGGGGTACTTGTGCCTTATCCAACATTACTAACATATCTTGAAAAAGATTAGCTCTTTAGTAGTTTCATGGTCATGGAAAAGGGTAAAATGAAAGAACATTAGTAATATTACAACTTATTTTGAAATGGAGGGGAGAACTTTAGAGGGACAGATCAGTTATTCACCGAGTTTCGAACAGTGTGCCACTTCATCACTACTTTAAATGTGGTTTGAATATTGGTGCATACAACTTAAACTCAACTAATTATAGTTCATAGCTCTTATTGATCATCAAGAACCCAACTGCTTTTTTATTTCAGTGTTAATACATAATGGTTTTTCCTATGAGCAGTTCACTGGGAATGTGCAAAAAATGTGGAGATTTGAGACTGATAGCATGTTCAAGTTGCAAAGGATCTGGTACAATTAAAGGAGGAGCATTCAATTTCATTCTTTTGGAGGAAAAATCAAAAGTAGGATCCTCTTCTTCTTGTACGAAATGTCGAGCTAGAGGACACTTTCAGTGCCCTGAGTGTTCTAAACTTAGTCAGGCTTGATCTACTTTACACTATACAAGCTTATTATATTCAAAATAGTTGTCGATGCTGCTTTTGCTAAAGAATTGCTTAGAATCTGTCGAAATTTGATCATACACGAAAGTTATTCTGGAAATGTTATCTACTATTATATGAAATTTCATGATAATTCTGATTCCTCTGTGGATCTACTTTGCAATGGATCTCGATAGGTTTGTTGGTTCACAGACATATTATAATGTACGATTTGGTTGTTTATTTTAGAATTTGGATGTATAGTGAATTGAATTTGACATAGAGAAATCAAACACATGATTAATACTGCTGAGATTTGGGGAGCAATACGTATAGTCTCACCATTTCCATGACATATTTTTAAGGGGTCAATTTACAGAAATTAGGCAATTTTCTCAGTTTTATGTGTGTGTTATCCCATGAATATTTGGTTGATATGACTACCAGTCAATTTTTGGTAGAACCATTACGGAACTCAAAGTAAGGAGTTGGGGGAGTAGTACGTATAGTCTCAGCATGAGCCACAACATATTTTTTACATTTGGGGGTCAACTTACAGAAATTAGGCAATATTCTGAATTTTTGGTGATATGGTTTTCGATCAATTTTTTTTGGCAAACCTTTACGGAACCCTCCATAGGGAGTTGGGGGAGAGGTATGTGAAGTCGAACCATTTTTCGGACATATTTTGGGCATTTAGGAGTCATTTTTATAAGAATTAGGCGATTTTCTTAGTTTTTCGTGTGTGTTAGCTCATAAATATTTGGTGATATGACTTCTAAAACGATTTTTTTTCGAAACCTTTACAAAACCCTCCGTAGGGAGTTGGGGGGAGCAATACGTGAAACCAAAACATTTTTCGGACATATATTGGGCATTTAGGAGCAATTTTACAGAAATTAGGTGATTTTCTCAGTTCTTCGTGTGTGTTAGCCCATTAATATCCTAGGGAAATGGCTTCCGGACGGCTTTTTTGCCAAACCTTTACGGAAACCTCCGTAGGAAGTTGGGAGAGCAATACGTAGTCTCACCATGATCCACGATATGTTATTGACATTTGGGAGCCAACTTAAAGAAATTGTGCAATTTTTTCGGTTTTTCGTCTATGGCATAAGGCTATCACTCAACATAGCAGAAAACAAGCCCAAACAATCCAAATACTTGTCGTTCATTATAAATCAGGCTATCATCGAGTTCCAATTTCTTGTTTCCATTTGATTGAACAAGTCAAGCGCCATCCTATTGCAACACCAACTTCACCACACTTGAAATACTCAAATGGCTAGCCAACCCATGAATCATATTGCTTGATTAATATGTTAAGAGCATTTTTAGTGCAACATAGTATGTTTACTTTGTTATGAATGGGATTATACCTTAAAGTTGGTGTTAGATTTAAATCTACAACACTTAAAATCAATCAGAAGCTCAGATTGAAACTAATATATATATAGATATATCAAGGCACCTCTATATAGCTTTCTATTCCTTCTGTGTTCTGCATAATCAGTAGCCCAGATTGGTTAAGGCACCTCTATGGCTCAAGTTACTCAACATATAATTTACATTGCATTCCTTCCTACCTAACCTAATATTTTTAATGTAAATTACAATGCATTTTGTGGCTGTTTGATATTCTCACAATTCTTTACCAAATCAGTATATCCATCAGCTGAAGCTATGGCAAACTCTGTCAGTGAGGTCAGAGCAACTGACATTCCTGCACATAGCACTCTAATGGCAACCTCAGCCATCTTTTCTGCTGTCATTATGTCCTCATCAAGCTGTCCAACTTCCACGATATCCATGTTCCCATCAGATTCTCCGCCGAGACTCTTTGACCCACCAGGAGTCCGGCGGGAATCTTCCTTTAGTTGTTGTGCATAGAGTGAGCCTACTCCTGCTGCAAAAAAATCTAGTCCTTCAAGCACTGGTGTCTCCTGGATGGAGTCTAATAACCTGGACCACTGGATGCAAATGCTGAATATTGGTGGAGCTCCCGTGGAACGACGAGGAGAGAAGGGAAATTTTGATGTGTCAGAATCTGAACGAGCACAGCGCAAAAGCCAGCTTGCTAAAGCATGCAAGTATGATCGTTGAGAAACGATCCATGACTCGAAACAGGCTCTCCAATTTCTGAGCTCCATCTCAAGGTTAGCAGCAGAACGGGCTAGCCTATGAGGCTCAGAAGGTGACATGACTGTGTACTTCCTTATACCGGACTTCTTTGAAGGTGTGCCAGCTAGTAAGAGCTTGGCTTCATCTAGAGTATGCTTTTGCATTTGGTGGCACTCTGTCATAACCTTCCACATTCTTCCTAACCTGTCATCAAAGGAGCTATGTTGTAAGTTTTTAGTACATAGCAGCAAATAACATTTAATAGCAGAAGAAACCTAACTTCGATCATTGAATTTTAATTAGCAACTGTATTGATGTCAAAGTTTAGCTCCAATAATTGACTAACCAAACCAAATTGAGAAAGTTGGGGGACATCAAAAGAACAGAGTCTCTGAAGCTCTAAATAACTAAATGTGCAAAAACCAAGACCTTAGGGATCCTTCTGGAAAATTTGATATGAAAGAAATAAACATAGTTGATATGCTGTAAATAATTCTAGTAGACAGCTAGGGGTGGATTAAATGGATAAAATTTACCGTTATTCGCTCAATTCAGATGTCCGTTCATTTGAGAAGTTGGTCAAATATGTATCAACCCATATTATTTACATCATAAAATAAGGAAACCCATGGGTATCCACCAATTGCACTCCTTTAAAGTATGAAAGGGTGTAGTAACCTCAAAAAAATATACTTATTAAGGGTGTGTTTGGTATGAAGGAGAACATTTTATGAAAAAAAAATTCAATTTTCTCATATACTTGGTTGACTGAAATGTTTTGAAAAATATTTTTAAAATGGAATTACTTTCCTCTAAATTTAAGAAAAATGACTTTTGTATATAAAGTAAAACATTTCTTTAAAAACTATTTCAACCTCACCACCCAAAAATGGGTACGCAGCACCCGACTACGACCTCCATACAGGACATGTATCTCGAACCTAATTTTGGACCCGACTCCCAAGCTCGACCTGAGACCCAACACCAGCCGCACCTTGGCGTGGGACCCGAATCCCGACCCCAAGTTGAGACTTGATCCAGGACCTAGCTCCTGAATCTCGATCACGACCTGAGACCTAACCTGGGACTCGACTCCTGACCATAGACCCGAATCCCAGCCCAGAGTCGAGACCTAACACCCGATTGAACCCTTTCTTGGGACCCGAATCCCGACCCGGAGGTTAGACCCGATCCTGGACCTAGCTCCCAAATCTCAACCACGACTTGAGACCCGACCCACGACCTAACTCCCTGACCTGGGACCCGACTCCTGACCATAGACCTGAATCCCAACCTAGAGTCGAGATCCGACTCTTAACCCATGACCTAACTCCTTGACCATAGACCTGAACCCCAACCTAAAGTCGAGACCTAGCACCAGATTAGACCCTGACCTGAGACCCGAATCCCGACCCCAAGTTGAGTGGGAATCCAAGACCTAGCTCCCGATTTTCAACCACGACTTAAGACCCGACCCGAGACTAATTCCCTGACTTGGGACCCGAATCCCAACCCAAAATCGAGACCCAACTCTTGTCCTAAGACCTAACTCTTTGACTCCTGACCCTAAACCCGAAGCTCAACCTCGAGTCAAGACCCAGGACCTAACTCCCCAACTCCTAACCCTAGACCCGAACCTTAACCCTGAGTCGAGATCCGAATCCCGACCCCAAGTTGAGTGGGAATCCAAGACCTAGCTCCCGAATTTCAACCACGACTTAAGACCCGACCCAAGACCTAATTCCCTGACCTGGGACCCAAATCCCAACCCAAAGTCGGGACCCAACTCTTGTCCTAGGACCTAACTCTTTGACTCCTGACCCTAAACCCGAAGCTCAACCTCGAGTCAAGACCCATGACCTAACTCCCCAACTCCTAACCCTAGACCCGAACCTTAACCTTGAGTCAACACTCAACTCTCGACCCGGGACGTAATTCTCCGACTCCTGACCCTAGACCTAAATCCCGACTTTTGATCCTAGACCCGAGGGCCGAATCCCAACCCAAAGTCGAGACCCAACTCTTGTCCTAGGACCTAACTCTTTGACTCCTGACCCTAAACCCGAAGCTCAACCTCGAGTCAAGACCCAGGACCTAACTCCCTAACTCCTAACCCTAAACCCAAACCTTAACCTTGAGTCGAGACTCAACTCTCGACCCGAGACGTAATTCTCCGATTTCTGACCCTAGACCCAAATCCCAACTCGGGACCTAAATCCCGACTCTTGATCTTAGACTCGAGGGTCGAATCCCAACCACGAGTCAACCTTACTCTTGACTCAGGACCTAACTCCTCAACTTTTGACCCTATACTCGAATCCCAACCACGAGTCAACCTTATTCTTGACTCAAGACCTAACTCCTCAACTTTTGACCCTATACTCGAATCCCAACCCTGAGTTAAGACCCGAGAACCCTTTGAGATTCTCAACTCGAATCCAACCCTCAATTTGAGACTTGACTCTCAACCTAGGACCTAACTCTTAACCCTAGACCAAAATCCCAACCTCACACCGAGACTCGACTCTCAAGCTGGAGCCTCACTACCTGACTCCTGAACCTAGACCTAAATCCCAATACCGAGTTGAGACCTAACTCTCATCCAGGACCTAACTCCCCGACTCTTGACCATATACCCAAATCCCAACCTCAAGTCGAGATCTAACTCTCAACTTGGGACCTAACTACCCGACTCTTGATCAAGACCTGAATCCCAACCCCAAGTCGAGACCCAACTCTCAACTCAGGACCTAACTCCTCTCCCCGACTCCAGGACCTAACTCTTTGACTCCTGACCCTATACCCGAATCTCAGCCTAAAACCTAACTCATCGTCTCTTAACCGTGACTTACGACCCAACTCTCGACCCCGACCTGGGACCCGACATCCAACCTCGAACTGGGATAATTATCCCAACCTTGACATGAGACCCGAAATCCAACTCCCGACCTTATACCTTGACTCTACCCTAGACCTAATTCCTGGCACCTGACCCTAACCTGACTCCTCACGCCGACCCTGACATGAGACCTAATACCCAACTCCAACCCTATACCTAACCCTCAACTCCGGACCCTATACCTAATTTTTGACTCCTTTCCCTAGACCCAACTCCCTACTACAAACCTTGATCTAGGACCTGACTCTGACTCCTCACATTGACCCGTCACCCAACTTCCAATGCCAACCTGGGACCCAATCCTGACCCCAACTTTCGACCTTTGATTGGGGACTCAATTCTCAACCTCGACCCAGGACCTGACACCCGACCCTGATCTCTCGGACCCGACTCCCTACCACGTTTTGAGACCTAACTCCTAACCCTGATCCCCCATCCAGAACCCAACTTGGAACTCTCCGTGGAAAATATTTCCTTTCATATCAAACACACCCTAAAAAGAGAAAAAAAAAAAAAAAAGAAATGTTTGTCATCTCTTTTAACCAATTTTTATCCATATCAAATATGGGCGGGTCGTATACTTTATCCGTTCAAAATGTTTTACTTATGTCTTACTTGATTATATCATTAAAGGAACTTCTCAAGTTCTCTTTTAAATCTTTTTTGGTAACAAATATATACAATTAAATTATGCGAGCAGATTATGCGTACATACATACATGTGTATGTATTATGTATGGATATGGGGGAAGCTTCAATAACATGACAGTTTGAGCAAATAAATCATAGCACTGGAATGGTTGGCAAGTATAGATAGCTGAAGAACAGTAAGAGGGATATCATAAACATACCCTTGCACTAATTCTAAAAGCTGAGGTTGCAATTCTTCATCCCTTAAAGTTTCAATCCTTCTTGAGATAGATTCAACAGAGTGGATTGAAACCTTTATCTGAGTGTCCAGATTCCTAATGGCTGCTCTCGTTTTATCCACAGACGAAGGGTCTGCTCCATTCACATCTAGATTTCTGAGTTGAGCCAATTTTTTCTCATACGCTAGCCGGATCCGCTCACCTGCCTATCAAACATTATAATAGTGAATAACTGATGTTCACGACAACATCTTAGAGTAATTAGGTTAACAGGAAAATGTTACTTAAGAGAAACATGTTTGGAGGTCAGATAAATTAAAAGAAATTTTAAGCAATAATTTTGTTTTATCCATACATGCATGTCTTGCCATTTTCCTGTTATTTCTGGAATGAACAATAATTTTTATCCTTCTTGCTCAAGAATCACATTTGAATTCATTCTACTTTCAGCAGGTAATAAATGGAATTCATGCATCCCTTTCATTTTATATATACATGCATGTCTTGCATTTTCCTGTTATTTCTGGAATGAACAGTGATAATTCTTCTTCTTGCTCAAGAGTCATATTTGAATTCTTCTCTTTCCAACAGTTTAGTGTTTCGTCCTACTTTTAGACAAACTAGTCGAAATTGATTTATATCTTAAATTTTCTTTAAGAAGCAGAAGCATACCCTGACTTCCTCGTATAGTTTTTTCTCCCAGGCATATAATCTATCCAAGGTTGATTGATGACTGCTTGAGAGCACGCTAGATTCATCGGATAAGTCACTACTGCTCTGATAACCTTCATCTCTTAAAGTTGAAGGATTAATCAAAAATCTCGACGAGGATGATCTTGATGATCCTGAGCGAAACAGAGCTACTGGATTCAACATTTTCATCGCTGCAAATAAAATAAGAAGATAAGCATCCAAACATAAATAATTCAAAACTTTGACCAAATAACATGGCAACAATCCTTTGAATGACAAATCTGGAGGTGTTAGGATTAATTGATGACAATCAGAAAAATAAGCATTTGCTCACTTCTTTAACAGAAAAAATGGCACTGCTTCTAGTTGACTTCTATGTCATTTGCATGAGAAAATGGCATAAAGAAGCTTTCATAGGAAGCACATCACTTCGGAATAACATTGAGCTTCAAAGTGAAAAAACAACTCTTCTTATTAGATTGTTCCTGCTCAAAGAACCTTGGTTTCTTCTAACGATGCGACTGTATACTGTTTGAAGCTTGCCATTTCTCCCGTAATATATCAGTTACTTTTGGCAATAGACCTTAAAGAACGGTCCAGATTAGAAGCAAGAAAAAAAGTAGCATTTTCCATGCTACTAGGAACATGCAAGGACCTAGCTCTTGGATCTTGAACAGGCTAAAATAATGTGACTTCTACTTCCACTGCATACATATTTGACTTAGGGTGCACAGTCATGAAGAACAAGAAAAACAGAAAAGTGTTGTGAAGCATTTTATGTAAACACCTTACCTGACTGATCACTCGATTGCAATGAGTACTGAGCCCTGATAGCTTCTAACACAGTTGACACCTCTTTAGCAGAATTACAAGCAATCATAAACTGACTTTCAAGATCCTTAATAACTTCTGACATGCTTGTAGGCCTTCTATTTACATAAACAGTAAATCCAGGTGTTTCTTCTTTTGCTTCAGGATCAGCAACTGCTGTCTCCTTATTGCTGAGTTGCCCTACATTCTGAGTCTTTGCCACTGTTGTGGTTTGGTTGGGCTTAGATAGTAATTCTTGAATATGGGGAACATTTTCATGTTCATCATCGGTTTCTTCCTCATCGCTATCATCATCATCATCATCGTCATCGTCATCGTCGACATCTTCCACCATAACTTCATCTTTATCACAACTGTGAACTCCTTTGGTCCGATCCTCTTTCACATCCTCTCCATGATCAGTTTCTTCTACCTCTGTTTCCTCTTCTAGTTCAGGAATCCCTTCTTGCTCCCTAACTTGTCTTAGCCCATCATTGTCATCGTCGAGAATTGTCTGCTCAAGGTTGTTGTTTCTCGTAGGATAACCATAATAATCAAGTGAAGAAAATGGATTCCAGAAAAAATCCCACTGTGATGTTTGTGGTGAAGGGGGAGGCAAATTAGGCCTGTTGTTGGGGGAATATTGAAAAATCGAAGGGTTCATCGGTGAGGATTGCATAGAAAAGAAACTATCCATCCCATATTGATGCACTGGGGAGTAAGCCTGGATTCTAACTGTTTCAGGTGACCGAGGTCTTTCTTCAACAGAAACAGCAGGATTCCCACCTGACCTAAGATAATTTATTTTTATAGTAGATTTGGGTTTTGGTTCAGGCTTCAAGTGTGTTATGGAAAAGGATTTTGGTTCTATGGAGATGAAACCAGGACTTACTTTCTTAACAGGTGTAAAGGGTGGAGTTTTAAAAGAATCCAGCAAAAATTCACGAGGTTCATCGACTTCAACATAATCTCGAAGAGCAGCTGAAACTCTTTCCATGGCATGGATATAAGCCAAGTGTCCAGAAGCAAATCGCATCCTCTGTTCCACTGCTTGTTTAATGAACTTCTTTCGATCTTTACAAAGTTGAACAGCTTCTTCATCATCCAACTTGGATGAAGAACATCCCATCTCTCTCAAAATTAACTTTATCTCTCTTCTCTTCTAAAAGCCTACGAATTTTTCAGGCCCGAATCAAAACAGGATAGGAGATTAAGTCCTCTTAATATGGTCACCAAATTCATATGGAAACCAGCAAACTGTTCAAAACAAGAAAGCGAGTTTCAGAATTTACATTTTCAGATAGAATCAAAAGAAATATAACCAACAAGAAAAGAAACAAACAAGAAGCTATTCTATACATAAATTATTGGAAACAATGGCATATTTAGGTTCTTTGCCTTGTTAATAAGCCATAAGAATAAAGAAAACTTGAAAGCACTTGCAATAGCTTGGTCTCAACAAATAGAATTGCTTCATCTCCAAGAGATCAAGATCATATCAGGAAAAATGTTGAATTTTATATCCAAAAAACCGTTAACAATTAAGGATATATTTCCACGCATTCAGGTAAGAGCACATCAAGTTCCAAAAAATCGATAAATTCGTACTTATCAGCAACTAAAGAACAAAATTATGTAAGCAGTTTACCATCCTTATCTGCTTGAAAAGGCAATAACAATTTACAGAAGATCATTAGCAAAAAAATAAGAACAAATTTAGCAAAGATTTTGAGCAGCTTACTACTACTCCACAAGCCAGTAAAACTGATGAACCGAAAAAGGAAAAAAAGAAGGGTTCTTAAGGAAAAGTATGGAGATTAAATAATCTAAATTACCTATTAATTCCAAAAACTAAAAACTGAGTTTGCAATGCACCCTCACACGTTAAAGCAAAAATAGCAAGTGGATTCAGTACATTCAGCTAATAAATCACAAAAAAATAGCAACCCATTTTAATATTTCCCAAATTAGCCACAAAAATCTTCGAATAAACACAAAGAATCCCACAAAAATGTTAACATTTCCTTTAAGAAATTAACAATAAAGGGCTAAAATCTTGAAGCAGAAGAAAAGTGAATCAACGAAGCTCACACAAAAACTGAACTTGCTTTCATGATTTTCTCACTCCCTGACAACAAACAAACCCATTTTCCGAACAAACAAAATGAAGATAACACAGAAGAATTGTACATGATAAGAAAAATCCGTACCTGGCAATAAGAAGATGAAGAAGAAAGAATAACCCAAGTGGGAATTTGTGATCAATGCTAAGTGTGTGACTGCGTGAGAGAGAGAAAGAAAGAAGGAAAAAAACAAAGAGACGTTGTGGGGGTTAGAGAGAGAAAGCAACGGTCAAAACAGATTTAAAGTGAAGAAAAAAAGCAAAACCCATAAAAGAAGAAGAATAGTAGCACCGAAAAGCAAAAAATAAGGTAAAGTAAGAATATGGTGAAGTTTCAGAATATTTGACGCTTTTATACTTACTGCCATTCATCTTCTCTTTATTTACGCAAATACCACTCATTCTAAAAAAATTCATACTGTAATAACTTTTCAGTTAATATTTTGATCTAAAATTATCTTTGTCGTCAATTGTTTGATCCAAAAATATCTCTAGTGTATGATTGATAGCTAACTGGCTGAAGAGTTATATAAGAATACCATTATTTGAAGAGAGTAGATTTATAAATTTTTACTAATTGCGATTATGATTTAAATGATGGTCCCTAAATAGAATATATATGTACACTTTGGCATGACTAGAGTGGTGGTACATGAATAATTTGAACTAAATTTAAGTGAAGTAAAATAAATTGAGTTTAATAAATGAAAACTATTTAAAGTTATCGGCTAAGATGTACTAATGTACTCATATGCTTTTGCTTGTTGGCCATACTGTTCATATGATTTTTGACACTTGTTATTATTTTATTTTATTTTATTTTTTTACTTTTTCCCCTTCTTTTTGGTGTTCATAAATTTCATAATATCTGTATGATTTGTTGTGTGTGACTAGATATGACTTCTCTTCCAACTTTTTTTTTATATATATTTCTCCCTATATTATTAAATTTGGATTAATATTTATTCTATTAAATTGTTGACACTATGATCAAGTTTTTGAAATATATATAAAAATAATGATGAACATGTGTAGAGAATAGAGATAATTGATATTTTTCAATAGTTATATAAGTACTTTTTTTTATATCCAAACATCTTAAATTCTTAATGCATGATATATTATGTGAAACTGTGGAATTACAAAATTAAAAAAGGAGAAAAAAGAATAATAGAACAAAAAAAAAAACATAGGAAAAATAATTAAATCTTAGTTATTTTCAGGTAATTTATTTAGTTCACTCATTGCTATGAAAAATTAATTAATTTCAAATCAATAACTTGAACCTCTTTTTGTAAAGCTCGTTAGTTATTGTTTTTATTCATTTTCAAAAGATGGTGTTCACATATAAACTTGTTCGAAAGGTTCTCGATAATAATCACCATTTTATTATGAGTTTTAGTAGGCATTTGGTCATAAATAATTTAAAATAATTTTTTATGCTATTTAAAATTTGTGGAGTTAAAATTAAAGATGAAATTCATGTGTTTGATTTTAGAAAGAATATTTGAATAGGAATCATATTCCTCTTCATTCCTTCATTTACCACTAGCTGGTTGGAGATACAATTATAAAGGTCTTAAATTTTGTATTAAAAAATAGTTGGTTCATAGGCAAATTATTTATGTAATATATAATTAATATGATGTTTGGTTTTATTTTATGCATGATAGAGAAGAAGGAAAAATCAGTACATAAATAACTAAATCTTACATAAAATAATACAGATTTTCTCATAACTAATACTTTATATAATTCTAATCAACTATTAAAGACATATAGGATTGAAGTGGAGTTGTAACTCTTGTAAGTACTTTTTCACTCTTATTTAATTTTGAATTCGAGTCCTATTAAATATAAAATTATTTTTATTAGGAAACAATATTACTTTCAATTTGCGACATAAATAAATTTAATCGTGTCTCAGTTCAAATATTAAACGTCCAACGAAAAGTCTCAAATAAATAAATTAATAGGTGATACTCGAGCATAACACCTTTTCATAGTATGAACTAAACTTCTACTTTTTGAATTTCCCCTTTTTTTTTATTCTTAATGTGTTTGCTATATCATTTTAAAATATATTTTTAAAAGAATAAAACGTGATCTTATCTCCCCTTAGTGCTAATGAACTAGGATGACAACCACTTCTCTCGTAAGACTTATAAGTACTCTTTCAGTTTTAATCAATTTTAAAGATGAAGTATAGTAAAAAAATTAAAATAGATAGTTAATTTTTTAACACAAACTTATATCGAAATAATAAGGAATGTATCATATCATATCATATCATATTTTATTGTGATGATTGAATATCGAAAGAGCAGAGAAATAATATTTCAACCACCAACTAGTGCTTAATATTAACTCATCATATAATTTTAATATTAATCATAATCGTTTTTAACTCACTAAATATTTTTTTTTAAAACACTATGTCTAATTAATAACCTCTAAAATAAAATAAAATTATTATATATGAGTCGATCCTGAACTCAAGTAAATAAATAACAGATTAACCTTTTCCTTTTTCGTAA
Source organism: Solanum verrucosum (assembly GCF_900185275.1). Classification (NCBI taxonomy): domain Eukaryota; kingdom Viridiplantae; phylum Streptophyta; class Magnoliopsida; order Solanales; family Solanaceae; genus Solanum; species Solanum verrucosum. Next base: position 1,346,006 of record NW_026020399.1, read on the forward strand.
ATGAACCTAACCTATAAACAATTGTAATACATTTGTTTACTGTATTAACATCTTATTATTTCCAATATATAAATTGAAATCACGTAATTAAAAAAATGATAGGAACATTATCATAGCTTACTCCTAAAAAGAAAGAAAACTATTTTGAAGAAAACAAAAACAAAAAAAAAGTTGCCCAATAAAGCAAAAAAGATAAAGCAAAACCAGCTTTAATTAATACCACCACCGGGATGCCTCGAAATAAGTTGCGATGAAAATGCCACTCTTTCTTTACAAAATTTCAATAATGCCATTGCCTTTAGATGATGATCAATTTTGAAATTCAATTACTTCATCATTAGTTCTAATTTCTAACTTATATATACGTTAATTAATAATTTCCATTTTGACGAAGATAATATGGGACAAAACAAAGTCATTATGAAAAAACATAATCGTACAATTTTTCCACTTACTCATATTCCAAGGAAATTGCCTCTCTTATTCTATATTGTGGGACATAAACGTCCTTTTCTTATTTAATTTACGTGCTTTAATTCATATTTGTCTTTTTAAGGTTATATATATTCCTATGAATAATTATATATATTATTGTTACGAGAGAGGTAATCGTTATATTATGAGTATCAAAATCAAGCTCAATCAATTCAATTTACTCGATTCTTCAAATATGATTTGGTTAAAATTCGCTTATTTATCAGCTCAATCTATTTTAACTCAATTCAGTTCAGTCCATTAAGATTTAGATTGATATGTAATCTAAATTGATTTATGAAATTTTTTATCAAAATATTTTTTTCATTTGATATGTTATATATGGTATAAAAAACAAAAAAAAAAAAGTTATAAACTTTACTTATTTGATGTATAAGAAATTAGGGCAATTTGATAATTTTCACAATTTAGGATTTTTTTACGATTAAAAAATACAACTTAAAAATCCATATGCATATCCAAACAAGCTTCAACTTCATTTCATATAATTTCATATTATGATTTTAAATTATAATTTTATATCACGTGGTCATTTTTATTGTTTTGTGACACTCTGCAGTTAAAGTTAAATGATATAATTTTTTATTAATATTTTAAAATATATTTTTAATCATATTTGATATGAAAAAAATATTATTTATAATACTTTTTGAATATTCTAAATATTTAAATTTTAATTTTAAATATTAAATTAATTTAATTTAATTTAATTTAAAATTAATAAAATTAATTCTTCAAAATGAAACGCGACAACTATATTAGAATATAAGAAAGTATTTACTTACTTTACTTTTTCACGATCCAATTTTTTAAAATTAAAACTAATCGGATCAAATCTTGAGAAGGACAAAATATTACTCTTATTAAAAAAATGAATGCCGCTGTTAGTCTTTAAATTAAATTAATTGTTGTCTATTTGATGTCAAAATAAAAAATAATGCAAATATTTGACTTTGGGGTAAAAGCTCCATTATTATTATTATTATTTGTATTTTTCTTGTCTGGCTGCTTCTCCTAATTGTCATACAGCCAAAGAATAAGACAATATTATTATAACGGGTGGGACGATGTTCAAAATTTACTTTCTCATCTGACCCAAATGCCCAGGAAATAGGTTATGCTGAAAGTACATTACATATTAATTAAAATTTTAAAAATAATAAATATTTATTTGATCCATGAAATAATTTGATCCTTTCAATCCGTTCTAAGTCTGGATGAGTTATTGACTTACTCATTTATTAGCTCAATTCATTTCAATCCAACATATTTTAGCTCATTAAAAGTTGAGTTGAAATGTAGATTGTCTAATGAGAAATATTGTTAAAATACTTTAAAATGACACAATAAAGAAAAATAATAATTTGATTAGATACTTATAAACTTTTTCATAAAAGAATAAATAAAACAATTAAAACTTAGTAAAAAATAGATGGATTGAATTGTGATCCGTTACTGAACTTGTTTTGAGCCAAGTAAATTTGAATTGGATTGGATCTTTATCCTTTTTTTTATAAACCTATTCATAAGATTGTTTATGGTTATGCATAAAAAATCAAATCGAACCGCAATCCGAATTAAATCGATTAAAAAAATTGATATTTGATTTGATTTGGTTTTAAATTTTGAAAGCTGATATTATTTGGTATGATTTTGGTTTTACTAAAACAAAAACCGCAAAAATAATCAAATCGAACCGAGAAATTAGATATATAAATTTTATAATTATTTATATATTATTCATAAATAAAATATAAGTATTTTGTTAAATTTTAATTAACTTAAGTCTTTAACTTTATCATTTTTTAAGCCCAAATTTTATTCCAACTATTATAACCCTAAGTCCAAGTCCATCAAAATCCATTATTTTGGTATTTACCTACTCTACTTCACATAAATAGTCACATTTTCTCTTAATTGAATCACTTTGTTCGTGTAATAATAACTTTAGTATTGCTTAATTGAATCCATAATAGTTTTCGAATAGATTGTTCATGTATTAGGTGTATGTGTTTATCGAGATACGTATCAAAATATTTATTACTTTAGAACTGAAAATTAGAAAATTGAACCAAACCAAATCGACGGTTATTTTTTTCGTTTGATTTGATTTTAGAGATTTAAAAATCAATTAAATTGATTTGATTTTGATTTTAATTTTAACCAATAATCAATCCAAACCGAACCACAAACACCACTACCTATTCTAATTCATTATTTTGATCCAATCCGCTTAATTACTACCCCTAATTTTTATGCACCTCAACAAATTAGTATAACACAGGATTCTCATTTCACATGTTTATTTAAAGAATGCACAACTAGTCCTACATATTTATTCTTTAAAGTTAAGACTACAAATTCTTAATTCCCTTCACACGTGCATTTGATTCTTGACTGCATCTTGCGAAATTAATAATTAGTATCGAAATAAATTATTCTTCTCTTTTAATAGAATAGTAATGACGGAATAACTTATTCTGGATTAAAATAGGTTAAATGATAAAAGTGTCCCTTGAAATTCTTTTTATATTTCACTTTTCACATCTATGTATATTCACATTATTTTAATATTATGTATAATAACATTCACCACCTCTTATTTTTATGATTATTCTTTCATATTTTTTCATTAAAAAATTACACAATATAAATATAATTTTTACTTGTAAATTCATTTGACTAATCATTATGTTTGTTTGTATATTAATTTATCTACTGCTGAATTACATATTTTCTTAATTATATATTTAATCACTTGAAAGTTTATGTTTTATATATCACTAAAAATAAAGATAACTTTAATACTTTACAATTTAAGACTGATATGTGCTTAAATAAAATGACATAACTAATAATTCATCTTTTACTTTAACAAACTTAAGATGAAAGTTTTATTTTTAAGCAAAATAAGATGACCGTTTTATTTTAAATGCACACAATATAATCATTGGAATATACACACAAAAATATTTATGCTAAACAAGATGAAAGTTTTATATTAAGAATGAATAACTCAGCTTGCAAAGAAAATATAAAAAACAAATTAAGTGAAGGATATTTTTGTAAACAACCAACTTATTCTTATAATTTATGCAATGCATATTATATTGAATACAACAAACCAAACAATCAATAAGAAAATTAATAAGAAATAGTTTCAGCATAACTTATCCCAACATAATTTATTTCATCATAACTAATCTCAACATAACTTATATACAAACCAAAGATAAATTGTGTGTTGACTGCATATCTTTATTTAAAAAATAATAATAAAATATTTTTATTATATTTCTATTTAAATATAATAATTTTACATTTTAGAAAATGACTATAGTTGATAAAGGAAATTAGGAACGCGAAAAATATTCTTTTTTGAATATTTAAACTGGCAAATACAAATTAATAATGTTTATTTTTAATAAATTGGAGAAGTAAAATGAATGAGAAAGACCGAAAGTATTGATTTAAGTATTGGAAAACCCATTGTATAGAAAATCTATATGGTCGTAAATTTTAAACCATATTTTGAAGATTCATGTTCAAAATTTTGTTTGATCATAAATTTTGAATTACATTTTAAAGATTTGTGTTCAAAAATATGTTTGACCATAAATTTTGAATCAGAGTTTAAAAATTTATGTTTAAATTTATGTATGACTATAAATTTTGAATCAGAACTTGAAGATCTATGTTCAATATGTTTGACCATAAATTTTGAATTCGATTTTAAAGATTCATGTTCAAAAATCTATTTGACTATAAAGTTTGAATCAAATTTTGAAGATTTATGTTTAAAATTGTTTGACCATATCTATTGAATTAATTTTTAAAGGTTTTGACCATAAATTTTGAATTAGATTTTATATTTATGTTTAAAAATATGTTTGATCATAAATTTTGAATCAGATTTTCAAGACTTATGTTCAAAAATATATTTGACCATAAAGTTAAAATGACACTTACTTTAAAATATAATTTTTTTAAAAATAAAATAACACTTATTTTAGATTGAGGGGTATATTTTAAACTTCACTACTTCTTTAGAGATATAAATATTTATGAAAAGGTAAGTCAGAAAGTAATTGAAAATGGAAGGTGATAAGAACATTGACATATAGTTGCACTAACTAGATCAATTAGGATTAATAATTAATAACTTAATAGGTGGATTAAAGTAACTTAGTGAAGAAGGATGTCTTTCTGAATTAAAAAATACAAACTAGAAAAGGAAGATGCATCATTTTTGCATAATGGTTTGAGTTCACAATAGCTTTAAAAAGAAAAAGATATTGTAAATTGTGGAAAAGAAAAAAAAAACATATCTAAAGTTTTATTTGTTTTTTCTCTATTCAACTTTTTAGTACTTGTAATATAGGAAAAGATTAGCAGGAAACACATCTAATTGCATATGATTAAGGATCATTACTTACTGATTTTTTTCTTAATTAATTAACACAAGTAAATGCTTGGAATAATTAAAAATGCAATTCTCCCCAAGTGTTCCCAAATTCAAAAAATAATAACCTATCTTTTTTGTTCTGTGCGCACAGCTCCTTATTAATATTACAAAATTATTATATTTTATATATGCATAAACTATTTGATTAATTTTTTTTCATTTTACTCTTAATAACATATTTTTATAACCAAATAAATAAAATGAAAAATTTAAACATCACAAGTTCGGATTATTTTTAAAAAAAATTATTTCTTATACTCCATATGTCAATGTTGAGGCTTAATGAGAACAATAAAGAGAAGGAGGAGGATTTCTCATTTTTCTTTTTATCTTCTCCGTACTTGTCAATGAAGCATGAAAATAAAATTCTAATTTCTTATAAAGTAACATTTCATTGGAATTCCCAATTTTTTGATTGCTTCATCAACTAATCAATTATTATTCCTATGATTTTCATGTAAGATATATATCATTAAATTGAGTTTAATCATTAAGGAGCTAATTAATATTAAATATTAGCTAAAATTTATGAAGTAATATTTAAGACAATTAAACAACTCCCACTTCAATAAAAAGTCTTACCAAGTGACTATTTCATAATTGAGAGGTCTTCATATCTATAAAAAAAATGTCTAAGAAACATAATATGTCAACATAATTAATCACCGTGACATATGTCATATTGCACGATACATGATGAACAAGTATCATATATGTGTAAGAGGAGTTACATGTATGAGTTATGTCAAGCATATATAAGAATTGTCATAGCCATTTTGAAACATGTCAAATATGCTAGAAATGTGTCATACCTTATGACACATGTCGTGTTTGTGTCACACTTGTATAATTCTTTCTTATATAATTATCTCATTATGACTTCATAGTTATACATGAAGAAATTAATATCTCAACTATATATACGACGATTCTGTGTGTAATAAGATTATAAAGACCTTAAAAAATAATACTCTTTAAACAGTAATTCATGACATTCTCATCAAATAACGTGAGAAAGAATGCAGTGCAAGCGAGAAAAATCAGTTTCTCCTAAAAATTTAATCACTTTTGCTAAAGATAATTCAAGAACACGTCATGAATTTAAATATATTTTTTGAATTAAAGTAATATTATATGATGTGTTGTAAAAATTATTAAGTTTCAATATCTTAAAGTCATGTCGAATTTTCAATTAGTCATAATTTATATCGAGAAAATTTTATATATGGTATCAGAGCATAATTTAGGAACTAATTATTTTTCGTCAATATTTTCAACCTTAAGAATTTTAATTATGATATTGAGTTGGCTAATTCATTAAGATCCTGACACGGTAAAGTTTGATTAATCATTTATTGTTATGTTGATATGAATTCAACATAGATGTTATCCATAACTTTAAAAAAAAAAAATTAATATGTATGATTATTTAATAATTGATGTGTTCGAATCTTTATGATAATCAATTTTAAAATAATGAATAAATTTATGTTCAATTATCCATGATTCTAATGCTTTTAAATGAATTTATGGATAAATTGAAGTTCGTGATTATAATTTATTTCTTAATCGCCCAAATGTTGATTAATTGTTCTTCTAATTATTGAATATTAAATCAATAATTTATATGTGCAATTAGTTTTTTTCTATATTTAAGAATAATAAATATTGGTGATTGACACATTAAAGATTATCAAATAAGATTCTTTCTACACCATTAGTATGTTCAAAGTTATATGTTGATATTTGTCCCAAATAAAGACACCAAAATAAATTTTAGAGTACATAAAACATTTATGAATATGAAGTATGTTCAAGTTTATAATGTCTTGCATTAACAAATAAGCCTATTTCATTTTCAACACTAGCTTTTTATTTGCACTTTGTTTTTTTTCTTTCTGTGATCTTTAATAGACTCAACTTCTCAGATTGGTGCAAATAAATTAAATTTCATTTTGAAATTTTAGATTTTGATATTGCACTATACACTAAGAAATCAACTACTATTACTGAAATTAGCAATGTTGAATTGATCTAACAGATTAAGCCTAATATTTATACGAACGAATATCGTCGGCAACATTAATGCTATTTTTCAAGAACTTAAAGTTCTAAAAAAAAATTATAGCTTATGAAAGAGTGTTCAGAAATTGCTGATAAGTATTTTTTTTTTGGAACACTAATGGGTACCTCAACCACCAAGAAGTTTGATAATTCATGTATCATGCACACACATATCATTGACAACACATATAATTGCAAGACTTAATATCTTGGAGATGAAGGCATATATGAATTTTGTTGTGCAATTTATCGTAAACTCATTACCATCCAAGTATGAGTCTTTCAAATAAACTACAACGCCATGAAACATGCATAATCTGCACAAAATATTGGTTCAAGAGAATACAAGTCTAAAGGATCAAGAAAATTGCTCTATCCACCTCGTAAGAATGAAAAAAAAATGATCAGTACCAATAATCAATGCCACCTTTGAAGAATTATGCTCTTCGATTTTTGCTTAGAGATCTTCTACAGGAAAAGACTCCCCCAACATATGTATTCTTAAGTCTTCCATGCAATGTATCACATTTTTGTTGAACTCGGCCAGTTCTAAGTTCAATCGATCGACCTCTTGACTGCATGCCTCTTTTTCACGCCCCAATGAGGCGAGGTCAACATTCGAGGCTTCCAGAGTCTTCGTCAACTGATTAACCTCTATCTTAAGCTTGGTGTTTTCTGAGGTCAGAAGCTTCTCCTTTAGTTGATCAATTTCATCCTGCATCTATTTTTTTGTCCTCGATCATTCTTCTAAGACCTTCAAACGTTAGAACATTAGCCTGCAATAATGAAAGGTAAGAAGTAAAAAAGAGTTTATAAAGCTCAAGAAATATTAATAAAAAGAAAAATGGACCAGACTGGAAAGGCTACAACAAAGGCATGATGCTTCTTCTTAGGCGGATTGTAGAAGAAGAGGCTAGAACATTTACCGGAATGGCACCCGAAGAAGCAAGAATAGTGGATCTAAAGGTCGTTGTCACGACCCGGGAGCACCCCCTAGTCGTAACCGGCGTACTCGACCTCGAAGAGGTCTAATACAAGCCTCTTAGCATTCATTCATCGCATAGACACAAAAAAACCGTAAGGAATTTAAAACTTTCTTTACCAAGAAAACATTTCATAAAAAAAATAAAAAATATATATATATATAGCAAGCGGAAGACTTTCTAGACTTTATACATGATGTCTCAAAACCATCTAATACTTTAGAATACAAAATTCGGGACCAATCCCATACACAACTTAAACAATACTAAAAAGACATAAAAGAACATATAGGGTATTGTCCTCGAATATATGCGGACTCACCAAGTCTTCATCTTCAACACTTAGAAACCTATCAAATAGCCATGACATGTCATCATCTCCAAATCCCTACACTTTAGTCCAAAAAGGGAAAGAAAAGGGTTAGCTCAATTAAGTACTAAGTATGGAGACCATGCAAAAACATGCCAAAAAGGACAATTTCAACGAAGTAAATGCTTTCATATCATTTGATAAAACCTTTCCTTTATAGGTATAAGAGACATAATACAAGTCAACATTAACATATAAGACCATAGCCAACCATACATATACTCAACATATGTCCATATACAACCCATGCTTAACTTTAAAAGAACATATGTCATTTCATTACCGTAGGACCTCTACCTAATATAATCTTAAGACACACTTGAGTGAGACAAGAAGTGACCGCCCATACAACCTCTTCAAGCACACTTAAGTGTTCCCCAAGATTACCTTAGATAAGGACATTTCCTTCACAACCTAACATCAATAGACCAACATTCTTTAAGAAACCATTTTGGAGACATTCATGTATTTAAAGGACTTTCATACATTAGCCATTAAGGCTTAGGGAACTCACTTTAGCATCTTAAAAGCCTACTCGTGCCATGTGTAGATAGCATCTCATACTACTACATACACGTTGTAGAACCTATCCAATAACTAGAGTGCACATCCCACATGATGGGAATAGGCATTAACCGACATAGACCATGCGAGCTAGACATGGAATCCGGTGTCATAAAACCCTACACCGTGGAAGGTGTTCTACTTGCCAAGGGTAGAACTAGGACACATCCCATGTAGGCACATGGTTTATGGGATATCCAAAGATGTTCATTGTACTCTTACCTCATACTCGGGAGAGCTACCATCTTAACCATATCCACTCGGTGCTTAGCCTTAGTTCCCATGGAGTAACTTCATTCACATGTATGTGCTAGAGAGGGCACCATCATTAGGTCTACCGACCCATAGCACATCTACCAAGAAGGGCACCACAAGGATCTACCGATCAAGGTTCATTAAGGATAGCTCATTAAATCCCCCTGGAAGGGTGCCTTAGGCCTACCGATTTTTCATTAAGGATGCCTTAAGCTTACCGGTCCAAGGTTCATCATTTCACACATGAGAAGGGCTACCACCATTAGGTCTACCGATTTCATGGTTTTACATTTACTTAGGAAAGCTAGACTTATGAAAGGGCACTATTTCTTAGTTTTGCCGATTCAAGTCTTAGCCTAGAATTCCTCTTTTAGCATTTATAGAAAGGGCACCATTTCTTAGTTCTGCCCACTTCACACATTTATGCATTCAAGACTTTAAGTAACAAGGAGGGACACTTTAGTCTACCAACCAAGTCACAACATTTTCATTTAAGGATACTTCATAATCCAACATCATTTCATATATACATCATGAGAAGTCATACTTTAACTCACAATGCTATCCACTTTACATAGGATCATCACAAGATCACATAAAACTCATTCACATCATACCTTCACATATAATTTCATATAAAACTCATTCACATCATACCTTCACATATAACTTCACATAAAACTCATTCACATCATACCTTCACATATAGCTTCACATAAAACTTTACATATAGCTTCATATAGGACTTTACATATAGCCTCATATGTGTATAATAATACAACAATATAATAACATTCACATAATTCCCTTCATGGCCTCAATTCACAATAATACAACAAATAACCACCTCCACCAAAGGTGGATCAAACCAACCAATAACAATTATATTAATACTAAGAGATCAAGCCATCTTACCACCCTTTTCAAAGGCCATAAGCCACAATACTCAATTTCATGCCAATTATACAATATTTATCAAGTTTGATCAACTTACCCTCTTTCCATGGCTATCTTCATCATCCTCATATTCCAACAATTAACAATACAATAACAATGATAATAACAACATTCAACTATACAAGCTAAGCTAAGCATAAGCCAATAATCAACACGAAGACCAATTCACAATTTTGTCCATTCAAGGCTAACATCTCACATCCTTCAATTCATTAACAATTCTTAACAATTCCACATAGATAAATACATATATGAACAGTCCACAACAATCTACACAATAATCGTTCATCAATTACACAAAATCAATACACCTACTTTAGGCCAAATTTAGAGAATTTGAGAAGACATGGGTTCATGGAAATTTCTTTCTAAAAACCAAATAATCATTAATAACCATATAAATCATCATTTAAAACCTTTTTATGCAAGAACCCATGCTAGAATCGAAATAGGTTTTTGTGTGTATTTGAAAAACCTTGAAAACCTTTTGATTGGGTTCCTTGAAAGAAAGAATAATCAAGGATAAGGATCCCCATACCTCTAAGTTGAAAACCCACGAAAATTGAAGAAGAAGCACTCGAAATCTTCAATCCTAGCTCCAACTCATCTTCTTCCTTAAGTTAGAGAGAAATATATGAAAGGAGATGGGTTTCTTTTTAATTCTAAGAGGAGTGGCTTAAACGAAAGGAATTAAGTCATAAAAAGGTCTTATAATTGCTAGGAAAAGAATAAAATAACATAGGGTCAATTTTGGAAAAGGACTAAGGACCCATAAAGTCTTAACTTAAAAATTCTGCCCCTTCCCGTCTTATTCGCCCTTTTTTTTCAGCCTGACAGTGCTTCAATATTTCGGGCATAACTTTTTACTCCAAGGTCAGAATTGGGAAAACTTGGTGGCGTTGGAAAGAGGACTCAAATACCTTTAATTGGATAGGTAAAGGTCCACCTAATTCATTTTGAGCTAAAAGATATGACAATTTAAAGTTGACCCTTACAACTCACTAGTTCAAATGACTAGTTTTCGGACGTCAAGGTCATTTCTCATCATTTCATCAAGTTCTCAACTCCAAACTCACATGTGAGGCTCTAGTTTCACTAGTTCGTTTTTAGGGTCGTTACAGTCGTACTTTCTAGAACAAATGGTTCGATTGGAGGTTTGGTTGTCGAATCTACTAGTTCAACAAGGTGAGATTCCTCTAAAAATTGATCGACTACGACAAGATCAGAAGCCCTGGATGAGAAACATTTCTCCCGCCTCAAGGGTGGTTCACCTTCTTCTATATCATCATCCTCGAGAATCACTTTTTGATGTTGCATTGGACATACTACAACACCCCATCCACAGACTTGTTTTTCCTCATATGAGATGTTTTCTTTTTTCTGCTTCTTCTTCTGTAGCTGAAGATCTATTTCAGAGAAAAGTTCATTAGTTATTGGTTCTTGCCCTTGAGGTCTCTTGCAATTAACGTGGATATTTGTTTGCCCTTCAGCTTCCTTGAGATTGAGAGACATCTCTATGGTTTGAACATTTGAGGATCTTTTTAGAAGTCCTGTAGATTTATTTTTTTTACATAAGCTAAAAGGTTGTGAAATTATAAAATGAGGTTAAACTGAAAGGCATGAAAAATGTTACCATGGTTCTTGGCCTTCCACTCATTATCTTTGGAAATTATTTTCCAAGTTCGGTGATTTTTATTTGAAATGCTTAGGATGACCATGATCCAGTTAGAGATACTTATATCCATGGAAGGTTTCCAAACTACGGCTGAATAACAAAACTTACGATCAAATTAGAAGTAATAATGGAAGAAAATGAAATAATTGTCTTTCGTAATAAATACTTACGAGTATAATTCCAGGTTTCTGGGAACGGCATGCTGGTTTGTGGAATTATGTCTTTGGTATTGACAACAACAAATCACTCCATCCATCCTCGGTCATTATCCTCATCCAAGCTAGAGAGGATAGCTCTTTCTCCTCGTTTCACTAAGTTGATAACTTCACCCCGAAAAAATCTTGGAGAGTAAAGGAGTATCAGATGATCCAGGGTGAATTCTAATCCAGATTTGTTGGCTAAGTAACGAAGGCAGGCAACTGCTCTCCATAAAGATGGTCCGACTTGTGCCAAACATACCTTATACTTAATGCAGAAGTCAAAGATAACTTGGTCAATGAAGGGATTGCCAAATCCAAGAGTGAACGGGTATGTGTATATGTATGAGTGGTCCACCTTCCCAAAAGTCACCCTCTCGCAGCTACTAGGGGCGTATACCCCAATGTTATCACCCCACATACAATCTTTTCAAACGGTAGGGAGGTCAGCTATTTGAATTACAAAAGCATAATCACCAATCAGTTTTTCACGATCTCCAATTTTTTTGGTTGACAAAGTCCGAGGACGTAAATCTTTGTCAAAAGATAATTTTTTCGGAAGAAACATATCGATAGTGGGTTCAAATGTGGATTCATCTTTCTTGATTGCTTTGAATTTTTCTGAAGCCTTGTCAGAGAAAGGTTTGCAATCCGAAAGAAAATGTGACTTTTCGCGACAAGCAATCGAAGCATCTTTGTGTGGAGGAGAAGGTGCAGACATGAGAAATGTGGTGGGTGATTGTTAAAATGATTGAGAAAATAAAAAATTTATCAATGTCAGGGAAGGATGAGCAAAGTGAGAAAGAAAATTTGTTGTGAGAAAGAGTGAAGAGTAGAGAGAGCTAGGAACCTAAATAAGCCACAAAAACATAAAAGTGACCAAAATAAGTCATTACTTTAGTAAGTAACTAAAATAAGCTTAGTGGAAGAAAAAAATTCACTTTATCTAATATTCTAAACGTTTTCCGTTAGTCTCATAACATGTATATTTTAATATATAACGAAACTATTTCATACACTTTATAAAATGGAACTATTTCTTACACTTTATAAAGTGTAAGTTTTTCTTACACTTTGTAAAGTGGAACTTTTTCTTATACTTTATAAAGTGGAAGAAAATCTTACACTTTATAAAAAGTTACTTTACCTTTTCACTTTCTTCTTCTCCCCTTTCACTTTCATGGCTTCCAAACTTAACACTTTGAAGATTAATAGTTGATGGTCCCAATCCGACAACTGAAGCGGCCCTACACTAAAAAATCAAAATCTTGAAAGATTGGAGTACAACATAACAATCCGACCCTACAAATTATATAAATTAGGTTTTTTTTTTCATCTCATATTTTCATTACTTTAAAATGATGTTGTAATTTGTTCAAAATTTCAAAAGTATAATAGATTAGAAATAAGTTGGAACTTAGCTTCATTACTCATTTGCTACAAATTATACTACCAAAAGTATTAGACATTTACGTTTCTAATCCCTTAAAATAAAAATCTGTTATAGGAACTTTTGCTGATGTACTTCAGGTACAAATATATGTTAACTAGACCAAAATAGATCAAGTTATGGAAAAAGAAATAGGGGGACGGGGAGAGAAAAAGCGTATAGACAATATAAAGAGTAATTTTGCTAAGTGGAGAATATAGTTAAGTAATTACAAACCAATATTGCCAACTTTTGGATCATTATGCAATCATGTAATAAGATTTTCTTATGCTAAGCATAAACTATAATGGTAAATACCTAAAAACAAGGTGATTAAGCAGAACTAATAAATTCAAGATTGGTATACAATTGAGAATACTTAAAGCAAATACACAATGACTTAAGCAAGGGAATACTCACCCATAAACCATAACAGGTTTAAGATCTTGTCCTGATTTGGCAACATGAGGTTCAAAGCAGTCCTGCATAAAAGGACATATGAGAATTAAGATTGGACAAGAACCTTGAATTAGGAAAAATTTAACACATTATACAAGGATAAGTTTTAGATATTCAGCTAATGAGAACAAAGGGATATGTTTTATATATTCAACTGATGAATGAATTTCTTAGAATGTGATTTTATACAAAAACAACAAGAGTAATGGAATGACAGTTGAGGTCTAGGGAGGGTAGAATGTACGTAGATATTACACCTACCTCATGGAGTTAGAATGTGATTTTATAGTATATTTAAAATTGAATTATAATGGAAACTTTAGATATCAAGAGTTGTGGAATGAAAAAAGAGGGAAGATGGAATATAAGTATTTTATACAAGAGCATTCACACCAATACAAAAATATAAAGTAAAAACTTGGTCATTTGTGCATTCATCATAAAGACTTAGTTAAGACCATACCTCCAAATGCCACATTAGTAGTAGGAAACGTCAAAAGTGGAGGAAGCTTCAAAATCAAAATCACATCCAAAAAAGAAACATAAAAAAATATGAGATGGAAATAAAAATCGTCTATGTAAACAACTTTCGAAAGAGCCATAACAGACAAATCTAATATGCAATTGAATAGGAGGAAGTGGAAAAAAAAAAGAGTAGAACAACTTAAAGGACTAATGGACCTAACCTAATAACAGATTGAAGATATCATCTTGGTCCCTTCACACATTACTGAATGAAAGGGCAACCTAAAGAGATAGTGCAATAAGAAGTTCCAATCACAAAGTAATGGCAAAAAACAGAGACAAAACAAAGGTTGAAAATAGGAAATCACTAAATGAATTGATCAATTTATCATGCCTACGTTGGTTCGATGAATTGCAATATGCATTCACTAATTCATGAGTCATCCTAGACATCACTTCAAATACAAGATAATGGTGAAAGTCATCTCATATAAAATAAAGTACAATTTGTTTGAATTCCCTCCCAAATAATAGCACAGTAATAGTTTGAGTCTATGAGATGTGAGTAAAAATTATATCAGTGTTAGTTGACTTTGTAAAAAATCCCACATCTATTTCATCGTTAATGATATTCTTGGAGGTCTTCTTTACCGTCACTATCAAGTCTCAAATTGAAAGCACATGTAATGGACATAATGAAACTTATAATTGTCAAATTTCAAAGCAAAATAACTTTAAGCCATAAGCCACCAAAATTGATGTTAGAACAGTACTCATTTCAAGCCAAAAGCAGTAGCAACATGTAGTTAATACACTATAGCTTCCACAACTACTATTCTAGCTTATTTCTTGACAAGGATGTGAAAAGTTATTCTCTATCAAAAAAAAGTGCTCACAGTATCATTTTTTTTTCTATTTTATTTTCTTGTGGTTGACTTGACAAATAACACATTTAATTAACTTGTTGAAGTTAGAGATTCTTTAGTTCTCGTACAATTATTCGTTTGAAGATAGTTCCCAATTTAATTTATCAAGATATAATTATATTAAATGAATTAATAGAATTTTTCTTACAGAATATAATGGAGCGTGTTGTGAATCCTAGACCGACTGATCATACACTTCTTCTCTCTCAGTATGAGCATAAATCAGAATTGTTAAGGAAAGGTGAGATATCATTTAGTTGCCTTATGAGGACGGTGCACATGAATGATGCTTGAAATTTATTTCATTTGCATCGACCTCATAGACGTGTTGCAGAGATCTTACGTAGGTCAGGACTGTATGATGTAGTTTGTGTGGGTAGGATGCAGTATGACCGTGCCCTTGTTACAACTATGGTTGAGCGTTGGAGGCCAGAGACTCATTGCTTCCACTACCTTTTGGTGAGGTCACGATTACATTACAGGATGTTCAGGTCTTGTTTGGTTTGCGCATCGATGGTGATGATGTGTACATGCAGGATGTTGCACGGAGGATTCGTCCATGGCGTACTTTATTAGAGACACTCACAGGATGCGCCATAGCACCTGCTGATATGGATAGTGCGAGCCAGGTGAGGATACATAACATTACCGGCTACTTGGGAGATCGGTTGCAAGTAGATCTAATAGGAGATGCTACTCCAGTGGAGCGAGTTGAGAAAATTTCTAGACTTTACATGCTTGTTATATTGGGGGGCATTTTATTTTCGAACACGTCGGGGAACCTTATTAGCTTACAATACTTGGCGTTCCTAGATCCCGTCCACGACGTAGGTAAGTATAGTTGGGGCAGTGCAGTGTTGGCCTACTTGTACCGTGTACTTTGTCGGGCATCTATCGGTAATGCGGTTGACATTTGCGGATTTATTCCTCTCCTTCAGGTAACTTTACTAAAGTTTTAAAATACATTCAAATACAAAGAATCTTTTAACATTACACTGTACAAGAATATTTTTTCTATATTCAATTTTTTAAAATATTTAAATTATATACAAATAATTTCTAAAATTATTTAAAATAGATATATGTAATTGTTAATTTTTTTTTGTTAATGATGATAGTTTAATTATTTTGTTTGTCACATTAAGGTTTGGTGTTGGGAGAGGATCTTGCCTGTACAACCATCAGCTCCTCCGCCGTATGACGGGGACGTATTACTTCCATATGCTAGGCGATGGACACGTGGAATTGATAGGGATACTGAGTCACATCATGTTCTTATCCCGATTAGAGATCAGCTAGATCACATGACGAAGGATCAGGTACATCAAATAATTTTTGCAACTTTTTACTAGTTTTTAAAAAAAAATATAAACTACATATAAAAGTAAATTATATAAAAGTAAATCAATAATAATTTTATTTATATACTAAACAGTTAATGTTGATTTTATCTAATTGTTATATTTTAAAAATAATTTTGATGGACACCGTATAATGAGATTTTACATACACTGCCTCGTTGTTGTACGGTCGATGAGCCTTTATGGATGGCATGCATGTAGAGATTGTTAAGGTGCGCGCACCTGATAGAGTGAGGCGTCAATTTGGTCGTCCCAAACATGTACCTGCGATTCCTAGTTGGGGAACCAACCACCATAAGCATGATCAGCGTAGAAGGCTTGGATCGGAGGTTCTTGAAATGTTGGATAAATATTTTTGTGATTGGGGTAATCGACATCAGAGTTTAGCGGTTGAGGTAGATGATGGTACTAGCGGGGAAGGGTATAAATTGTGGTACATGTGATATGAAAGGTTGCTTATAGGTAAGCTTGCATTAGAGGTTGATGTACCGTCAGGCTTTGTTCATTCTGCTGGTACTAGCATTGCGATGTCTAGAGGACTATTTAAGTTACACAAACTTGCATTACAGTGGCAGAGAGACACAACCTTAGCTTCACATGGTGAAGCGGTAGCTCAGATTGTTAGGGATACATTGCTTGAGGCCGGAATACAATTTAGAGAGCCAGTTTTTTAGGGAGATCATTTGTTTGAACATATACGTGCCAGAGGACCCAGACATGGACGTGTAGATGGACAAGGACGAGGACGAGGACGTGGAGGGCTTAGAGGTAGAGCACGAGGACGTGCTCTAGGACGTGGAGGGCTTAAAGGTAGAGCACGAGGACGTACTCTAGGACGTGGCGCCGGTGGTATACCTATTCCTCCAGACATTGATTCACAATCTGATTATAAGTGAGTCTTACCATTGCAGTAATTGGCAGACCCCTGGCTGACTTAAGAAGACCATTGAATGACTTAGAACTATTTGTTGTCAGCATTCCCCATCTTCTACCTCCATCCATGTGCAATGTCCATTTGTCAAGATCATTCTTCATTAACCACACATACGCTTCCGGGTTAATCTCCTTGATCATCTCCATTTTTTTCAAAAACTTTTTCTCATGACTGTGATTTGCAGCTGCCCATAAAAGGTTGTTCAAAGTAA
This sequence comes from Solanum verrucosum, assembly GCF_900185275.1. Taxonomy (NCBI): domain Eukaryota; kingdom Viridiplantae; phylum Streptophyta; class Magnoliopsida; order Solanales; family Solanaceae; genus Solanum; species Solanum verrucosum. Next base: position 1,363,816 of record NW_026020399.1, read on the forward strand.
CATTTGAATTTTTTTTAAAAATTGGCCTTCAAATGTCTTAAAAAAATGATGGAACCCAAATGGGGCCTGCCAATTGGGAGAATTATACACGAATGAGAGTATTCCGTGATGCCTATCTGAAATATATGCTACATCTCTACGACCCTTGACAACGTCCAAGTGCAAATGATCCAAAAATAAACTCCATGTCTTCATGCTCTCATTCGCAACTATTGCAAATGTCAAAGGTAATATTGAGCCGTTACCATCCGTTGCAATCGTAATCAACAACTTGATATCATATTTTCCATAGACATGTGTTCCGTCGATCGATATAATAGGACGACAAAACACAAACCCATCAATGCATGGTTTAAAAGTCCAGAAAACATAGTTGAATACATCTTCAATGACATCAACACGCCACTCTGTTTTCCATTCAACTATTGTTCCGGGATTGAAGTGTTTCAAAGCTTCCATGAACCTCGGCAACTCGGCAAAAAAACCCTCTCAAGTACCATAGACTTTTTCAAAAGCACGCTTGCGACCAAGATAGACTTTTCTTCTGCTTATCGAAATACCAAATGTTTTAAGAACGGTTGTTTGACAGTCTTTGATGGGAAACCTGAAAAGTAAAAATAATATTAATTATCAAATAAAAAATGAATATTTTCTTATTAAAGAAAAATCATCTAAGGATAAAATAGTACATTGACGTTTTTTCTATATCAACACGGAGGACGTTAGCAATCATCTCAACATCCAAGTTGAAATGTCCATCGCGGCACGTACCCATATCACATGTATGTTCTTTAATGTATCTTCCAACTTTCCACATGTTAGTATGTTTATCATTAAAAGAAGTTAGCCTAAATCGACATCCTTGTTCTACACGCCTGCAAACAAGTCGCCATGATTTCTTTGTCGATTTAATAACAAAGTACTCCCTCGCTATCTTTAAATGTAGAAGCTTAACTGCTCTCTGCAACTGCTTCTTTGAATTGAATAACATGCCTTTTTCAATATAAATAGCACCATTCATGAAATCTTCCGGTTCACATCACGTACGTTGTGATGAATATTCATCATGTGTATCGCCGAAGATATTTGGACCATCTGGGAGATGATCAAGATAAGGAATTTCATGATTACGAAACGGACTCATGGACATTGGTCTTGACGACCGATTGGGCATTAAAAAATCATCATCACTAGATGATGCCTCAAATGGAACATTATCTCCTGATTCCTCGGCATTAGGCAAATCATCACTATCACTAGCTGAAGGTGTGCCGTAATTTTGAGGTCACGGAATCAATATTCACGGAATCAATGGGCTCATCTTGTGTGATATTTTCCCTATATATGTAAAAAAGTATAAATATTTATCTCATGCAATTAACTTACTTAAATAAAAAATCAAGTGTTGGACATATCAATAATCATCTGCATCAAAAGTAGGCGAGACATGAAAATTTGAGGATGTCCCAACATTTTCCGTCATTTCAAAGTGTGAGGACTGACCAAAATAATTATCTAGTCCATAACTTGGAGCAATATTCCTATCTTGTTGAGGTAAACGGTTACAAAATATATAATAATAATAATAATAATAATATTAACAACAATATTAAATCATATAAATTAATAAATAATTGACAAAATCAACAAATAATAATCGAAATATAATTATTGAGCATTACCAGTCACTTTCATTGATAGTTTCGTTCAAATCAAAATCATATCGACCGATAAGAATATTTTGATGATGAGTCATGTTAGGAAAATCAGTAGATTGAGTTATCGGAAATCCATCAACGCTATTACGATTTTCTAATTGGGGATGTTCATCGACCGATAAAGGAGAACGTTGTTGACTAGTCTTAGGCTCCTTCCTAACATAGATTTCAAGTATTGTTAACTTGATTTGATCTATGTAGTCATCTGGAACCCTCAAAAAGTCGGTCAACGATTCGTCATTATAGATAATCCACTCTCCAAAATTTACTTGTCCTTGTGATAAAAATGAAGTAGGGTATTTTTCGACTATAGTCAAATTATAAACAGTACTGTTTATACCCATTCTTTTATAAATTGATGAAAGAAATTTATGATATCGGACATTAATTGAATATTTAGCATTGTGTTTGGGAGGACAATTATAATAAACGGTATTTCCGTCATGTATAATTTCGCCATCCCAATAAATCGAAACTCTAACTTTTGATTTAGAAGACATTTTTTTTTTGAGATTGAAATGAACAAATATAGAAGAAAAGTTGTTGTAGGTGCTATCAAATAGTTGAACGGATCCTTAAATAGAGATTGGAGGATTTTTCAAAATAAAAAAATAAAAATACATAGTGTAATAATTTTTTCCATTTTTATGATAGGTCAAATCAATATAATTGTATGACAAACACTGCAAAAACGTGATCCTCTTTGTAAAGTGGAATTTTTTCTTCCACTTTGTAAAGTGTAAGAAAAAGTTCCACTTTACAAAGTGTAAGAAAAACTTACACTTTATAAAGTGTAAGAAATAGTTTTATTTTATAAAGTGTAGTAGTTCCGTTATATAATAAAATATACACGTTATGAGACTAACGGAAAACGTTTAGAATATTAGATAAAGTGGAATTTTTTCTTCCACTAAGCCTATTTTAGTTACTTATTAAAGTAGTGGCTTATTTTGGTCACTTTTATGTTATTGTGGCTTATTTAGGTTTCAGCTCCGAGTAGAGAAGACACTTATATACAAGAATAGTTTATATTTAACGTGCCACGCAAAATTAATTGACAGGCCAATAGTGTAACGTCACGTGTCAAAATATATCTTGTCCAATCAAATATGACCACGTCACTGCTTTAATTTGATTGATTAGTGATTCAAATCAACTAATCAAATCAAAGAAAGAGAGTGTAATCCAACTTACTAGTTGTCTTTTTCAAGCTGCAATTATTTAAGAGTTCAAACTTCTTAAGATTTAGACTGAAATTGAAAATTAATCTCAAAGGTCATTAAATTTCTCTCAAGATACAATACATACATAGATTTTAGTTTGAATTTTGTTTCCTGAATTGTTTGATAGAAAACTAACATATTTAGAAATTATATTAATAATAATTGTATGATAATGAACACATTTTAGAAAAAATTGAATTACCTACGGTTCAAAATTTGTTAAACTATGTAATTAGTAAAAGGATCTCAATGAAAAGAACAATTCTAAAAAAAAATATTAAAAGTAACAGCTGATATATTCTTTTTGTATGTGAGAGTGATAAATTTTTCAGAAAGAAAACAAGTAAAAGGTTTGATATTTTTTCCTTATCCATGTTGAGTATGATTTTTGCCTCCCTAGGTAGATCCTGCATTGTTATATAAATTAATCTTTCACTGTCTATAAAATAAAAACTTGGTTAGCTAATAATATATCCTTACTTTTTATTTTAAAAAATCTTTTAGTTTTACTTAGGTTAAAGAAAATGATTTACGCGTATTAGATATTAATGTTAATCTTTAAAAAAAACGTAGACATTGAAAAAATTGTGAGATTCTTCAAGATGTGTTCTATTCTAATTGGAACTCTACAAGATATGCTCGATTCCAATTAGGATTTTGGCTTCTTTACCCTAAACCCTATTTTATGCATATATAAAGGATATAATATGTTCTTTTGAAAAGGTATCCATGAATATTTCGCAATTTCATGAAATATTACAAAGATCAATGGACATTAAATAAATTTCAAAAAAGTCTAAATCTTCCTAGTTTGAGAAAAACGCTACTAAAGGAATTATGAAAATCAAGTTCAAATCATCCTAGTTCGAGAAATACACCGCTAACGGCCCTCGAATCATGGAAAAATCCCATGAGAGAAGAATCAAGGGATGAACAGAATTGTACCCACAATATTTATTAATAAAATTATGTTTCTTCATATTTTATTTTTTATTACAATTTATTTTTTGTGTCACAACCCAGAACGTCATGAGTGGCACCCACACTAACCCTCCGATGAGAGAACCAAAACTACAGCCCAACTAATCAACTTAACCAAAGTAATACAAATTTAAAGCTACGAAAGCAGGTTTAAATAACTATATGATTAATACGGAGTCCCCATAAACTCCAAAGGTTTAAATAAACTAGCCAAACTAATGCGGAAGAACAACCCCTAGAACCTGAAAGTCATCGTACCAAAACTCTACTAAAGACAAGTCTAAGAACAAGGGATACAACCCCAAAACTAAACAACACCTTAAACAAATAGTCTGAGTCCAAAAAGAGTGGACTTAAACAAGAAAGATCCATGGCAACCTGAAAGAACTAGCTCACCCTTTAATCCGGTCACGCTCAAAAATCACTTAGTTGAGTTCTATCAATAGTCGCCTGAAGATGTCATGTACTCAACAAAGAACAAGCAAGTGCAGTATCAGTACACAACCACAATGTACTGGTAGGATCACACGGCTATCCCAATAAGTGAAACATATGCAAGTAACCACAACATTATAAAACAGGCATATACCGAACATATACAATATTAGTCATCTTTTCAGGACCAATGTAGCATCCCACATTCTCAATAATACACATTGGTTATCAATTTAGAGCAACATACATTCTTCCAATGTCAATCATCATTAGATATGAACGTAATCATCACAAGTAGATACACAACACAATTCAATGGTCCTCTCACGGAACCCAATTCAATGATCCTCTCATGGAACCCACACCCAAACTGTTAGCGTACCGGTACGTGGTACCCGATCCAATGTTTATGCCGGGACGTGGCAACCGATAGTGTGTTGGAACGTAACACCTAATCCATTCAACAAACCACAATCACAATCACAATGTATATACTCACAACCATACAACAAGAGGTGATTCATGACATACAATTATTCAATTATCCTCATTTACGATTAGGGTGATCAATAATGCAACATTCGCATACATACATGTATTATCATGAGCAATTACAAACATATATCACACCAACATGAAATCACAATCATCACCTACCTCGAATTCAAGCTTGAATCCCCTAAGGCACTTGAATTTTCCCTTCCGAATTCTTCCCGCTTGTTCGTGGTCTAAAAATATACAATTGACGCAAGGATCATCAATCAAAGGTCTAATTATCCGGATTATAACGAACTTAATAACCCTAGACCAAACCTATGATCCCCATACCCAGATTAAGGTTTTTTCCACCATAATTCTCATATCAAAACCCTCCCCCATCGTTAATTACCCATTAGATTATGTTCTACGGATCGAAAAACGAATTCGTGGAGTTAAAACCTTACCTTAGCCTCAAGAATAGTGGAAAAACTGTCAAGAAAATCCCTGGGATCGTTCCTTAGCTCTCAAAGTCGTAAAGTGCAGAATAAAATATTTTTGAGGGTTATTTCTGATTTAAGTCGCGTCTGCCCTGCCATGGCGGGACTAATCCCGCTACAGCGGCCCCGCCCTAGCGGGAATAATTTTGCCACAACGGCTTGCACGGAACCAGTGATAAAATTTAAGAATTTCAAACCCCCATTTCACAACACACCTTCATCCCAAGACACTCAGAAAATACCCTTTCACGCTAAGATCAGTTTCGGGAGTTCTACTCACTCGAATTCAATTCCGTAAAGTCGTACAGGTTCCTTAATGTCTTAGATATCTACTCATGTAATCAAATTCATTAATAGATCTCTCATTTGTTATCATATTTCCCTGGACCTCAATGACTCCGATTTCATCCAAATCTGGACTAGGCTAGGAAATCTCAAGTTACTACGAAAATGTTTTTCTAGTCCAACTCTTTCCCCATTGGCTTTTTCCTAACGACGGAATTTGATCGTTACATTCTATCACCATTAAAATTTGTCGCAAACAAATACATACGAATTTACTACTAAATAAGTTATAATAAATTACATTCTCACATCATAAATAACAAAAGTACCGAAAAAGATAATCCAAACTCTCACCTTTTATTGTTTTATTATAAATAACCATTTTAATCGACTTTGTTTGTCTATTCTTTATTGTATTTTATTTTTTTTATTTTTTTTTAATTATTTTTATTGTGGTTGTTCACAATTTACAGTATGAAACAAAATCTTATATTTTTTTTATGAATCTTGAGGATTTCAGTATATATTTTTATGTTATTCTTTTTTTTTTTAAATGTAACACACCACCTTTTTAGATGTTTAAATTAATTCATACATTAGGAGCGAGATTAAAAGAGTCCGTTTGGATTGACTAAAAAAAAGTAATTTTTAAGTCAAAAATAAATAGTCAAACTGAAATGACTTTTAAGTCAAAAAATAAAAAGTTGGGGAGGCATACTTTTGGGTTTTTGACTTATTTTAAGTTATTTTAAGTCACTTTTGATCTTGCCAAACATTTTCTAACTTATTTTAAGTCATTTTTGATTTATTTTAAAAAAAAATTATATTTGTCAAACACTTCTAGAAATAAAAAACTGACTTAAAAGTAGGTTTGACCAACTTTTAAGTCAATTCAAACACTCTCTAAGAGAGATTAATAAGTTAAGAAGGATGTGATATACCGTATTTGAACTGTTAAATGGTCATACTTTAAGTTTTGATGTCAAGCAAGTTATAAAATAATAGTCGGCAAAAGTTATCGTAAAGTACTTTTAAATATTTCTTTGAAATTTGGGGTAAATGATCTCTCCAATCTATAAAGAGTTAGAGGATCCACAACCTATCAAATTAAAGGTCTACAAGTCTAATTTTCAATGTATTAAATTGTTTGTTTATACAATTTCAGAATTGAGAGACTGATATTTTTGAGATTATACAAGTAAGCAGTGAATTGAGCCCAAGTCGATAGAAATTAATAAAAGGTCATCTTCTTCATTTTTTCCCTCAAAATAACTTTATGAGCCAGAAAATCTCGACTCCCGATGATACAAATAAAAAATAACCCCTAGTTATTGATTTTCTTGGTCTAAGTCCTCAACGAAAGTTATTCTACACATTAATTAAGCTCGTCGCCGTGATATAATATTTGTCCCATCAATTTCATAGTATTATCTCCTTTGGTGTTGGGGCAATAGGAGTTTGGCTATATTTTAAGGTTTCGAGATATATTATGAGCTTAAGATCAAGCTAAGACTTTCCTTTTATCGATTCTAGCTTCGATAAGTCACATATAGTAATTTACGATGAAAATCTATATTTTTTATCAAATTATCATGGTGTCTTATATTCTATGTGTTGATTGCGATCTTGCCATGTTATAGTATCAAGAAAGGTTCCAGAAGAAATCAATAAGCCTCTTGAAATCACTGAAAAAGGTATGTTAAGAATATTCCCTTCTTTCAACATGTTTCCTTAAAGCTTATGAGTGGCAATGTCCAATACAATTCTCCAATTAAGGAGTTGGGAACTGCCGTATGCGAAACATCTCAACTTTAGAATCGGGATCGAGTCCATATGAATTGTAGAATGAATTTACTAAAGCTCGTATTTCAAATCACAAGAGTAAACGTGTTGTATAAACATTTAATAAATAGGAGGGGGGTAATGGATTCACCACAACAAAAACATTTTTTAGCGGTAATAAATAGACACATTAATAAAAAGTGCTAAAGTCATTACTAGCATTAGTTAAGTGTCATTTGTCGCTAAAGGCTTTAGAGAGATATACAAAGAGTGCTAATTGCCGCTAAAAATACATATTTAATGGCAATTAAGCTATTGTCGTTAATTAATTGCTGCTAAAAATCATTAATTTTTAGATTAAAACTGAAGAAATCAATAGATACATTCAATCTTAAGATCATTTAGTCACTATACAATCAATATCAACCACCCTTCATACCTAGAAGAGAATTTAACTTCCCATAATTAAAGAGAGAGATATTATATCAAAGGAGAATTTCTTTATTCCATTCATCACAATCAATTATATAGTTGTAGTTTACAATATTATGCTTTCCACATATATTATTTAAGTTGGAATAAAGAATTTAACATTGGGGTGGGGATGGAGGTAAATATGACCTCAATATATAACTATAAGGTCTTGTATATGCAAAAAAAAAGTATAATAAAAAGTAAATAGAATTTATTTCTGATAGCTAGTACAAAAATAATAATGACTCTTTTTCCGATAAATAAAAGTTTAAGTTATTACAAGTGAAGTTAATTGGAACACAATAAGAGAAAATACACCCCAATAACCAATTTTCACTCTACTATTTAAGTTATATTCAATTTTTTCAAATTATTTCCTTTATCGCCGATAGTTCAAAATATTTGAAATTTGCTTGCATAAATAATATGTCAAATTTTTCAAAGTTTGGCCTTGACAAGCATGACATCAGTATATATCTAAAGAGGTTAAACTTATAAACTATACTTGAAAAGTAATTAAGAAAACATAAGTACATATTGATGATAGCCTGAATAATTAATAATCTTTTATTTACAGTCTACAGAACAAGTAAAAAGGAAATATAGAAGTCTATATTATTATAAAGAAAAATTAGTATCATGACTATAAATGAAGAGAAGTATCAACATCAGAGTTTCCAAATTTATGTTTTGGACTAAAACTTGACCAAAACTTTTGTGTTTTCATAACTCTTAAACCTGTATGATTGTTGTTATTATTCAAGCTAAGTCCAAGTGAAATATTTTGATCTTTTTCATGTGTTATAATTACCCGTTGATCACGTTGTAATCCTTGATTAGAAGTTACATAATTCTTGTTTGAAATCTTGATCACTTGAGCCTCTGGGAACAATTTTAGTGTCTTGTCCTCTCTTTGTTCTCTTGCTCTTTCTAATTGTCTGAATCTTTCTTGTAAAAGTGCAATGGATGGACCTGCTCCAACATTAGTATCATTATTATTATTATTCGGCCTTCCCATCGATCGATTTTAGGAGGGAGGAAAAAAAGTGTTTGATATATTTTTGCTTGTTTTGAACAACTTTTTGCATATGTGTGTATATATAGAGGAGAAGTTATAATTTGATTATGTTATTTTGATGTGTGTTGAAGGCATGATGGAGGATTTTATTTTGGAAGAGGAAAATGGTGAGGAGAAATGTACAAAAGATTGATGTATGTTAGTGTTTGGAAGAGAGTATTTGAAGGATAAAAGGGTTAGGTATTGTTACGTGCGTTTTGTTTTTTTTAATATGTTTTTTGTTTGAGGGGTTGTTAGTTTTATTATTTCTTATCTTATGACTTCACATCCATGATTTATCTTTTGTTGTGATGTAATGGAGAAAGCCATGTACTAAAGACAAACTTTGTACTGGTTATATTTTATGGAGTTTTGTTTGCGTGAATGAAGTTATTTTCTTTTTTTTCTGATGATTGTAGGGAGAATTCAATCAAAGATATCGCGGGTATTCATGGAATTAGTCGAGGTGCAGTAAGTTACCTCACTGGTCACATAAATTAATCATCGAATTGAACCAACAAATGGGAGAATTTCAAGATCGTGCCTTAATGGATCATCAACTTCGCTTCAAGAAAAGCCAAATGTGTAGTTATTCATCTAACCAAGACACCGCGATTGTATAAAAACAAAAAATAAAAGCCTTCTAGTTGAACCATATTGCTTCTTTTTTTTCTGATTTAAGTATTGGGTGGCAGAGTTACACGATACAAGTAGAGTAGCCAAGAATTTCGTAAGATTCTTCAAGAGTTAATAAGCATGAAAAGTAAATTTAACAGTTAACTCATATTCACTATACAATTTTTTGACGAAAGGATATTAATTAACCGCCCTTCACAAGCGTAGCTCAAACCCCATCCAATACTTGTACCAATGGGAAGTAACAAGAAATCCGGAGAAATAAATCAAAGTACATGCAAACTAACTCAAACACCGCAGTTATAAAGCATAGAAAGTACCACAGATCAAGAGCAGAGGCCAGACTCTCAATATTGTTCAGTTGATCTTTTCCTACTCTTGTTAACTACTCTTTATATTTACTTTAAAATAAAAGGTAAAATATGGTTGTCGTTGCATACACAATAAGATACTTTTTTTGTCAATATTTTTGCCTTCATCTTCCTGGTTTTTTCTAGATAATAAAATACTCTTCTCTCTTGATGCATACAGCAGTATTAAATAAAATTAAAGGACTGATGGATGTCATTGAAAATTGACATGCCTCCAAGTACAAAAGTATAAAATTCACAAAAATCTCATTCATTAGAGACAATATATTAGTCATCTATCATGGCATTATGAGCAACAAGTACTGTACATTTGAATATAAGACAAGATTGGGCTGCATGATTTGGATCTCTTTTTGAGACCCCATTCTGTTGGTACTATTTAAGAAAGTTACAGGAACTCCACTTTTTTTTTCTTTTTGGCTTTCACTGACTCACTCGTGTAACCCTACAAGTGGGGTCTTGTGTACCCCGACCTTGTGAAGGTGGTAGAGACGTTTCTGAAAGTCCCTTGGTTCACTCTGTTAACATTATGTCAAATATTTGGCATATCTTAATGCTGAATAAATACATTGAATGTAACCCAAAGTGATCATAAGTTAATTTATGCAAGTTGATCCAAATAGCATCGTTATCGAAAATAAATAAAAATAGAACATAGCACAAAAGAGAACCAAAAAAGTTGTGTGAAGATACCTTATTATCTGCAATTATGACTGAACAATACAAATACTACAACATCCTCTCAACTCTAAATCAATTGCCATGTATTTCTGAAGTATTCAACTCAGAGACCAAGTAAGATCTATGTACATAAACTGCTCTGTTACACCTACATGCTAATTCCAAAAATCGACTGCACTCTAGTTTAATAAAATGAATCTTGTGTTAGAGAAGAAAAACAAGAGGGGAAAAATGAAACCTTTTGGCCGGTGTATGTGTTGAAAAATCAATATGGCTGCTCTAGTCAGTACCTTCAGGTCTGATTCCTACTTTGCTGGACATGTAAAATGCCATCAGCAGGTGAGAATTGACAACTATCAAAACGTATCCTGCAAAAGAACAAAGTAAACCCAGATTAATTTCCATCCGAACACCAAAAGATATCAGTGCACTGAGGAGAGTTGTCAATCTCCCTGCTTCTTAATATATAAAAGTAGTACATTTTTTAAGGATCCGACAGGAGTGTGGCATTATTTTTGGAGAGTCTGAGCAACATAGCAAATCAACAGTGCAAATTTGAAAAAATCATTCATTTTCATGTTTTACCTTCACATTTCTTTTTCCTTTCTCCAATTTCATGAACACGGCTACAAGTTTTTGGATCAGTGAAGAGCACACAGGGGCACCCTTAAGAAATGTCAAGAGGTCCCTAGATGTCTATATGTAGAAAGTTACCTAGTTTCTTTCCTTAATCTTCACATTAGGTTCCATTTTAATTGGGCAATATACAGAATTAGATAGACAGGCAAGAGAATGTATAATGGATTTTAATCATTCCCCCTAGCCAACAACTTACCTCCTTCCCCTTCACATCCCCAAATACCAAAAACATCAATTTCTTCTCATCAAAATTTCATGTATATACAGCTAAGGAAATCAAAGCAAGAGGAACTTTGAAGCACCAGGAGAGAAATGGAAAATGAAAACAAGATAACTAGAACAAAAGGCTTCAGAGAAGAAAAGAGCACGACTACAAAAATTTTCCATGTGCAAGTTGTGCTCCAGCTATTCAGATTATTAACTTCTTCTCATTCCTTCTTCTCCTTCTTTTACCTCTACGGCTTTACACTGATTATATAGGTGCTTCATTTTGAGTTTTCTATTCACTTCATGGATAATACAAGTAGGTTGATAATTATCCCTATTACTAATACTGGACACTAGTAGAGGAGTTGAAATGATAAGACGTGTGTAAATTATAAAAACAAGTCAAAGTAGATTGTCCCACACTAGCACTTCCGGCAGTAAAACTAATTTTCCAGTGGAAATCTACAAATTCTAAGAAAATCAAGTTTTATTATGTAAATGTGAAAACCCCATATATAAAAGTGGTATGGAAAAGTAAAGTACAACAACAACATACCCAGTATCATCCCACAAATGAGTTCTGGGAGGGTAGGATGTATGGAAACCTTACCCCTGCCTTTGTGTGGTAGAGAGGTTGTTTCTAGTAGACCCTCGGCACTGAAAAGCAGAGTACGTAGAGAGGAAAAAACAGAAGACTTCCTACAAGGAGTATCCAATCATCTAACAATAAACGGTGTCCGCCAAGGTACTCTAAACTTCTATGAAACAACAAAAGTGATCATCTGATATCTAAAAACAAACTTTCAATCTCGAAAATCTGATTTTTCTCTCCAAATGTCATGAGCACAAATAAGCAACTTCCCAAGGTTTTTTTCTTCTCTTCCTTCTAGTTGGCCGACTTAAAAACAAACCTTTCAATTGCTGACTTTACCTATTTAATACCAAACAGGCTCCGAATAGTGGAGTCCAAGCTCTTATTCTTCTAACTGCCTGATGTTAAAACAAGTCTTTAACAGTTGCCGACATTACCTATTCAGTACCAAACAGGTTCCATTCGACCACCAATTGTTGTTGAAACTGACAGAGAAACAGTAAGTGGATCACATCTTTCCACTACCATATAACACCAACTGAAATGAGTGATATTCCTCTTCCTCAGATTCTCGGTAATAAAGATGACCCCCAAGCATCCAACCAGATGAAGAAAAAAAGTTTTATTTGCATCCTTGGTACCATACTGAGGAGTACAGAAAGGCCCTGTCTCATCCTTCACAGTAATCTATGAGAGAGAGAGAGAGAGACCAAACTGTGAAAATCCTTTGTTCTGTTCTTCTCACTTCCAGGACCTCTAACCTCGGTGAAATTCTCTGCTTGTGCATAGTACCTCAAGTAAGTCATGGAGTAAATTTGCTAGTGGCTCAGCCTTCCTTAATTTTCTTCCATTTAAAAAAAAGTAAATAAAGATGTCCCTCTTTTTATTATGTTACCAAGGTTTTCTCAGTTTCTCTTATGGTACCAAACAGAAGGAATATGTCTGTTAGGGTCAACTTGATTTCTGACTTCAATTTTAGGCTGGTAGAATTTTTTTTGAAAATTAGGCTGGTAGAACTTTTCAAAGGGTGAATGGGTACGTGTAAATATATGAGTGGTCCAACTTTTCAAAAGTTACACTCTCGCAGCTATCAGGGGCGTGTACCCCAATGTCGTCACCCCACATACAATCTTTTCGAACTGTAGGGAGGTGAGTTTTTGTATTACAGAAGCTAGTCACCAGCCAATTTTTCACGGTCTCTAGTTTTTCTTTGTTGACAGAGTTCGAGAATGTAGATCTTTGTCAAATGATAGCTTGTTCGGAAGAATCATCTCAAAAGTTGGTTCAACTGTGGATTCACCTTTCTTGGTTGACTTAGATTTTTCTGAAGCCTTGCCAGAGAAAGGCTTGCAACCCGAAAGAGAAAGTGATTTTTCACAACAAGTAATCGAAACATCTTGATGTGGAGAAGAAGGCGCAGACATGAGGAATATGGTGGGTGATTGTTAAAAGGATCGAGAAAATTAAAATTTTGTCAATAAACATCCAATGAAGATATGAATGTCGAGGAAGGATGAGCAAAGTCAAAAAAGGAATTTGTTGTGAGGGAGAATTTGTCAACTAAAGTAATTACATTCCCACCTCACAACAAATTCCTTTTTTGACTTTGCTCATCCTTCTTCGACATTCATATCTACATTGGATGTTTATTGACAAAATTTTAATTTTCTCGATCCTTTTAACAATCACCCACCATATTCCTCATGTCTGTGCATTCTTTTCCACATCAAAATGTTTCGATTACTTGTTGCGAAAAGTCACTTTCTCTTTCGGGTTGCAAGCCTTTCTCTGGCAAGGTTTCAGAAAAATCCAAATCAACCAAGAAAGGTGAATCCACAGTTGAACCAACTTTTGAGATGATTCTTCCGAACAAGCTATCTTTTGACAAAGATCTACATTCTCGAACTCTGTCAACAAAGAAAACTAGAGACCGTGAAAAATTGTCTGGTGACTATGCTTCTGTAATACAAATAGCTCACCTCCCTACAGTTCGAAAAGATTGTATGTGGGCTGACGACATTGGGTACACGCCCCTGATAGCTGTGAGAGAGTGACTTTTGAAAAGTTGGACCACTCATATATTTACACGTACCCATTCACCCATCCTTGGTATCATACTGAGGAGTACAGAAAGGCCCTATCTCATCCTTCTCAGTAATCTATAAGAGAGAGAGAGAGAACTGTGAAAATCCTATGTTCTGTTCTACTCACTTCCAGGACCTCTAACCTAGGTGAAATTCTTTGCTTGTGCATAGTACCTCAAGTAAGTCATGGAGTAAAGTTGCTAGTGGCTCAGCTTTCCTTAATTTTCTTCCATTTATAAAAAAAAGTAAATAAAGATATCCCTCTTTTAATTATGTTACCAAGTTTTTCTCAGTTTCTCTTATGGTACCAAACAGAAGGAATATGTCTGTTAGGGTCAACTTGATTTCAGACTTCAATTTTAGGCTGGTAGAATTATTTTATTTATTTTTTTGAGAATTAGGCTGGTAGAATTTTTGAACCACATAAAACTCTCGGATCCAATTTTAGCCTTGATTCATCTCATACTGAGCCCAACTTCTGTCAGTAGAAAAGTGTCACGAAACCCACTTAGGCTTCTCAACTTGTTTACACCCCTCTATTGCAAACATTTACAACTCTAATTAGTTTCTCAGAGTCAAAAGTGAGGCTATAAAACAATTTACAAATATCCATAATGGTGCCAAAGGATCACATGTTTTTTTCTTCTTAGAGACAATAAACAAATACAACATTTATAGTTAATGACTAATGGTTGCCTAGATTGCAGGACGAGAGAAGGAATAATAGGAATGAAAACTGATTAGTGTGTGTGAGAACTACAGGAAGCACAAAGGGAAAATAAGAAATAGATGAGAAAAAAGGGCAGCCCCGTGCAAAAAAGCACCTGTTATGCATGGGGCGGCGAAGGGCCGGACCACAAGGGTTATTGTACGCAGCTTACCCTACATTTCTGCAAGAGGTTGTTTCCACGGCTTGAGCCCATTAACTCTTGGTCAAATGGCAGCAACTTTACCAGTTACACCAAGGCTCCCCTTCAAGAACGGAATTAGAGAAAAATGAAAATAGCAGTGTTGTTAAAGGCCAGTATTTTATCGCTTAAAAGCGATGGGTTATAGTTGTATGGTGAAGCCATACACTTCAGAGAACATGGGCATAGTTGGATCGGTGATCCAAGAGTAACGATGAGTTCTTGTTTTTGACAAAGGTAGCGATGAGTTCTTTGAATCTCAACTTTGAGGATTTGTACTAAAGTTAGCATCATTGTACATCGGACGCTGAAATTAATTATTTTAATTGCAACTTGAATACTATAGAGCTAAATACATATATGTTTGGTACTCCATAATTTTCCGTAAATTGTGCGGCTCACTTTGCTTCACTTCTATCCTTTCACTTCAAGCCTCGTAAACCTTGCGGCCCTTTTGCGTTTTTCCTTTTTGAAAACACTGGAAAATAGTTCCATGAACTCGTTCACAAGAGTTAATTAAGACAAAGTGGAGAAAGACGTATAACGGTTCCACAAACTCACTTCACTAAATGTTCCAGACCATTTCATATCAAGACTAGCTAATAAGCAACTTGGAAGAAACTAAAAAGAATATTAAGAAAGAGCACATCATAAAACCTACATTTCACTAAAGTAAGGAGTTCTTAAAATTTCTTTAGTTTCACCAGAAGGGAGTGTCACAATTAAATAGTTCTTTACATTTCAAATTGAATGTTATGTTTTCAGTTTCAGTTGAGTAGACCCAGTGTTCACTTTCCAACAGCAACAACATACCCAGAGTAATCCTACATGTGGGGTATGGCGAGTGTGGGCTGTGCCTAGAACTTACCCCTACCTTAGTGGGGTAGAGAGGTCATTTCCGATAGACCCTAGGCTCAAGAAAAATTGTGTTTCAGAACACTTCCCAATAGCAAAACAACAATCCATATCATGTTACAGAAGATCTAATAGGTCTCACTTTTTTAACAGTTCCAAAACCCATACATCTAAGATAGTACACTTCCACCAAGTCAGCAACTAAAAATTCTAAAATACCCCTTGGTACATGTTATAGAACTTCTACAGTTAGTTTGGGACTCTAATGGAGTCCTAGAGAAATACAATTGCATCAACTAACTTAACCGATCTTAGCTACATTTATGACAAATGGCCCAAGCATTTTAAAATTCCCCCAAACAGACATCTTCCCTTGTATGGAGACAAAATATCTAGAGGTAAAAGTCTTTGATACTAAGATCCACTTCACTCTTCCTTACACAAACTACTCCCTCTATTCCTTTTTACTTGTCCCTTGTTAATTCGGCACTCCCCTTAAGAAACTATTTATTAGAAGTTTGTTTACTAAATTATTTTAATTTAATATGCTTTGGAAATCTTAAGTTTGATTACTTGTTCTTTATTTATTTTTTATAAAGGTAACCTAGATTACTAGTACTTTATGTAACTCCTCGAAGATAACGGCAATACTGAAAGAAAGTAATGAATCTCTCTTGATTTGCTAAAATGGACAAGAAAAAAGGAAAAACTATGTTTAGTATAAGGGGCAAGAAAAAGGGAATGGAGGGTACATAAGTCAGTTAAGTGATAATGTGGCCACTTCAACCGTCTGCTTCTTTTGAATGCTACTCATCTATAGCTACATTATGAACTACCACATCCACAAGTGAGATGAAGAAATTCACTAGAATTCATTCTGAAGCTTTACCCTCCACCTCCACCCAGTCTATAAAGCAAAAGATTTTGAAAGAAAGGAAAAAAAAACAAATATTGCAGTCATTGTTTTCTCCCTCTACATCCAAAAAATATATCATAGAAAAACAATTCCTTAGCACTTCTTGTGCGTCAAAGCTAGAAGTTTTCAGAAGAGATCTTTTATTTTTGTCTCTCTAAAGACTTTCCTATATTCTACCTTGCAAGACGCTTGATCCACAAATCCAAAGTAACTTTGCTATTTATTTTCTAATAGTAACAAAGATATACTGCCAGGCGCAAGCTTGTGCACACCTCAACTAATTCTCTAAGGAACCTACTTCACCCCACAAATACAGATACGGGGAGATAATTTTAACAACCAATGCTAGCACAGATACAAGACAACTTTGACCACCAAGGCGGCAGACAGGAAGAATTCATTCGCTGCTGGGATACAAACCTTAACCTCTGTTCCCAAAGTTGCTACTCCGACTTTTTGGGTGCAATTGCACAGATAGCCAATTTTGGGATACCCATTGAAGCCACAGCCTAAGTTCATAAAGTTTTGTAAGTTTAGACACGTCAGACTGAAGTTGCAAAAAATCGTGTTTGAAATTACAAATTTGTCTGAAGTTTGGTATTGATTGTGCAAGCAAACATCCGACATATGCATCAAAAGTTTGACTTGTCAATACCAAACTTCAAACATGTATATCTGAAGTTTGAACTACCAATACCTCCAGTTTCGACATATTTGTTCAAAACAAAAAATAGTTTTTATGAAATTTGAACTACCAATTTTCATCCCTGCCTAAAGTTCCAGTTTCTGAAAAAAAAAAATCATTCCTGCCAATGTTTCCCAGCTTTTCCAACAACATCCACTTGATCGGAACAAACTGTTCATATGCAAAATTCAAGACTCACTTCTTCAAGCCTGCAACAATAGTGATTTTTAGATGGTGTTGTAATTTACTCCCTGATATTTGGATATAAGAGTTAATGGATTAGTTCTTTTATGGTTTTGATAGGCTTTGATTCAAACGTTATACTTTATTGATGTAAAATAGATTCAAAAAACACTATTATACAACAACTAAGAAGAAGAAGAAAAGACGGAAGAGCGTCCAAGTAGGCTTCCCCATGAACTAGTAGAATCTCTTCTTCTGCTTTTTGAATCATTTCAACCCAAACCATCAAAACCAACACATAGCTTTCTGTATATTAAAAGGAAAAATATGAATGATCAATCTGGCGCGCTCTATCATCTATGGTTTTACACAAAATCAAATTTCCAAAATGAACGCTTCACACTTCAATCTAGAGAAGGTTCACCATAGATTGGACTTCCTCAGACGCCCCAGATTGATAAATAGGGAATAGATTTCTCCAAAATCATCTCATATGAGCCACTCTCCAGGGATGATAATCATGTGAATGGGGTTCACAGACACAAGAAAACCCTTGTATCTTTGAAGATTCCCATACTGCAATAAAAAGATAAATGCAAGTGTTGGAGGCTACATTTTGAAGGAGCTTTGTTGAGCCATGTAGAATAAATGTAGTTATCCCACTTGACCTGTGACTTCAACAAATGCAGACATCTTATCTGGGTTTTAAATATTTGGAATTAAGCATTTGATAGCATTTAACTTCTTTAATACTGAACAAGCAAGCCTTATGCTGCTTGATACATTTTTCTCCACTAACTCTTAGGAGTTATTAGGGGTGTAAATTGCTGAGATTCAACATTCAAGCTAGCAACCAAAATAATCACCACAACTAAAACTTTCTTTCTCTTAAAATGTTGCTGCTTTCCTTCTAAATGATTAGTTTGATACAAAACAGGCTGCTATTTAAAATAAAAGGGGATGAGGTTGAGATGCAGCACTGTTCATCAATTCCAGCGAAAGATAAGTCAGCAGATATAATTAGAGTTTTATAGATCAAGGGAGAACACATTTCTTCTTCAGCTTTTACCACTACATTGAGCATGAAATATGCTAATTATCTTATTCTTATGACATGCTTCACTTAAACTTCATTAAGAAGCATGATTGTGGTGGAGTGGGGAGGAAATCCATATGAACGGTGAACCCCAAAGCAAAAAGTGCAAAAGACAACTACCTATTCAGATTATTTGTATAAAGAAGTTAATATGAAAATACTAACATGTCGGGATACATGACGAACAGACTTCTGCTATTGTTTATTATCAGGGAAACTTTGGTAATCTTTAAAGCTATCAATTCAAAATGAACCATCTTTTCTCTTGTTTTTATGCTTGATGACCAAGTCTCAGAAATTCTAAAAGCAGAAGGAACTTAATTTCTTGCTACTACGAAAACTTGAGCAAAAAATGAAAATAAGGGTTTTAAAGGCAATCTCACTCACCTTGTGCACTTGACCTGTAAAAGGTCAGTTCCTTCATCATGAAGCTCAGCAACAACTCAGCTTACCAGCATTCACGCAGCTGCTTCAGAAACAGAAGATTTTTTCAGCTTAGCTTCCTCTTCAATCGAGCTTCAGCGAGAGTAGTTGAAGAAACCATAGATGAGAGGCTATTGTAAGATTAGAAATTAACTCACTTATTTCTGCTTTCTGGAGCTGCAGATCAATTCTCAAAAAATCATTTGACTCGTATTAATTAACCATCTAATTTGGACAATTCTCTTGCCAAGATGACATATGTCTGGAAACTAATATTGCAACTCTTGGATTCCATGACACGAAGAAGCTTCATGCACAATTCAGATTCTCTCTCCTTGAGTAAACCATCAATCAGGATGGTCCAAACAATCTCATCATTGTTCCACTTTTTCCCAAGCATGTTTTCAAATAGCACTTCAACTTCTTTTAGTCGGCTACTTCTACAGAGAGCACAAATGAGTGATTGATAAATTGACAAAGGAGGTCGAAAACCTTGTTGAATCAATGAATCAAATATTTCCAAAGCAGCATCCACTTTTAAATTGTTGCAATAAGAAACTAAAAGAGAGCAATATGCTGCACTAGTAGGACTGAAGCCTTTCTCCCTCATATGTTCAATCAACTGGTCTGCCTCATAAGTTTTACCATCTCTATACAGACCAAGAATTAAAGTGCAATATGTGCCTTCATTCGGCTCACAACCAATTTCCAACATTCTATTTAGTAGAGTACATAACAGTTCAATACTAACATCCTTCTTGCTAGCTGTGCAACTATACACTGTTTCACGCTTGACGGAGACCTTCCCTGAAATCAACTCATGTTCCTTTTGCAATCCTTTCAACAACACACCAAAGGTTCTATAATTTGGTTGACAACCCTTATCAACCATCTGGTGAAGAAGTAAAAGTGCATGATCTAGTCTATCCAATGCTACAAAACCATCAATTAGTGAAGTATAAGTCACATAATCAGGAGCTAATCCTTTTTTCTCCATTTCTCTGAGTAAGCTCTCTGCTTTATCAGCCTGACCTTCAAGACATAAGCCGTAGATTAGCGAACTGTAAGTGTACAGGTTCGGCATGCAATTTCTTCTCTCCATATCATGCAAAATCTCAAATGCAAGATGAGTTTCACCATTCCTACAAAGACCATCAATCAAAGTTGAGTAGGTGATTACATTTGGGAGCAGTTCACTTTCTGCCAGCTTATTACATAGTCTTTTTACTTCCAAAAGCCTGTTTTTTTTGGACAAACCATTTATGATAGCATTGTAAGTTTCAATGCCTGGACTGCAACCACTCTCTTCCATCCTTTTAAGTAATGCAAGTGCATCATCTATTTTCTCTTCCTTCGAGAGACCATCAATTAGAGCTGTATAGTTTACCTTGTTTGGACTTAAACCATTCTTTATCATTTCCTGAAAGAGAGCCAAAGCTAAATCAAGCTTGCCCCTCTTGCAGAAACCAGAAATAAGTTCGGCATAAGTCCATTCATCAGCTTTACATCCATTATTCTTCATCAAATCCAGTAGTCTCATAGCATTGTCCAGAAAGCCCCGTTTAAGGTAGCCATTAATTAGGGTATTATAAGTAATCACTGTTGGTGCCGGACCCACCTTTAGCATTTCACTGAGTAAAACCATTGCCCTTTCAATATTCCCAACCAAGCATAATCCATGGATCAGTGCATTGCAAGTTATAGTGTTGGGTTTGTATCCATGTGCTTCAATCCAACGGAAAATATTAAAAGCTCTGTCTATATTTTTTGCTCTACACAATTCAGTTATCAATATATTGAATGTAACCATAGTTGGGAGCAAACCTTTTCTCAACATGTCGTGATACAATCCAATTGCCACTTCAAGGAGTCCAGATTGAGACAGTCCACTAATTAGAGCTGTATATGTCTGGACATTTGGTTCACATCCCCTCTTTCTCATGTTCACTACAAGATCAACAGCCTCTTTCTCACGTCCAACTGCACACAAGGAACTAACTGGAACTGTGTATGTATACACAGTGGGTTCAATACCTTTCTCAATCATCTCGTCAAGCATATCCATAGCCTCATCGACTCTCCCCTCCGAACAAAGTCCATTTATAAGAGTAGTATAAGTTGCTGCATTCGGATCTATTCCATCCTGAACCATCCGATCAAATACCACAAATGCTGCATCCAAGTCCCTGTTCCTACAATGACCCAGAATCAGAGATGTATATGTAAACACATCGGGACTCAATTCCCGCTGATAAATATGACTCATTATCATCTTGGCCTCTTCAACTCTCCCTTTCTTGCACAATATGTTTATCATAGTGTTAAAAGTTAATAAACTCGGCACCGTTCCACTGCTCATGATTTCTTGATAAGCACTCTTAGCTGCCTCAACCATCTCAAACTTACTCAATTGAATCAACAAAGTATTAAAGCTATACAAAGTATACCCAAGACCTTTTCTGCTAAGTTCACTTAAATACTCAATAACCCATTTCATTTCCTCCTGGTTTCTACAACCTTTGATCATCAATATCCTCACATGATCAGCAGGAGCAAATTTCTTGTCAAAAACAAGCCTATTCAACATGGAAACATAACAGTTCCTATCATGTTTGTAAAAATGCCTCTTAGAAACCCAGTAAAAAAACTGCAAAGCTACTTCAGTATTTTCATGGATCTCAACGAGTTTTGCCACGTGTGGGGGTCTTAATATGGAGCTCAATGACTGAAGCTCTCCATTTGTCTGCCATTGCAGCCGCGGATTAGACAAAATATCCGACACCTTAGAAACAATAAACAAAAGCCTCTTACTTTCTTCTGTTTGTATGGACTCAGATTGATCAAAAAGATCGGGTTTTGATGAAAATTGAAGACGACCCAGATAAGTAAAACCCCTGAACTTGCTCCTTCGATGCGGATTTAAGGAATAGAGAAATATGGGTTTGAGGGGCTTTACCATTTCGAGCAGTGAATGTGAGGATAACAGTGTGAAGAGTTCATGAAGATGGTGTGGGATTGATCAGAAGAAAATGGTGGAGTGTTGATGTGTTGAGTCATGGGTGAACGTGGTCATGAGGAGACCACAACAGAAATGGTGGAAGAGAGGAGAATATAGGGAAGGGGGGGCTGCGTAGGTGCAAATGCAATGGCATCAAACCTCAGTAGCCAAAGCCCAAAAGGGCCCCCAATTTTGGACTGTAAAAGATTTTAGGGTTATTCTCAGATTTCCAAAAATATTCTGGGCAAGATGATGAATGGTGTTTGATCAAAGATTTTCGTTTGGTGGTTGGTTAGAGTTATGCTCGTATTTGTCAAATTGATTATACTAATGAGTATAATATCGTATGTATGTATTAGTTATACATAGAATATTCGTTATTTCATTTTTTAATAATACTTAAATAGATTTTCGCATAACTTATATATGTATTGGTTATGTGGATTTTTAAATTGTTAAGTAAATGTTATGTTAATTTTTTATATATGGATAACTTATTTTTTATTTGGAAAAGACTCGAATATGTCATCGAACTTTGAGAAGAGGTTTATTTATGTCATCCGTTAAAAGTTTGGCTTATCTATGTTCTTTCCGTTTGAGAAAAGGTTCATTCATGTCATTATTTGTTAATTGAAATGACATAGATGAGTCAATTTTTTAATGAATGACATAGATGAGTTTTTTCTCAAAATTCAATGGCATGTGTGAGCCATTTTTTTCTTTAAAAAAATAATTTAAATTAATGGCGAGATCGAATCATAATTGATCACCTATAAAAATGGTTTTGCAAAATCATAACTATTTTTCCGTTAACAAAGAATAGCATTTATGAGCCTTTTCTCAAAGAAAAATACATAAATGAGTCAAACTTTTAACGAATGATATAGATGAACATTTTCTTAAAATTTAATGACATATTCAAGTATTTTTCCTTTTTTGTTTATCTACTATATCGGATGAGTTATACCAAAACTTATACATAAATAATTTATTTTGTATTCAGCTACCAAACGATCCTGTAACATCATCTTTAACACTATCACGGTATTCATGTCACTACTGATAGCAAAGAAGACATCAAACATTAGCTTGATAGATTTAAGAGAAAAAAATGAATTTGTTGTAAATTGAATGTACACACTAATATGCTGAAGTGTTGTAAGATTAATACACACACAAAATGCTATGTGGTGTATACTAATTAGCCATTTGATATACTTGGTGCCCAAAGTGTATACATGGCAAGAAGATATTCATGTATCACATTTTGGGCACAAGTGTATACAACTATATATACCCCCTATTCTTGTAACAAAGAAAGAGGCAAGAGTAAGTCATGAAAGAAAATACTACACATACTATTTCTCATCTTTCTTATTATCTTAGTTTTTATACTTTAGTTTATAACACGTTATCAGCACGAGTCTCTTCATCTATGAGCATCTTCGACAGTGCATTAGCTGAAACATAAATAGTATAGCTATATAAGTCTTCTTATACTTGATATTCTAAATTTGATGTGTCTAATGTAATTGTCGTTAATGTTATCATCAATTTTTAAGCTAAATATTGAAAGTATAATTAGTACATACTTAATTGATAACCTTGTTGGAAGAGTTGAACTCACCGAAATCGTTAGAAGACTAAAAGTGCATAGCATGAATTTTTAATTTGGTTGATACTTTGTTGTGGTTATCACCTAGTAATACATAATTGGCTTTAAAGGAGATATAGTTGATTTAAGGAATGCATATCAAAATAAAAAGGAAAATGTATTAAAATTTCTTATGTTGACCTACATTAACTTTGATCAACATCATTGATTATTTTACACTTGTTTTATCTTTCACTAGCTAATCATTTACTTCTTGAATTATTATAATATGCTATATGTACTAACATTTTTATAGTTGCTTTAAAAAGGTAAGCAAACTAATATTTGAAGAAGTGTTTTTTTTTTTCCTTTGGAATCATCAAAAAGACTTTTTCATCATGAAAGATTCTTTGAAGTGGCATTGGCATGTCATTTAGGTTGGCAATTAACAAACTTGTCAATGGTAGCTAATTGTATATTTTTACTTTATGGTAAGTGTCCTTCATAATACTAATTACATTAATTCTGATTTGTATATATCTGCAAAAGAGTATGCTAATTTTTTAAATTCATATAATATGCTACATGTCATTGAGACAATTTGACATGTATACTTTATTAGGTCCATTTATCAAGTGTGTATTTAATTCTTGGATTTTGAGGTATCATTTTATTTATTGTGATTATTAGTGTTTACCTCTAGTTGCTTTATCTATGAATTACAATTGAAGAAAGAAATTTTCTTAACTAGCAACAAATGAAGTCAATCTTGAGAATTAATTTGTTGATCTTTCAATAAGTGAATTATTCATAAAACTTTTAAATTGAAAATAGTATTCAGAGCCACCTATGAGGATCAATTTTGTTTCGTTTAGCAAAGGTAATAACTTGTATATGATCTTTTGAAGTGTTATTATGACTAAATTTATTTGTGCTATTAATAACAAAGTTACAATATTTTAAAGGCTCAATGATCAATTTTATTTTGGACTATATATGATGTCATTGATTGAGGTAAGACGGTGGATTCAAATTTCACCGCACCAAAAGGGTAACACATCGATTAAAGTCTCGATACACCATGATGATAAGATTTTGGGTTCAAGTCCCTTCGCATTTTGGCCTAACACGCCTTTGTATGGATAAGACATTGGGTTAAAGTCTCAATGCAATGATATATAATGATGATTGAGTAAATAGATATGCTCTTGCTAAAAATTGTGAATTTCGTCCCACTGAATATGCTCCATTCATTTAAGTGAATGTGATAGCAATACAATAAAAGTCTGAAAGATGATAAGATTAATTTATGATCAGACATATGCATATGGATGTGAATGGACAAAATAATAATAGTCATCATTATGATAATTGTAAAAGAGAGAACAGTATGAGTTCTCAAAATTGTCCTTCAAAGAGTGAAGGTAATTTTTGTCATCAAATTTGGTATGAAAGGTATTGAGCACGCGATTACTGTACGTGCAAACTAATTTGATTTTATAAATCCTCCATCAAAATAAAAGAATAGAGAAAATGGCCAAAAGCCCCCCCAACCTATAGCCGGATTCCCAACTACACACTTATACTTCACGGGGATCTTATTACCCCCCGGACATTTTTTTTACATATTATCTCACCCTTATTTGCTGACATGTCGAAGAAGGTGAGAACAACTCCCTTAGGCGCGTAAGCAGAGGAAATAAAACGTCAAAAGCTTAAGAAAAGTACACGTGTGAGTCCAAATCAACTATAATTAATCCCCAATGGTATAATCTCTCATTCTCTCCCAAAATCAAACTTTCTTTTTCTTCCTCTTTTTCTCAATTTTCAATTGTATAATCCTTCATTCTCGCCCAAATCAGCTTAAAACTTGAATTTACTTGTCAAAGTATTCAATTGTAGTTTCAATTTCGAAAAAGTTTGAAGCTTTAGGGCATGTAATTTCTCCGACTTCATAGTTAGGGTTCAAAAATTATTCTTCAAATTCATTGTTTTTTGCTTTGTTAGGGTAAATAAAGGCAAATGCGGACTTGAATAAGCTTTCATAGTTAGGGTTCAAAACTTGTTCTTCAAATTCAATTGGAACGAAATCTCATATCATGAAGAGAATGGGGATGAATATGGAGTGATTTAGAAAAGGTTAGGGTTTAGAGAAAGAAAGAGAAAAATGAAAAGATTAAGGGAAATTTTAGAGTTATGGGGTCTATTTAATACTTGGCAGCGCGTGTAAACAAACATTTTATTATATCTGGTTTATGTGGACATGTCAGCAAATAAGGGTGAGATAATATGTAAAAAAAATGTTCAGGGGGGTAATAGGACCCCCGTGAAGTATGAGTGTGTAGTTGGGAATCCGACTATAGGTTGAGGGGGCTTTTGGCCATTTTCTCTAAAAGAATATAAAGTGAAGGTGCACTTGGCCTTTCAAAAGTGATGTCAGGTATGTCATGTGAATATGATAACTTTCAAAGCATGACAATAAACTTCTAATGAAAGGAATAACTATGAATCATGTATATATGATTATAGTCAATTCCTTGAAGAGAATGTGACTTGTGATAAGTATCATGAAAAGTGGACCATTCTTGAAAGTGAATGTGTCAAGAGATGATGAAAATTATAAATAAAGACATGCTCATGTATGATTTAATAAATACCACAACTCACCCCTATGGGAGGTTAGAGAGAAATAAAGAAATTTTATGTTGGTATAAATGGTCATTGGTGAAGTACTTTTAGTATATCACAAATATTGTGGTACATTTTATGATGAACTACCGAAAGGGCAAAAGAAGGAAATAATTTCTTGCCATAAAAATTGTCATTAGTTATGTATCTCTGTGCATCAAAAATATTTTGCCAGATATTAAATAAAAAGGAGGAGATACTAATGACAAAAGTAAATCAAGAAACAAATTTTGATTGTAATGATTTTGACCATGACAATAATGATATAAATTTCTCTTTGAAGGAAATGTCACCACACAAACAATGTTATAAAATATAGTATCCAATGTTAATTATGAGCTTTGATGAGCTAATGTGCTACTACCCAAAGAAATAAAATTGCTTATGATATTGAAATTGTAGTAAGTCTCGAAAGAAACTTTTTAAATTTTAAAGAAATAGTCAAAGAAAAAAAATATTGAGACTATAAAATATGGGAAGAATTAAGATCTTCATATTGCTACATCAAAGTGGGTTATAAATATTTACGTGAAAGATTATCCATATTTGCATATTGTTTGTGGTAACTAAGTATGGGCATGATGATGGAATCACATGCAAAATAAACTAGAAGTTTATTGAAATAAATATCAGTTGGCATGGCCGGTTGATGACCATCCCGATTTAAATATGATACGAAAATTATAGAGAATTCACATGGTTATATATATTGAAGAAATAATAAATTCTTCAAAAATTTTCTTAGTTGTTTGTTCTCATGATAATATTATCATTACACCAGCTAAGGTTGAGATTGTATCTCTTGAAATTTTGAAATATATAAAAAGGTGAATATGGGTCCGTTCACCTGTCATGTGGACCATTTACTATTTTATAGATGCATCTATGTTATGGTCACATGTGTTTTATTATCAACTTGCAATTTATTTATTTTTCAAAGGTTGTTTGCTCGAATTGATAAATCAAGAGTACATTTCAAATTATAAAACTATATTGATAATGTTGGTATATATCCAAGTGGTTTAAGCAGAAATTTTATGCCTCCAATTAAAGCTAAACCATTGATTATGAGAACAAAACTCTCAAAAGAAATTTGGTATGAGATGTGTAAAGTGTAGCAACACTTGTATGTATCAAGCCAATAAGGTTCCCCCATCACAATTGGTTCAGGGTCAGGAACCAAATAATACTCATCTAGAAATTTAAATGTGTGATATATTATTCAATTGCTCCACCATTATGAAATGCACAAAGATGAGTCCCCAAATAAGGTTGGGTGAATGTTAGATTCTCTAACAATAGGGGGAGATAAGCAACTGGAAAATAAGTTATACATAATGAATTATCATTGGTATGATCCTCATTGAAGAGATAATTTAAGTCAACTGTCAGACGCATCTCTGACCCTATGTTATAATCCAGATAAATGCTCCAATGAAAAGTCCTTGAAGGACATAACTTATGGAACGCCTGAAGCGTGATAAATTAATCGATTTGAAAGATAAATTTCTTGAAGAAGAAAAGGAACAAATGATCAAGATGGTCTTAATAATGAGGCAAGTGCTTTTAGAAAGAGCACCATGACATAACACTTTATAAAAACCTTGGTAAAGGTTCAGGTACCTGAAAATGATGAAAAATAAAGTGAGCTTGATAAGTTATGTCACATTAGAATCGATATCAAATAATTGTCGACAATATCTTGAATATAATATAGCGCTCAAAAATATAAATGGTGATGAGGATCTTGATATTAAATCTGTCGAGAGTTGACAGATGAATGATTGGCCAAAGAAAATACAATTCAAGTATTTTCTATTCACTTGGAAAAGTGATGTTTTGGACTTATTTTGTCCATATACCAAGATATAATGTCAGTGAGGTACAAATGAATTATTGTGCGATAAGTAAAATCGTAAAATATAAAGCACGGATTGTGCATTGAAAAATTTAGATTTTTCGCAAAAGTCCTAACATTATTGCGTATGGAGATGTATACTCCCAAGGTAGATGCAATGAGGTTTCTTTCAGCCTGGCAATATATGAAAAACTTGAATACGTATGATGAGTGATTATCGTGTCTAGCTAGACAATAAATATTGTATGAAAATCCTTGAAGGATTTAAAAGGTTATAAAGCGATTCCATTGAATAGTACCCCAATAGTTGTAAAATTACATATTATAAAGATCAATTTTGATCTCATTAATTAAAATGGTTAGAAAGTACCATGTCATAGTGCAATTGGTGCACTTATGTATCCTGCTATTATTATTTGTGGTAAATAATTTTATTAGTATGCATGCAAAATATAACATCACTCTTATCGATGGAGATATTAGAGTGAATCAAATCTCGATATAAATTATTTATTCTGACCAATTATGTCAAGATTTATTGATCATGAAATTGCAGGAAATTATGAAGTTTGAACTTATGAAAGTTATATATTTTCATTTGGAAATACTGTCATTGCAATTCATTCCACAAGACGGTCAATTTTACTGAAAGTGTTCGTCAGTGCTCGATTGTTGCTGCTAACAAATTGAACGAGCAATTTGTCTACGTCGACAAGATCACGAATTGAGTGTTTTTCAAAAATATATTTGATCGAGATCAATAAACATACCCAGAGAATGTGTGATCTTCCTTCGAAAAAAAAAGATATTTCAACAATATTATTTGAAGACAAGGCCTCGTGTGCTCAACTAAGAGGAGGATACATCAAAGAAGACTGAGCAAAATATATTTCACCAAAGTTCTTCTTATTCATGATCTTCAAAAGAAGGATGTAGCCAATGTTCAACACTTTGTATTCACCAAGGCATTATCAACTTCAACCTTTGAGAAGTTGAGATATAAGACTGGATTGTGTCATCTTCGAGTTGTTAAGTGATGTTTTAATCAGGGGGAGTATAATACGCGCTGCACTCTTTTTCCCTTAGTCGAGGTTTTGTCCTACTGGATTTTCCTGGTAAGGTTTTTAATGAGGCAGCTACCAATGCGTATTACAACTTACAAGATATTTGTACTCTTTTTCTTCACTAGGATTTTTCCCACAGGGTTTTTCCTAGTAAGGTTTTAACGAGGCACATTATCTATTAAGACATGGACATCCAAGGGGGAGTGTTGTAAGTTGAATGTCCACACTAATATGATAAGTGTTGTAAGATTAATACACACACAAAATGCTATGTGGTGTATACTAATTAGCCATTTGATATACTTGGTGCCCAAAGTGAATACATGGCAAGAAGATATCCATGTATCACACTTTGGGAACAAGTGTATACAACTATATATACCCCTATTCTTGTAACAAAGAAAGAGGCAAGAGTAAGTGAAAGAAAATACTACACATACTATTTCTCATCTTTCTTATTATCTTAGCTTTTATACTTTAGTTTATAACAAAATTTGAATTATTAAAGCTCTATCATTATATAGAGTAATGTTATCTTTTTTTCACCTAAATACTATAATACTCCCTCGTTCCAATAATATTTATTTATTATAGTCATTGCATTCTTTTTAAGAAATTATAAATAGTAAACATAATTTTATAATATAATTCTTTGAATGTAATAAATAAATATCTTAAAAATTAGAATATGAAAAAATTACTATAATTAATAATAAGAGTAAACTAAAAATCACAACCCAAGAATCCCATATTCGAAAGGTTTTGGCATAAACTTATCCTGTTCAAAATGTCGTTCTTATCATGGAGATTGCTTAAAAATAAACTTCTTTTTAATGAAGTCTTGGCTAAATTTGAAAAAGACTTCTCCTCTACATGTCATTGTTGTCGCCAGGGGAGGACCCACGTGGGTTCCAGGGGGTTCACCCGACCCCCCTCGGCAAAAAATTACATTATATATATAAAGTAAATTTTCTGTATTTTTGTAGATATATATATTTTGAACTCCCTCAATAACAAGGAGAAATTGATGGCGCAATGGCAAGTCCCTCTAAAATTAAGCTTCATGTCACCAATTCAAATCCCTGTGATAGCATTTTATTTTTTTATTTGTTAGTTTTAGTTTTTTTTTAAAAAAAATCAATTCTGTTTTTCAAGTTTTTTTTTATATAAAAAAAAACGTGCTAAAAGTGTGGTTTTAAACCCAAAAGAATTCAAGGTTCCCATTTCTAAAGGTTTATTTATACGTTTATACTTTTATTTTTCGAACCCCTGAACGAAAATTTTGAATCTGCCACTGTCTATCGAATCCTTGTTAATGAGACAATCCATCATTCCTTTTGTACCGGTGAATTAGCTATTAGCATATGGAAATTTCTTGGTGATCCTTTTGGTAAAAGCCAAGACACTTATCAATATGTATAAGAACTAAATTTTTAATCTCAGATTAAAAATACAGGATAGAAAATCTGACTTAGCAGGGCCGTCTCGATCATAAGGCCACTAAAATAACTGTTTGGGCTCCAAATTTTTTAGGACCCCTAATTTTTTCTATATATAGGTATCCTGTATTGCTAAATTTGAAAAGAATTGTTTGGATAGAAAATAACTTTATTTAATGTGAAGGTCGTTGTAATAGTTAAGAAATGAAATAGTATTTAGATAATGAATATCCTTTCTTACGTGGCTATTTATTTTGTTGATTTATTTATATCTCGGCAATTATCATAAACCCATATTATTATTCTTGCCTACATTTACCTTTTTTAGTACTCGATCTTTATATTTTTATTCTCTCATTATTGAATATATAGAGTCTACAAAACGACAAAACATTTTGCAGTATGCAAAATATATTGTTGTGTGTTTATAAAAAGATTGAATTTATTTTTTGAGTATTCTTTAAATTGAAGCATTGTAACAAAGTGGTACTATTTTAATATTATTATATCAATTTATGGAATTCAACACTATTATTTCAATATCATTATATAAACTTTATAAAGTTTTGGGTCATGTTTGATTATTCTAACTTTATAGAAAAGACTCAAAGCTCAATTGAGCCAAACAAAAGGAGAAGCACAAACTTTCAAATTCAACATAATTACGTAGAAGGCAACAAGGTGACTCATATAATAACAACTGAAAAACGAAGAAAGAGCCACAACAAATGAAAAGTTTTAAATAAAATTTTCATCATCGGAACACTTAAAGAGAATTTGCAATTAAATACACTTGAAGGATATATTAGTAGAAAAGATAATAATTTGGGTTGTTTTAATCTAACAAAACTTGGTAACCAAGTATTTTGAACTCCTTTGTGATAACCGATAGTTTTACCTCAAATTGTGAAGGTACTACCCCTAACCTTCCACTAGTTATATAGATGTTACTATGATTGAACATCTAGCAGTAAATGTGTCAAAAATGAGCCCAATTATAGATAACCATTTAATTTGCCTAAAATTTTAAGGGTTGAGCTCAAAATAATTTAAATTGAGCTCAGTCTTAACTCATTCAAGTCTTAGCCCATTTTAATAGAATCCTCAATTGAGCTCAATTTAATCTTCAATTTCAACCCGTTTTAAGACTCTTTATTTGCATTAATGTGATGTATGTTCATATATTGAATGTATGAATTACTATCTATTTTATATCTTTTATGATTTATCTATCAATTTGTAACTTCTTCTTTTTAAGATGTTCATGAGTTGAAATTCAAATTCTAGTTATAAAATGTAAATATGAATATATTATAATTAGGGAAACTTTCGCATATAGCCACTCAAAAGTAGTCTAATTACGCTCCATAAGTGATGTAGTTTGCTAATAAGGAGAGTGGCGAGCGGGATTGGGAAAGGGAGGAGAGAGGCGAGCGAGATTGAGAGATGGAGGAGAGAGGCGAGGGAGTGAGGGCAATAATTTGTATAATTCGCAGCTCGTTTGTATAATTTGCACGTACATTTGTATAATTCACGTGTTTTTGTATAATTGAGTAATATAAAGTATGGAATTATAGTAATATGATAAAACCCAAAATAACGAATTGATACAAACATAAATATATGAACTTTAAACCGTTATACAAAATATATTATACAAATTACATTATATAAATTATATTATACAAAATCCAAAAACTACACATTTATACAAACTTTAAAAAGTTATACACAAAAAGATTGAATGTATATGGTGTCAAAATTGAAAAACCAAAGGAAATTATCGTCATATACAAATACAAATCATCGTATACAAATACAAAAAAAATAAAAATTGTTAGTTGCGAATTATACAAATGTGGCGAGTTATACAAACGTGACTAATTATACAAACTCGAAGTCAGCCCACGTAATTAATGGTTAATGCTAGTCGCAAGTGGTAATTATAGCAAACTATAGCTATGATAACTAATTAAGTAGTATAAGTTTGCTTAACCGCGTAATTTTCCCTTAAAAATGTTGAGATTAAGGGGTCAAAACTCAACCCGTTTTTAAGCCTATTTGAGCTCAAAGTAAACTTGGGCGATTCAGGACCCAACTCAATTTCTATTTCAACTCATTTTAATATTTTTAATTTCAACTTAATCCGCTCATTTTACACTCCTACCTAGTAGTAAAAGGTGCTATAATTCGTATGTAATGGCTACCTAACCAAATTATCATAGCATTCCTTTCATGAGAGTATGACCAGATACAATTTTTCTTTTCATTTCTCAATTGGTGTTTGGTATCTATATTGGAGTTTGACTAAATTTGAATTCTTGTTAGAAAATTCCACATTAAAGGATAAAACACTCCCCATCAAAAGTGATTCCGAACCACATACAATTAAACAACCATAAAATAATCCATCTTTCAGAGATCAAACTAAATCATAATATACCCCTCTAAAACACTATTCATAACGACATAAAATTCACTAGCAAAATCAATCGCCAATCAAATACTCCAGTAATTTTAAATTGCATGCTACGTGGCATGATCAAACCAACGTGTCTAAGTGGTACAATTAAGTTGTGTCATAGTGCTCAGGTGGAAAAAGGTGCGTGATTTAGATGTTCAAGTGAAATATTGCACTAGTTTACAAGGTCATTTATGTATTCAGACATCTAATTGTATTTATATTTTATATTAGAAATGAAAATTTTAAATCAAAAAATTAAATTATGTAAATACTATTCTTATTAACGTAGATATCTTGTTTAATAAAAAGAGAAATCTAATACCTACAAAAAGAAATCAATGCCTCACATATATTTTAATCTTGCTCCAAAGGAGAATTATCACTATTTAGTTTCATTCACTACTAAACAGAAGAAGATAAAAGTCATTATCGAAATTAACTATCCTCAATCAATTTTTGAGGAATTTCTATAAAAAAAAAATTAACCTAAAATCATTGGTCGATTTAAGACTGATTTGTATAAAAATAAACAATTTAATTTCTACAATACAAAAATCACACATCAAAGGACTAGAATCTGATTTTAAAAACCTCTGGCTTACCAAAGTCAACAAAATCTTAATAACAATTTACATCATCAGCTCGAAACGAAAATTTATTTCAAACTATAAAGTCAAAAAAAACAAATGTCGTCTGATTGATTTTTACTAGATAATAGAAAAATTCGATGTTTGTTTGGTTTTTTTTTTTGTTCTTATACAGTACTATGAAAAAAATTATGTTTTCTTCTTTTATACAAATAGAATGTGAAATATGAATAAATTTATAATGTGTGTAGTAGAGTATTAAAATGACAAAACTAACCTTTATAATAGTAAAAATATATATTTTTAACTAAAAAGTAAATAAATATCTTAAATTTACGCTATATACCTATCTGTAATATAATCAGACTAAATATCAAAACAAAAAATAATTCTCGAATGGATGATTCTTACATTGTTAATTTCTACATAACTAATTCTTGCATAACTCGTCTCCAAATTAACTATCAAATACATAATTTTTTTCATAAATTACAAATCAAACACCATATTAATTTTATATATAACTTACCTCATCAACCAACTACTAAACATAATATTACTTATACAGATTTAATATCTGCGTAACTTGTCTTCAAATCAACTACCAAGCAACTCCTTAGAGACAACAATCTCATGATAAACTAAATAAAACACATAATTATTTTATCTTATATTTGATTATAAATATTTGTTATTTCCGAAAGATTAAATTACTTGTTTCTCTCTCTATATATATAATTAATTTTATAAAATATTCTAATAAATACAATAATTTTATTTATCTTATCCCTCGTACTAAACGACCTGTTGAAATAAAGAATTTTCAAAGTGGAGAGTTGGAAATGGATGGTCCAAGAGTACTAGTACTAGTCTACTACAAGTGGTCCACTAGCTTAAGACCATTTATTAATTTGACTTGTATTTTCTTTATTTTTAGGGGCGACTTAACAACCAGACAGCTCGACAAAGTCAACATTTCCTACTACATTACTTGGATGTGTTTGATAAAAAAAATGTTTTGCTAGAAAATGTTATTTTAAAATAAATAAGTTTTTTTACTATTTGATAAATAAGTAAAAATATTGTTTCATAATTTATATGCCTAGCGAAATATTACGTGAGTAGATAAAGTGGAGACTGTAGAGTAGGTAAGGGATTAAAAGCAGAAGCGAATCTAGAATTTTTTGAACATGGATGCATCAAGAAAAATGTTAAGTGGGAATTAATCTGAACATAGATGCACAAAGAAAAAGTATTAAGTGAGAATTGATTCTTAATCCTTAAGGTCAAAAACTCAACATTTAATCATGTGGACCAGATAGATTTCTTATAGTATGAGTGTTAGAATATAATAATATACAAATTTTAGAAAATATATACATAAAATATCTAGTTTTATGAAGAGACCACGGGTTTCGATGCCCTGTTTTTTACTTTTAGATTCACCATTGTTTAAAATTGTCGAGGATGGGATAGTCGACGTGAAAGTTGAGAGTGTTAATAGAAAGGCAAAAGGGTCTGGTGGACCCTTGTACTTGTATGACTTGTATTGTGAACCCTTCTACTTGCTCTTTTGTCATCTGAACCCCTGAACTTATTGAAACACAATATTTTAAACACTATTTTGACTTGGCATCTTATGTGACAACTAATACCAAAGTGCGCTTAACACACACCTATTAGGAGCGTGAAACCCATGGAAAAGGGTCTAACAGTCACACTAGGGCTTAATATAGCCATCATCTAATTCCTAGTTGGATCTAACACCATTGTTGGACAAAATTTGAGGTTTTCTTGGCCTTTTTTTTTAAAAAAAAAAATCTTTTTCCCAAATTTCTTCTCTATTGTTTATTGTCATTTTACTGCTCTCTTTATTATGAAACACACCATGAAAAACAAACACTACTACCAAAACATCTTACACTAACATTAAGCATAAAACAAAGCAAAATTTTCAATTTATTTCAACAAAATCAATGTAATCAACTAAAATTCAAAATCAAACAAAGACACAAATAGAAGATCAAATCCAGATTAAACAACAAATAAATTTGAAAATAAATTGAAAAACCTACATAGATAAGTTGAAAATCAAACAAAAACAACAAAAAAACTCAAATAATGTTCGACATTAACCCATGTTTCAGTCATCCACCACTCAAATGACCCTTATTTTAGATCCAAGCCAAACACAAACTTACTGCCTTTCTCTCGTCTTCTTCACCTTCTCCGACCAAAACGCCTTCATTCTCACTGCCTCCGACAAGCTTCAACCAGCAGTTATAAGTGAGAACCAACAACAACAACAAAAATACCAAACCAACTCCGCCAATAAGCCTCGACCTTCCTAACCCGCTAGCCCCGAGCTCCGGCGAGATTGTGAACAACTAGAAACAATTAGACCACCCAACAGACCCCCACTCTTCCATAGGCCACCGGTCACCACCAAACCCCAATCCAATAAAATTCAAAATCAACTCCGGACTCTGACAAGATTGTAAACAATCATAAATCATGCCAACATTTTTTACTTCAATGGAAAGAGTAGAAGAAGTAGGAAAAAAGAAAAGGTAAGGAAGATGAGAAGAAGGGATGAAGTGAAATTGTGGGGATGAAGACAATTATAGCAAAAAGAAATAAAAATTGGAAAGAAAAGTGTTGCTACATTAATCTAATATAATAAAAGAAAAAATGACATGGTGTGATTATATATATGTGTGTCATTTATAATCATACGTGTCATTTTATAATTATTTTTAAAATTATGTGTCGGGCGTTTGTGATACACACATAATTGAATAGTAAAAAACGTGTTTAAAATATTGTGTTTCGATGGGTTCAGGGGTTCAATTGACAAAGGAGTAAGTAGAAGGATTCACAATATAAACTTATACAGGTATAAGGGTCCACCAAACCCTTTTGCCTAATAGAAATACGTCCGGAGATAATAAACTTGAAACAAAGATAAGTTTGGAGACAATGAACTTGATGAGTCACTTCATTACGTGACTTATTTTTCATTTTATTTTTTTTTGAAAAAAAGACATTTTTTCAAAAAAAATTGATTAATCACATGAAAAGATGTCATATCCAGTAGGATATGTTTGGTAAGAAGGAAAATGTCTTCTTGAAAATATTTTTATTAGAAAATAAGTGAATTTTTTATTTATTTTAGGGGAAATTAGTTCGATAAGCAAACATATACTAGTTAATTAGCTAATATAATTATAATTTGAATTAATTACCATCTGCAACTTCTTTTTAGCTATGATTACAATGCACCTCTCTCCTCTCGTATACATATACAAATACAAATTATATATATACATTTATATAACAGATATAGAAATACAATTCATCTCTCTCTACTCTCTGTTCTCTCTTGCCTGCCTCTCTCCTCCATTTCTCAATCTCGCTCGCCTCTCTCCTCCCTCCAGTTTTGCTCGCCAGATATACAAATATATATGTATACTAGTTAAATTTATACAATTATCTGATAGATATAAATATACAATTTGACAGATATACGAATAAAATTCACCTCTCTACCCTCTCTCGCTCGCCTGTTTCCTCCCTCTCCCAATCCTCCTCTCTCCCCCCTCTAACATGTAGCTATGAATCCTAATTAGCAAACTACAGCTATGAAGCCTAATTAAATTATCCTTAATAGCTATTTGTGAAATGTCCCTATTTTATAGTGTTTGATAAGTAAATAAAAAAAATATATATACTCTATATGGATGGGTTGGGTTGGGGTAGGGAGTAAAAATATAGGGTGGTGGGGGTGGGACGTGGAGATTTGTTATAAAAAGAAGGCTTATTTTCACTATATTTTTTTTAAAAAAAAATACTTTACTCGTTTATATAGAAAAACTAGATAATGTTGCCTGTGCTATGCACGGACCCAATAATATAAATGGTATATTTTGGGGCTAATAACTGAGTTTTTGAAGCGATTGTTTGCGTGGATAAAGGAATAAGTTTTTTTATCACAAACATGTACTTTCTTTGACGTTATTTAAGGCATAATAAGACTACCCACATACAATATTTTTGAAATATTTTATGTTGTCAATTATCATGATTTATAGTATTTTTATGATAGATTCACTTCAAGAATCAGTGGAAATTTTTGTATTTTTTTTCAAAACATATTTTATGTTGTCAATTATCATGATTTATAGTAGTTTTAAGCAATTTTTAAATATAAAAAAAATAAGACAAATAAATTAAAATGGACCCAATATATGTTATTTTTGTTGTCTCAATTTATGTGACATGAATGAAATTTGGAGGGTCATCCAAATTTTCATATACTTTTTAAAAAATGTTTGAAGTTATTAATTATTGTGATTTATAATATTTTTATGTAACTTTGAAATAATGTACATTACTGGTCACTTTGTCCTAATTTATGTGATATGGATAAAATTACAAAATTAACCCTTTTAAAATGTCTTTCGGATACTTTAAGTTGTTAATTATTATTATTTATAATACTTTTTTGGTAATATTAAAATGATATGTGTTATTTTTTCTATCCCAATATATGTGAGCCTGATAAATTTTGAGAGTCAACCTATGTTATTATATAGCTTTTAAATATTTTAAATTGGTAATTATTGTAATTTTTAATGCTTTTTAAGTCATTTGTAAATGATATATTTTGCTTCCTTGATTGAGACTTTTCCATTTGTGAGATATATATATATATATATATATATACACACATAACGTGCTATGCACGGGCCCAATAATATAAATGGTATGTTTTGGGGCTAATAACCGAGTTTTTGAAGCGATTGTTTGCGTGGATAAAGGAAAAGTTTTTTTATCACAAACCTGTACTTTCTTTGACGCTATTTAAGGCATAATAAGACTACTCACATACAACATTTTTGAAATATTTTATGTTGTCAATTATCATGATTTACAGTATTTTTACAATAGATTCACTTCAAGAATCAGTGAAATTTTTTGTATTTTTTTTCAAAACTTATTTTATGTTGTCAATTATCATGATTTATAGTATTTTTACGTAATTTTTAAATATAAAAAAAATAAGACAAATAAATTAAAATGGACCCAATATATGTTATTTTTGTTGTCTCAATTTATGTGACACAAATGAAATTTGGAGAGTCATCCAAATTTTCATATTTTTTTTAAAAAATGTTTGAAGTTATTAATTATTGTGATTTATAATAGTTTTATGTAACTTTGAAATAATGTACATTACTGGTCACTTTGTCATAATTTATGTGATATGGATAAAATTACAAAATTAACCCTTTTAAAATGTCTTTCAGATATTTTAAGTTGTTAATTATTATTATTTATAATACTTTTTTGGTAATATTAAAATGATATGTGTTATTTTTTCTGTCCCAATATATGTGAGCCTGATAGAATTTTGAGAGTCAACCTATTTTATTATATAACTTTTAAATATTTTAAAGCTTTTTAAGTCATTTGTAAATGATATATGTTGTTTCCTTGATTGAGACTTTTCCATTTGTGATATATATATATTCTATATTATTTTAAAAGGAAGTTTATGCCCAAGTTGTACTATATAATAAATATAATATATAATATTCAAGAAAGTCCCAATCTTGAATATTATATATTATAGTTGAGTATAAACTTCCTTTTAAAAGTTCCACAAGTATAATATATAATATTCAAGATTGAGAAAAGTCTCAATCTTGAATATTATATATTATACTTGTGTCTAAACTCTCTTTTATAATATTGTATAATATAATAATTCATTTTACTCGTTTATATGAAGCTTATTTTTTAAAAATAAATATTTTCTAAAATATTATTCCTAAATAAGCCTAAAAAAAATATTTAAAACAAAATTTCCCTAATTGAAACAAGCACAAGAAGGGGTGCCGAAACAACATTCGCTGCATTTAAACACGTGAAAGTCTGAAAGACGTCTATCTTGTCGTCAAGTAATTTTATTTTTTTGTGGTTTCATCCAAAAGTCCAATTTGGTGAGCTGATCAAATTACTCTTTTTTTCTAGTCAATTGTTGATTTTTAAGCTCTATATATATACACCACACACTGTGTAGCTTCTTGACTACCTAAACTAAAACTTACCACTTGTAAAGTTTTCAGTTCAGGGTCTCTATAGATCGGTGGAGCAGCTGGTAAAGACTTAATCTTTTTGTCTGTCTTCTTTCAATTCAAGATTGTTTTTTTCAACCTGCTTTGTTTGAAATGAGTTGATGGGTGTTATGTTATTTCTGACTAAAGGAAATTGATGAGTGTGTTGTGATATGGGTCAGTGTTTTTGTGTGTATACCAATTGTTTTGCTTATTGTTGTGGTAGATATAGCCTGTTTGTTTGTACCTCGACTATTGTACTTAGTATTAGTGACCACCCATTAGCACAAATATCGAATAAATCTGTTCACATCTATTAGATAGATGGAAAGAAATGACCTTTAGTGGGATCTGAACTCGGTTTCTGTGTAGATCAGTTGGTTGGATATCTGAATTTTCACCTCGTTGGTGGTGAGGGCTTGATTCTCCACATTGTTATCCACTCCCTATTTCCCCTACCCCAATTTTAAAAAAATGGTTTCTTATCAAGTAACAATTATACCAGATGAAAAAGAAATTTAGTTTGCGATAGGTTGTTCAGTTAGCTTTCTAAGGAGGAGGTTATGCATTAGGTAGGGGTTGGATTTTAGTTAGTCACACTAGTCCTGTTTATTTGAGTGTTTTCTTTGTTTAGGCAGTAGCCTTTTGAGTTTCTGGAGGGAGGGGTTTACTGGGAATTTATGTGACTGAACCATAATTAAACCCACTGGTGCAGATATGTATCGTTAGGTAGATGTTGTGTATCTTTGGCGTGGTATCCGAAAGAGGATTTTATTGAAAATATAGATTGGTGCAGTATATTTGTTGGTGTGTCATTGCTAACCAATTTGAGCTGTTGTTTAAAACTCCAAGACCTCGGGATTCACTGGATGCTTTTAGTGTCTGCTTGAATTTATGGTGAATATCATCTGTAACAACATGTGTGTTGATGGTTGTTTTCTATGGTTGTTGCAATCTGGAACCTTTCTGTTTTTTCTTTTGGCGGTTGCACATTTTGATCACTATAGTGATCTTTATGTATTTCCATCACAATAATCATGGGTCTAATAGGTCATAAATAAAGCTTTGTCTTTTCATATCAGCAATAGCTATTCCCATTCAATGAATTAAAGACCTTTTATCAATTCGAAGACTAAATCACCCAATATCCTTAGACAAATCACACACTTAATGTGACGTTTTCATGACCCAAAATGAAAATTGCTTTTTTTCAGTGTGTCTAACATGTTTAATTTTAATTATGTTTATAGAATCTAAACATTCAGTGATCTTCCGTAATCTTTTCCTGGCTATATGTATTTTTTCTTTTCAGGAAGTTATTGTTCTTTGCCTGAGCTACTATTTTGGAGTTGGGTGTCTTCTTCTTAATTTAGCTTGAGAATGGAAAATCATGGAAAGAAGGTGTTGCTTACTTCCAATGGTGATGACATTTGCAATAACATTGCTTACCATTTAGCTCAGAGGGGTTGCCAGTATGTACTTTCCCTGTCTCAAACATACATAAAGTCATGCTTCTATTCATACACACATACGCGCTCGTATGTGCGCGCACACACACACTCAGAGGTTACTGTCTGTCAGATGGAATACAGTATTGGCACTCTGATACTCACATTTCGTAGGCACAATTGCTGCATAAATGACATAGCATAAACTCTAGTTAATCCTTTTGTTGATTCTACCACTTAGATTGGTTTTGATGGGAAATGAGCACCAGCTGAAGAGTGTAGCAGAGAATATAAAGCAATCTCTAAAGGGTAGCGTTGCAATAGAAGTTGTGGGATTGGATATGACGGAGGATAGAGAAACTGCTTTTGATGAAGCTGTGGGCAAGGCATGGAAGATATTTGGGAAGTTGGATTCCTTGGTACACTGCTATGCTTATGAAGGTACAACCTGACCTTTATTTCAAACAAATATTGTTATTCTTTAGATACAGAAGGATGCAAAATGACTATGAAATTGGTATTTGTCTTCATAAAAAAAGAAGTGGTATTTGTGTGTTCCATCCTGAGGTAAGGGTAAGGTTTGCATACTCTCTACCTTCCCTAGACCCCCTTGTGTGACTACACTGGGTATGTTGTATGTTGTTGTATGTTCCATCCAGTATATGGTGAACCGAAAATAATTATCTGTGAAATGTGAATGGCTAACTAATTTTGTCAAATTAATGACATAATAAAAGGTTTGGCAAATCATAGAAGATTAGGACTTAATTATATGAGCGATCTTTTGATAAAAGTAGGCCTTAAATTATGAATAATAGTTGACCTACAGTCTTGATCCTGGTTTATTAACCGATTTCAAGTCTACTCGGAGGTTTTGGCCAGAGAATATAAGCATTGGGCCATTATCAAACTGAGTGCAATCTATTTTTGGTCGTGACCCGTTAGAGCATTCTAATTCTGATATGCGATGAATTAGATCAAAATCATCTACTGTAGCTTGGAAAAGACTTGCAATTATCTCAGGGAAGCTATTATAAAAATATAGAATTCTTTTTCGACATGAAGTGAACATATCTATACATCTTATACCTTAATTGTGAAATGATAAAATATGTCAGACACTATTCGGAAATTTAATTTGCATTGAGATGATGAAATATGGCAGACACTATTCAGAAATTTAATTTGCACTGAGAAGGATATAAAAAGAAGAAGATTAAAATAGCGGATTAAACATCTGTACAAGTGTGAACTAATTGAATACAAAAAATATTGGAATGGGTAGTACATTAGGAAAAACACCTAAAAGATATCATGACCTTATCCCACATTCATTTTTAGCTGATCCTTTTGGTTTTATATCTTTTTGTTGATTTTCTACAGAGAACGCCATTTGTTAAACTTAGTTTGAAAATTTTGTATTCTTACATAGAATATTACCTGTTTGTGTTTGATAAATGCCCTCCTTTATTGTTCCATGTTGTGAAATTCTGAGCGCATGCTTGTTGTTAACTAACTTGATAAATTGAATGAAAATCCATTATATTGAAGTAATTGTAAACACCAAATAGTACTTGAAAATCTATGATTTGTGAAATTTCTTCTTCATGGATTTGAGATCAATGTACTTTCAATGTCAAGTTTCTTCTGTCTGTGGTGTAAAAATGTATGATGTTCTTCATTCATGTTTTGAGATTATTAAGTTGTTAGAAAGTGAAGACCTAACTTGGTTCTGGACTCTGGATAAACTGGTTTTCAGATCTCAAAGTCCATAGCTGTTATCATGGGGCATGTGGAAATATTTGGGCAATCCGTTGTTTCAGCTGTTTTAATCTGCTCCTTTCACTTAACTGATTTAACTTCCACCATCTTCTTAATTTTTCTCTCTTCAATATCTCAATGTTAGCAGATCAATGGTGGACTAAGCTTTGTCAATTAAGGGCAGTGTTAGTGATGTGTGTAAAGAACACTTGTTATGTGTGTCTTGAAAACACAAGCTGCAATCCCTACATCTTTAGCGAGATAAAGCACCCAGGGACTCGTTCCCAAAATCTACTTTGTATTTAATAAAAAGCTAGTTGACAAGAGAATTTATCTTAGATATGTTAGATTGAGTGGGTCCAAAGGCTTATTAACTGATCCTATCTCATACATTTGCCACCTGAGGAACTCGTTTCTTCTAGTAGCATGATTGCTTTTAGCATTATGTTATTAATTATTTTTGGTGCTTGCTGGTCTAGTGATATGGACATGCTAGTTTATAGATGCGTCATTAGGCCTTTGTTGAGAGGTGCAGCATGTTTGACATAAGCTTCTTAATACTTGTCATGCAATGAAACAGGGAAAATGCAAGATCCGCTGCAGCTAATTGATGACGAGTTCAAAAAAATTGTCAAAATAAATTTTATGGCTGGATGGTACCTGATGAAATGTATTGGTAACAGAATGCGAGACAGTAAATCCGGAGGATCCATTGTATTTATGACCTCGATCATTGGTGCTGAGAGAGGAATATATCAAGGAGCTGCTGCTTATGGTTCATGTGCGGCTGGAATTCAGCAGCTGGTTAGGGTAAGTACCTGTTCATATTCTCTTGTATATTTCGGTGCATGATCAGATCGCGTAAGACCATATTCTATAAAATTATGTGGGACAAGAGTAAACCCATCTTCATAAACATTTGATTTATTGTTTCTCCTGTCGATCACCAGTCTTTTCTGTCTAATTACTAATTTATTCTATTAGCTATTGGTTGCTTGACAGGATATGTTATATCATCCTGTACTGCATTATTTCTTTGAAGTTTTGGGAAAATTACCCAATTATGTGGAAGAAATAGTGAATTTTGGGAGGTATTATGTCGTTTAATATGATATATTAGTTTCTCTAAGTTTATCATCTTATTTCTCGAGCACTTTAAGTAGAACACACACCATGATATGTTCCCAGTTTTTCATTGGGGTTGTTGGGAAGTTCACTTAGCATGAGGAAAATATCAGCTTAAACTCTACCGATAAAGCTGCTTTAGCATCCGGAGCAATGCTGCCTCCGTTATATAACCATTTATTTTTGTCTTAAGGTATGCTTAATTTGATAATAATATGTGTGTATATACACCTTGCTCAGTTATCTGCAATTGAATTGGGGAAGCACCAAATTAGGGTG
The DNA here is from genome assembly GCF_900185275.1 of Solanum verrucosum. Taxonomy (NCBI): domain Eukaryota; kingdom Viridiplantae; phylum Streptophyta; class Magnoliopsida; order Solanales; family Solanaceae; genus Solanum; species Solanum verrucosum. The sequence goes on from NW_026020399.1 coordinate 1,408,448, forward strand.
AATGGCATAATGCGTGGCTTGCACCTCGAGGATGAGTTTCCTTTGTCAGTGGGTAAGGAGAGAGCAGAGAAGTTGACCAAGGAAGCAGCGCCTCTAAATCGATGGCTTGATGCTAAAAAGGATCTGGCTTCCACTGTCATCTATTTAATCAGTGATGATTCAAGATACATGACTGGAACCTCCATTTTTGTTGATGGTGCCCAGTCTCTAGTGAGGCCGCGAATGCGCTCATACATGTGAAGTTTCTAAATTATATGTATGAATGGAGCCATAGACACTGGAATTCTATTGTAGTATTGTGTAAAAGCACAAGCATCAGGGGAAGTACTATGAGCTTTTTGGATTTTCTTCTATTGTATTTGTTTAAGTTTTCAATAAGGATGACATTCTTCTTTTTCCTCCTCATTTCTGTTGTGATTTAGCTTAAACTTTAATCTATTTTAAGTGAGAATTTGTTGTGTGTCTTGTTGGTTCATTTATTGCTGCATATTTGTATCTAGTAAACAACTAATCTGATTATAAAAACATTTCAAAATCAAGACATTATCTCTGTGTATCAATTTCAAAACCACACATGTGAGTTTGTCAATCGGATAAATTTTGCAAATAAATTAACAAGATAGGTAGAATGAATGTATACAAAATCTTGTTTAGTTTGAGAAAACTTATAAACAATTGAACACTACAAGCGAGTTTTGCCTATCTGAAAAGACTCGTGAACAATTTAATAATATATGTTGTATGAATATAGAACGAAGTCTTGCTAGTCCAACAAAACTTGTGAATAATTGGACAATATATACAAGTTTTAGGGATCGTTTGGTTGGGAACTAGTTATCCCAGGATTAACTATCCCGGGATAACTTATCCCACCATGTATATGGGATAACTTATCCCATCACTATACTAAAAATGGTGGGATAAGTTATCCCAAATATGTCAACCAAACAAGACATCTACATTTTATCCCAGGACTATTTATGTTTATCCCTCACACCAAACGAGCCCTTAGGGTATAAGATATAAAACATATTTTTAGTGTATGAAAGAGGTATAAAATATGGTAAATTCAACTAGTTTAGATGTGCTTTAGTTTTTAGGATCTGAATTTTATATAAAAATTGGTGTATCTTCACTTTGTTTTTACATGTTTGTATATATGAAATTTGTATACAATAATGTATTAATGAATGAATTGTGTATATATTATGGTAAATTTAGCAATACCATCGATCATACTAACAAAAAATGATAATATCATCAAAATGAATAAACAATATCATCATACTTAATACTTATTTCTTTTCAAAAATCTTGTTATCAAAATGCAAAGATATTAATAAAGTTTTTTTTCTTTTCCCACCCGGTTTGTTTGTATTAGAGTTTTGACTAAATTTGAATTGCACACTACAAGACTTATTTGGGAGTGATACTCCCAACATGGATTTTTTTATATCTGAGGTTCGAACCTGAGACCTCTAATTAAGGTTTTTCATATCCAAGGATCGAAACGAGACTTCTGATTAGAGTGAATAGTTCCATCTAAAATGACAAAATTACCCATTCTAATGTCGAGAAGCTTCTTTAAACCCCTTTTCTAAAACCCTACTGCAAATCTCTTAAACCTTCGCTTCCACATATTTCTTCTTCTCCTCCTCCGTTACTTGTGGAATACTCTGTTTCAGTGAGACCAAATGCATAGGCTTTCGAAGCGCTCCGTCAAATCTCTCCTTCGCAGCTCAACCGCTGCACGCTATCGAGATGTTGCTGCTCCAATTTCTTCTTCCCATTTCTTTTACCAATCGGTATCCACTTATCCCTATGCTTTATCCCATTATACCCAACTTCTATTTTAATTTTACCATTTTTCATCACTTCTTCTGTAGATTGATAATATGATCTGTGTAATATGTTTTATCTTATGGAAAATCATTTTATTGTATGAAAATAAGTGACATAAGGTAATACTTCCAATTTCTTTTATGAATCTGTGTAATATGTTTTACCTTAGGAAAGATCATTTCCCTTGTTTGGTATTTGATGAAAATACGGTATACAGTATTGTATGAAAATAAGTAACATAAAGTAATAGTATGAGGATGTGTTTCATTGATAATTTGCATATTAAAAGTTGAAATAGTGTATAAGTATTGGTTAAAACAGAGTTGGTGTATTTTCAAAGTATATTTTGCTATGTATGTTTTATTGTAAACCAGAAATGGACTTGGAAATGGGTTGAGTGAAAGGAATTTACTGATATGAACAGGCGGATGCTGATAGTAAAGGTAGATGGTATTCAGTATTGACTTCAGGAAGAAGTGATGTCATTGAATCCACAAAGCCATTTAAAACAAGAAATGAGCCTTTTTTGGGTTGCCGATTTGAGTCAACAGCTGCGGCATCTGATGCATCTGACTCACCATCTGAGAAGTTTGAGTATCAAGCAGAGGTAAAAGTCACTATGAAAGAGTCAGGATAGTAAAGCTGAATAGTGTACTAGATCTTTGGAAACCTGAAAATTTATTTTGTTAACATGGCAGGTCAGTCGCCTCATGGACCTTATTGTTAACAGTCTGTACAGCAACAAGGAGGTTTTTCTTAGGGAGCTTATCAGGCAAGTAATTGCTAACTTTCTCTTTATTGTTTATAACCCCCGAACTTATATATTTCATCAGTGACCTTTGCGAAAACCAGTGTTCATAAAAGTGTTTTTGTATGCCATGCAGCTTTTATAACAGTGTTTTTTTGTTGTGAAAAGTTTTCTCCTCCATTCTAGATTTCTATTGCAAAGAGGAGGGTATCACAATTAGAGTCAGTTCTGGATAAAAGTACGAATCCAAAAACAATATGAAGTTCAGATTTTACTATGACAACTTAAGATTCAGCTACTTGGTTTTCTGCGGAAGGCTAATTTATTGCCTCGTAATACTTGGTCATTGGATTATACCTGGCCCTGTAAATCTTAATGCTACCAATAATCTGCCAGCACTCTCCGTTAGTTGATATTATGTGAACTCTGGAGATCCTATTTGTGTTAAGAATGAAGTCACTAAACAAAGGAATTAAACAATCTATATTGATACTTACATAGTTCCTGTTTGATGATGCAGTAATGCAAGTGATGCCTTGGACAAATTGAGGTTTCTTGGTGTTACTGAGCCTGAGCTTTTGAAGGATGCAGTTGATCTTGATATTCGCATCCAAACCGATAAAGAGAATGGCATTATTACAATAACGTGAGCTTCATAACCTATTAACTGTCTATTTTTGCTGTCTTGTTTGTCCATCACAGATGTGAAGTTGTCATGGAATATGGTGTTGTACAGGGACTCAGGAATTGGTATGACTCGCCAAGAACTTGTTGACTGCCTTGGCACTATTGCACAAAGTGGAACTGCAAAGTTTCTAAAGGCTCTGAAGGTGCGTTTCTGTCATGTAATTATCTTTCTTAGTATTTTGCTTCATATCAGCTATATATAATGTTTTGTTACATGTGTTTTTACCACATAACAGGACAGCAAGGATGCTGGTGCTGACAGCAATTTAATTGGTCAATTTGGTGTTGGATTCTACTCAGCTTTTCTTGTTTCTGAACGAGTATGTTTTGTGTCTATGGTCTTACTTTAGACTTCCTCTCAATTTTTTGACAATAAACAATTACCTTGATACATTTGTATCTCTCTTTTAATTTGCTAATGAAAGGTTGAAGTCTCAACAAAAAGCCCAAAGTCTGACAAGCAATATGTCTGGGTTGGAGAGGCCAATTCTAGCACATATACCATTCGAGAGGAGACTGATCCTGCAAAACAACTTCCTAGGGGAACCCGTCTCACTCTATATCTTAAGGTTGGTGAATCAATTTGTTTCAAAGGAAAACTTCTTATTCTAGTTATTTTAGTTCCTGAGGACTGTTCTTTTTGTTCCTGTTTGGTATATGTGCAGAGGGATGACAAAGGATATGCACATCCGGAAAGAGTAGAAAAGCTTGTGAAAAACTACTCACAGTTTGTTTCATTCCCTATTTACACATGGCAAGAGAAGGGATTTACAAAAGAGGTATACGGCCATGAGTTATGCTTGGGGTTCTAATTTTTAGCTTTACGCCTTGTGTAAACTTGATATGACTCCTTATTGCCTTGTGGTTACATGATCTTGGCTTTTTACAGGTTGAAGTTGATGAAGATCCAGCAGAAACCAATAAGGAAGGACAAGATGAGACAGCTGAGGTATCTGTTAATAGTACCTATCATGGGGGGGGGGGGGGTAGCATTGTTGATTCTTTTTTTTTTTTTGAGGAAAGGTTAAAGAAGTGTCTTTCTTGATTCTACTGTTGTCTTTTCCCATTTCTGATGAAATTTCCAACTCTCTGCAACAGAAAAAGAAGAAAACTAAAAAAGTTGTGGAGAAATATTGGGACTGGGAGCTTACAAATGAGACTCAGCCAATATGGGTTAGCCTTCAGATTACTATCTCCTGTTGCCATGCTCCAAAAGTTTGTTTTTACTAATATACTGAGTCATTGCTTTTCCTTTTCCAGCTTCGAAGCCCTAAGGAAGTGAGTAAAGAGGAGTATAATGAGTTCTACAAAAATACTTTCAATGAATATCTGGAGCCTCTTGCTTCTTCACACTTTACAACCGAGGTACTAAAAACTTCTTTGATGCAGAATGCCTTTAGTTAGAATATTCTACTACTTCACCTCTTCTGTTTTAATTCTAGTATGATATCTTTTATTTGATGATAATATTGAAGGTTAAGTTTCAATTTTGTTAAACAACTCTCCTGGTTCTTTTGTTTTTTCTTTTTTTTGTGTTTGTTACTTCATTTTGTCTTTTGCTTTTGCTATGCAGGGAGAAGTGGAGTTCCGGTCTGTACTTTTTGTGCCATCTGTATCTGGAATGGGCAAGGATGACATGATAAATCCCAAGACAAAGAATATAAGGCTATATGTGAAGCGAGTTTTTATATCTGACGACTTTGATGGTGAACTGGTAAGATGAAGCCTTATTGTTATTTTTTAAGAGAAGTTCAATGCTCTAAATGGGAGCTGACTGGTCTGCCTTTTCTTTGGTATAGTTCCCACGCTACCTGAGTTTTATCAAAGGTGTCGTTGACTCAAATGATCTTCCACTTAATGTATCACGAGAGATTCTTCAAGAAAGTCGCATTGTAAGTGCTTCAGGCATACTATTCTTTTTGAGGCAATGGTCCATTTATCATTTGCATGTTTAAGCTTTCTTCTGACAAACTGTTTCATGTTGGTTGTAAGGTTCGCATCATGAGGAAGCGGTTGGTGCGGAAAGCATTTGAAATGATTCAGGGCATTGCTCTCAGTGAAAACAGAGATGTATATTCACTTCTCAAGTCCTTGTGTCTATGTCTTTAGCCTTGTATATTTGTTGTGAAAACATTTATTTAGAGTGAATATTTGTCTTTTCCTGAAAGTTGTTGTTACCTTCGATTTGATGCATTAGCTGGTCATTTCTTCGGACTCTCATAGCACTTCTTTGATCCTTTATGTGCAGGACTACGAGAAGTTCTGGGAGAACTTTGGGAAGCACCTAAAGTTGGGATGCATTGAAGATCGTGAAAACCACAAGCGTATTGCTCCACTTTTACGTTTTTTCTCTTCTCAAAGTGAAAATGAGATGATCAGCTTGGATGAATATGTTGAGAACATGAAACCAGACCAGAAGGACATTTACTATATTGCTTCTGATAGTGTGACGAGTGCAAGGAACACTCCTTTCCTGGAAAAACTTCTTGAGAAAGATCTTGAAGTACGAGTCATTTGAGCTAACTTTAGCTGGTTTCTTCTCTGCTGCTTCTTGCTAGTTTCGCTGACATTGGCTGGTTCCTGTTACAGGTTCTGTTCTTAGTTGATCCCATTGACGAGGTTGCTGTCCAAAATCTCAAAGCATTTAAGGAGAAAAACTTCATTGACATTAGCAAAGAGGACCTAGATTTAGGTTAGTGATTTGAGATGTTTTGCCTCTTTTTTTTATGTCCGTTCCCTTTTTGCTGACCTGCTTATTTTGCAATACTAATATGCTGGCTATCATCCTTTGTTGTAGGTGATAAGAATGAAGATAAGGAAAAGGAGATAAAACAGGAGTTTGGGCAAACATGTGATTGGATAAAGAAACGGCTAGGGGACAAGGTTGCTAGTGTACAGATCTCAAATCGTTTGAGCAGTTCTCCTTGTGTTCTTGTATCAGGAAAGTTTGGTTGGTCAGCTAATATGGAGAGGTGATGTGAATTTTTTGCTGGAGGCTGATGGTTCAATTTTGAGACCCATTCTTTAGTCTTTTATGAAATACCTGGACTTGTTGCAGGCTGATGAAGGCCCAAACTGTTGGTGATACCTCCAACCTGGAGTTCATGAGGAGTAGAAGAGTCTTTGAAATCAATCCTGAACATCCTATCATTAGAACCTTAACTGTAAGCTGATTTTGTGGCATGATGGTTCCTCAATATGTAATCTGATCTTGTGTTCTCCCTAACATTGTTATTTGTCGAATATTGCAGGAAGCCTGCAGGAGTACTCCAGATGATGAAGAAGCCTTGAGGGCCATTGATCTTTTGTATGATGCTGCATTGGTTTCTAGTGGTTTCACTGTGAGTCTTCATATCGTTTTCTTATTTACTTGGGTAACTGATTCTGGTTCTTGAGATAATTAAGCTTAGTGCATCTAGCATATGTTATTTGCGCTTGGTTAAATTCATAGTTTGTGCTGAAGTGATCCTTCTTTTTTAGTCAAGTAGCTCTTGACATTTAGGAGGTCTAAAACTGTAATTCGTACCCACACATGTCAAAACTTGTGATGAACTTTGATCCAATGTATGATTTAGAAAGAGAGGGTGGAAAGAAGGGTCCGTAAGTGAAGTGTGAACTGAATTTAATCAGCGATATGCACAGCAGGTGCATGTCTCTCAATAGTTTTGTTTTCTAATATGGGTTTAAACTGGTTACGGTGGTGAGTTCCTAATGATGCACATTGAGCTCATCAGCTGATTTTTTTGAGTGAGCAATGAAAGAAAACTAGCATGTGATAATATGAACAAAGATTTTTCCCGTCAACTGAGTATCGAACCATGTGCCACAGGCCAAGGGATCTCTCGGCTATATTTTTTCAAAAAAAGTATGAACAAATATTTTGTATTACTGATAAGCTAAGAATAAAAATATAAAATGACAAACTTTGGCTGTCTTTGCCCAGTGACCTTGGTTCTTATATTTGCATCAATTGTTGCAGCCTGAGAATCCAGCACAACTGGGAGGGAAGATATATGAGATGATGAACTTTGCCCTTGCTGGCAAGTGGGGAACTGTTAGTGAGTATCAGCAACAAGCAAACCAGCAGCCACACATCCCAGAAACAGTCGAAGCAGAAGTCGTTGAGCCTGTTGAAGCTGGTGGACAGAAATAAAATCAGTAATTTTCCATTAGTTTGTAATATAATAGTTGAGGCTTCTGAGAGATAATATTGAGAGACCCTATTGATGAGAAGATCAGTCTGAAGTAAAAGGGACTTATTAAGCATTATCATTCTGTTGAATTGAAATCTTAAAAATAGAACAGGAATCTTGTTTACTACTATTCGAATGGAGCTTCATTTTTCTGGGGTTCTTAATAGAAGTTCGATTCCTCGGTAATTTTTTGAAAATCAATTTCCTGTACTAGACCTGTAAGGGCAACATTCCTGCTTATATTCATAAACCAGTTTTTCTTGCTTTGTTGTATCTCTAATTTTATCGAGCTTCTAATGTTACGGTTGAAGCTCTTATCTTTAGTTTATTACTTCCCTTTTTTGAATAACCAAGTAAAGTCATTTTAGATTTGCACATATAGGATTAGTTAGAAGTCCTTGTTTAAGAAATTTGAGCAAAAATTGCATTGGCAATGGAAGATGTGATAGTATCTTGTTAAGTTGTTTGTAGTTATGTTTTAGGTGAATTTGAATGTAAAGTGATAGTGGATACATCAAACTTGGATCTCGTTGGGATGGGGACACATTTTTCGTTAGTTTGCTAACAACAAGGTCATTTTTGTGTTCATCTTCTGATAATTCAGGGTCAATTTTTGACCAAAAGTCAAATGGAGGATGTTTTTGTTTTATTTTTGGGGTTCATGGGCATCTTGGCCTAGTTTTGTTTAAAATATATATTAATAAATTCAAGGAAAAACACTCAAATATGTTTGTCTGAGAAAAGGTTCATTTATGCTATTTGTCATAGGGGCGGACTACCACACTCAAATTTTATGTCAAAGGTTAGCTCACTGTGCAGCAATCAACTCCCTTGTCGGACTCGGCCTACATGCAGTCAAGTTTGCCTATTTTTTTTGACAATGCCTATTGTTAGGACTTCAATTAATTTCGATACCAACACTGAAATGAATACAAGATATACGGAAAAACTCAATCTTTATATTAATTCAAAACAATACAAAGGACCCTACTCATTATGACAACAATTCTGCCACAACTTCGACTAAGGCATAATCACAAGTTGATTGCTTCCTAAATAAACTTTTGAAACCCTCACGTTCCTTCTTAGTGTACTTAGTGAAATAATAGACTTAGTTCTTCCCTCTTTCACTACTGTTTTCGTCCAAGGCCAAGGTTGCACATTTATAGACCTTGTGACACAGCCTTTGGTTCACAATAAGTAGTCTGCCGACATTTGTCTAACACTTGTCATGATCAAGGCCAATCAAGGCTAAAGTTTAGTTGACATCATTGTTTTAAAAGGCGGGGGCGTGAGGCGAGGCATTTTATACGGTACAAGGCGAGGCGTAAGCCCTGAGACACGGGGCGTAAGTCTCATGGATCTAAGGGGCGTAGTCTCATATATGTTCAATTTTATAGTTTTATTACTAATAAAATAAGCAAAAGTAAACCTTTCAATGATCTATGATTTTTATTTGAGATATAAGTAGTAATAATTAATAATAAAGAAAAAAATATTATAATTATTATTTGAGAAATATCATTAATTACACCAATAATAAAAATATGATTTAAAGCAAAAAAAATTCAAAAAGATAAATTAAAAACGCCCGAGCGTACGTTTTTACGCCCAGGACTTACGTTTTTATGTCCAGGGCTTACGCCTTATGGATCTACGTCTTTAATTTATGCCCCAGAGCGTTTTTGGTACGCCCAGCCCCGGAACTCGCTCCAAAAACGTTTTTGAAAACATTGGTTGACATCCCTATCTAATAAGACATTCAAAATTCGAATTAAATAGTTATTACCAAAGATACAATGAATCTGGACACAAGCAATTATAAAAAGTAACTGTCGCATGTGCTATGTGCCGCCCAATTTCGCCTTTTGTTCCAGCTTCCCGCCCTATTTGGGCACCAATACACTGTCTAGGCCTTGCCTAGTCATTGTCTTGCCATAGCCAACTTGGATCCGGCTGCACATGTCATTGCCGACGCACTGCAACGTACTGCTGCTGCTTTGCCTGCGTTTTTTTTTTTTTTTGTCATGCTAACTTTTGTTTACCTTGTGCCATTCATTGTCTTGCTGCCTTAGGCTTGTCCTATACTTTACTTTAACTCAACTTGATTTTCCCACACTTGACCAAACTATGCCATTTTCCAAATGTCAACTTGCCCACGTCCCACATCGATCAACGCCCATGCCATGCCACAACCCACTGCCTTGCTAGCGCCAATGCCTTGTCGATCTTATTTGTCACCCATGCACGTAGAAATGCCAACATCTTGCCCACATGATTGATTCAACCTGCACCTAGGTCCTTGACAAAGTCATTCATGCCAACTCTTTGTCGACATCGTGTCATCTGTCGAGGCTTAGGATCAAGCCCCTTACACTATTATTAGATTTAAGTAAAGTACGGATTTTTCGCACTTGTTTTGTATGTTCTATACAAAATGCTTAGGCTTAATTTTATTCCTAATGCAGAATCTTTGATTAGCTTTAAGAGATACTGAATAGGATAAACTACCTTATTAGACATACATCACTACTATATATCCTAATATTATCTTTACTTTAAAACAATTACATATATTACCATTTTTAGTATTTTATACCATATATTAATATATTATTTGAAAATACTATTAAATACCCACATCCCTTAAACTATTATTGATTAATTATCTGTTTAAATAACTCTTTCACTCCAAATCAACCACTATCTCTTAATTCTCCCCTCCCATGTTTATCACTCAATTATGTCTCCTCCTTTCTGATTCAAGAATTTCACCTTACAATTTCATATCAACAATAGTTAATTTACTCTCTTCTTCTCAAGATATCATCACCACAAATTCTCCTGAATCCAAATATCATTTTGTATTGTTCATTTTTCACGAGTTCCAATCACAATAACTGCTACAGAGAAAACTTTCAATTCATAGTGGGTCTTGATTGTTTGTTTCTGAAAGAAATGGATCTTAGTTTTGATTATGTTATGCCACAGTGCAAAAGGATCAAAGGGAATACTGTAGAGAGTTTTTGTTTGCTGGTGTTCTTCTAAGACTTTCTTTGGTTATTGTGATATGGATGTGGTAGTACCAATATTACTTTGATATAGCCCTTGAAACATGTGTATCCAATAAGTAGTAATCTTAATTAAGATTCGAGTTGTATTTTAGTAATGGGGTATCTGAACATGTATATGTATCCACTATATATTAAATTTCGGATACATAATTTTTAACAACACAATGATATTAATGATACGACAGATACTCTACAGTCGTGATTTGTTCATAGATTCATGTGTTTCAACTACATTTCATATTTAGATACACATAATTAAATGTATATGCTTATTATGTATTCGAGATACCTGTTTTTGGATATAACGTATGAAATTTAGATACACATAATTAGATGTACATGCTTCTTCTTTTTGTATATTCCATATTTAGATACACATAATTAGATGTATATGTTTATTGTGTATTCGAGATACATGTTTTTGGATATAACATATGCAATTGATACTTGATACATCAAATTCATACTAGATACATATAAAACATACATGAAATTAAAAAATAAAATAAAATATATATATATATATATATATAGATACATAAAATTAATACTAGATACGTATAACAAATACATGAAATTAATGCTAGATACTTCTATGATACATATGAATGTACTTGTATGGCACTCATGTATCTAAATGTTTAGTTTGTTGAATACATCATATATTGATAATAGATACATCAAATTAATGAATTATTATTTTAAGAGTAATAATTTGAAATTAATCAAATTACATTACCAAGATATACATGTTTTTATCTTATATTAATAATATTAATGAATTTACTATTTCAAAGAATAATAAAATGAAATTAATTATCTATGTATTTTGAAAATCCTCAATTACTCCTCTAATTAATGAAATAAGTTACAACCAATTAATTTAATTAAATAAATTTTGTATCTCAATTTTAAAATTTGACAGATACATGTATCTCATGGATTCAGACTCATGTATCCTAATCATAAAATATGGTAGAAGAAGTAATATTTGAAACTATTGAGAATCTTAATAATTAAGACCTAAACTAGTGGGATTTATGTGATTTGCCCAAAAAAACTGAATATTACTCAAAACTTTTAACTTTGACCATTATTGTGTCGGATATTTTAAAGATGAATAAGTTCGATTGATTTGTATAAATCAAATAAAATAAAATATTATTACTAGTATTGACATGTATACATATTGAGATAAATAAATGAAAAAAAAAAACATTTCCTTTTTTTCGACAATAAAAGCCAAAAGGAACTGAAGAAAAAAGACCGGTTTAATAGGCTCAGACCGGCCAAAACGATGTCAGACCGCGTTCTTCCGGTTCTTAGTCGTCGTCTACCGTTGACTTCTGTTATTCTTATGCCAGGAAAGTTAAAAGGGAAAAAGAAGAATCTTTTTTTGTTGCAGAAATCTGTAATTGAACCCTCAAATTCTCTACAAAAATTGGCGTCTGAATATCTGTAAGTGGAAAATTTTCATTTTTTAATTTCACTGTAACTTGAAATATTCCGATTTTCCCCCATTTCTTTGAGGGTATTCTGATTGATTTTCATTTTTATTTGTCTTTTCTGTGAATTTAGAATGACCCATAAGCCATAATCTATATGGGTGTTCTTAAAATTCAATTTTGTGACTTAATAATAGAAAAAAATTTATAGTTGATTCAGATATTTTTTGTGGGTAATCGATTTCTCACGTTTTTGGGTAGAGAAACATGTCTAATCTTCATAAAGTTTTCATCTTTAGGAATATATAGACAAATAGGCAGCTCTTAGTTTTAACTCCGAGCTAGGATTTGAAGTTTATGGGTTCCGACTAGAAGGCGAATCCGTTATTCGTTTTAGTTATTGGGTTCACAATTAAATAGTTTATGTATTTAGTACAGCATCTATGCAAAAGGTACTGGGTTTGTCCTAACGCATAACTAATATTGTAGCTTCGCCCCTGAAGTGCCACTTGTTTACAATGACATTAAATGGTTCTGAATTGAAAGAAATTGAGTTAGAAGTATCTGCAATGTGATGTGTGGGGGGTTGTTTGTGGTTTTTAGGAGGTTTAGTGTGAGATGCTGTTATTGAATGAGCTTCATCCATTTTGTGCAATTTTACGTTGTCGTTACTTTGGTGTTTATTTGATATGTTTTTTCAGGTTGTAATATATCAGTTATCAATCTTCATTAAATATGCTGCCTCCACGCCCCAGCGGGTTGCCTCCATCCTTATTTCTTGCCTCTTCAGATGCCAGAGCATCAACTGGTAATCATGACCCCGGAATGAACTCTGATCAGAATCGCGAATCGCCTGCTGAGAGTGCTAATTCAAGAGATACGTGGCCTGTTATTGATGCTGCTACTCAAGTGAAGCTTGAGAATCAGAAAGCTGAGGATGGTTATTATGAACAGTCTGTGACTCACAGGCCTGCTAGTGCAAATAAGGTTTCTCTTCTTGATATTGCTAGAGAACAAGTGGATATAATATCTGAAAAAATGTATTTGCTCCCCAATGAGTATTTAGAAGAGCTAAAAGGTAGGCTTCGAGGGATGCTTGAAGGGAATGGCGGTCCTCAGCAAAGAGATGAGCTTTTGTTTTTACAGAGGCTTGTTCAGACTAGGTCTGATTTGACTGCAAAGACATTGATTAAAGCTCATCGAGTTCAGCTGGAAATTCTTGTCGCGATTAATAGTGGAATTCAATTTTTCCTGCATCATAGTATGAATCTTTCTCAGACTGCACTGATTGAGGTTTTTGTATACAAGAGATGTCGGAATATAGCATGCCAAAGCCAGTTGCCTGCGGAAGATTGCCACTGTGAGATATGCACCAACCGAAAGGGATTCTGCAGCCTTTGCATGTGTGTAATCTGTAACAAGTTTGACTTTGAAGTGAATACATGTCGGTGGATTGGTTGCGACTCCTGTGCTCATTGGACTCACACGGACTGCGCAATTCGTGATAAACAAATTGGAACAGGTCCTTCTTCTGTGAATGGGCTGGGGTCTGCTGAAATGCAGTTCAGGTGTAGAGCATGCAATCGCACTTCTGAGCTTTTTGGTTGGGTGAAAGATGTATTCCAACAATGTGCACCTACCTGGAATGGGGAATCATTGATAAGAGAACTAACTGTTGTAAGTAAGATCTTTCGACTGAGTGAGAACACACGAGGGAGGCAGCTGTTTTGGAAATCTGAGGAGCTCATAGAAAAACTAAAGGGTGGAGTGGCAGAGACAACAGCTTGCAGGATTATATTAACTTTTCTCCAAGGTAGGTCTTGTATTTTGTACTCTATTGCTCCGGCACTTTGTAGAAATGTATGCATAAAAAGGTAGAACCCATCATGTGGTTGACATTGAACCTAAAAGGCATTTGCTTTTCCTATGATAAGTTAGAAACAACTACAAAAATCTCAGACATGGAGAAAATTTCCCTTAAAACGATTTACTTTCAATCATTAGGGAATTGTGAGACCCTAAATCATAGAAGTGGTGCTTGATGGTAGTTTAATGCTGTCACATGGATTTTTTGAAACTTGAGCTGTGCAAGTCTTCATTTTTCCTCAATGTAAATGTACCTTACATCTTCTTGGTGGCATATTTAGCCCCATAAGTATCCTTCAAAAGCATTCAAAACTGTTAAAATATGTTGAGGCGTAGTTTCATTGATTGATATGTTTTTGAGCTCAAGCTGTATCAAATATTTTCATCTTTAGTCTAGGTAATAGGGGATGAAACTTGTAACAATAGCTCATGAATGATTTTGAGCCTATAATCTTGGAATCAGATAAGCTCTTGCTCATGTTAAGAGGTTGGCAGATATCAAAGAAAGGTTTGATACATAAAAGATCCCTTGCTCCTCCTATGTTTCTCACATCATTATTTTCTGTGCATCTTAGTTCTCCCTTTGTTTTAATTTGTTTGTCTTACTTCCCTTTTTAGTCTGTTTCAAAAAGAATGTCTCTTTCCATTTTTGGCAACTCTTTAATTCTAACTTTTCACATGATGTGCTCAAGACTACAATATTAAAGGGCATCTTGGTACATTCTCCATATCTTTAATTTAAGACCACAAAATTCAATTCTTCTGTACTTTCTTAATCTCCGTGCCAAGTCAAAGCCAACCAATCAAATTGAAATGGAGGGATTTTTCTATGGAGAATGTCATAAAAAAAAAAAAATCTATGGAGAAAATTATTTTTTATCAATAGGGAGAAGAAACAATACAAACGTGTAAGACCCGGTCCTCCTGGTGTATATCTCTGAGATCAGCATGTCATGATGTTGAGGTCCCATACAACTTTGAGAGATATAAGAAATAAGAGGTGTCGCTTTCTAGATTTCAGTGTTTCAGATGAATATAGTTTTCATTTGATCGCAGCAAAAGCGAGAGTAGCCTGCGTGCCAAAGAAGACGACTGTTCCTGTCACATATTCCAATCCAAGTTCAATAGAAGTCTAAGCTAAGTTGCTCGGACTCGGGTGTTCGATACGGGTGTGGATCTAGAGGTCGGATCCTTCATGATCTAATTTTTAAGATTCGGGGATATGGATTCATGTATGGATATGGGTGCGGCGATTTGCCTAAAAATAATTAAAATATCTAAAACTGGAGTTATAAAACCTAAATTATGAGATATTATGTGGAGAAGTTGAGGAGAATCTTGGAAGGAGATTAATGGAAAAGGAGTGACATAAAAATTTCTATATAAAAGGTATTCCATTTTCTTCAATTTCACCTTAGCTTTTGTATTAATTATAGGAATCATTAAAATTGTCCAGACTTTCCCCATCAATTTTGGTCAAAGTACCCAAAATCCGTTGACTAAGTCAGACACAGATCCCACACCCATGTCGTGTCGACACGGGTACGGCACCAAAAGTGAAGAGTCCGAGCAACTTAGAGTCCAAGTGTTTAGCAGATGACCACACTTGTGTTTGATTGTGAAATATCTAAAATGAAATGACTAAATTTGCTCTCTCTTAATCTATGTACTTTTACAGTTTATAACATCCTACTTTAGATTTGTGGTCAACTCCTCTTCAAGCATCCTTCTTCCGTCTGTTTTCTTCTCCTCTAGTATCTGCTCTTATTTTCTTAAGCTTCAGTATTGTAAATTTAGATCTGTCCTTGAATATGTATTTAGTAATCCACATCTCTGCTCAGTATCAACCATCCCTTGTGTGAGCTTCCCTTGACTGAGCTCTAGTTTTGGTGTAATAGATGAGGGAAACAAAATTTCATACTTCACAATAGGTTAAGGAGAGAGCAATCTGATGTGTGACTTGTTTTTCCTTTTTGTTTTTGATTTGGGTGATTAATCTGTAGGTGTGTATTGGCTTGAAAAATATGATTCACTGAGATGCTAAACTGTTGTAGATTCAAAAGATATACCTTTAAAAGTTCCTGGGGGAACTACAAAAAGATTTATATCATCCCTAAAGAGCAACTGCTGCCTCCTTGCCACCTATGGTTCATGCTTATCACTTTTTTTATTCTTGTTGATCTCAAACTTTAATTTCCCTCGCAACTCTGTCCTCAGTCCTCACTAGTCACTTTGTCCAATTTATCTCTTTCTTAGGTTTTCTTTTCAAAAAATTAGTGTGAGAAACTTTCCTGCAAAAAGGCCAAAAGAAGTGATTTACATTTGTACTAGTCGAAATGTGTGTCGCCATCAACATCTTGCGTAAGAGTTTGAAGATTCTATTTTCCACCTCATTAGGATTACCTTCTCCTGCCTCCTTTACTGCCAGTTCCTTTTTCCCCTTCTCAGTAGCGAAGTCCCTTTGAGTGATTAGTTCCCTGTTGGAGTCTTAAGTCTTTGAGCTTCTACAATATAATAACTTTCCCTTTCACGATCCACATGCATCCCATTTTCTAAGGCTGAATAGGTACAGCTTGGTGTAGGAACAAGAGATAGCAAAATTTGGGAATTCCATCATCTTCCCTGTCATATATTTTCCTGCCAAGTTTTGGTGGAAATATGGCATGTAGACAATTCACAAGTGTGGAAAATGCCGCATGCAAGGGCATAAATAGAAGGTTTATGTGGGAGGCCTCTTTTTCTTCTCTCTTTCCATCTGATAAGAGAGAAGAATGGATAGCTCTTCTGACTCTCTTATCTATTTTATTTTCTCAGTTACTCATCATGCTGTCACCCTGCCTGATATTATAACTCCGGAAAGAAAATAGGCCTAAAATGCATGGCATACTTTCTTCTTGTCTCTTCGTTTGTTTCTGAACTATTCTGAATATCATCAATGTATGTGCGCATTTTTATGAAGAGCTTGAGATGGACTCATCAAGGAGCTTTGAGGCTGGAAATAACGGAAGGACGATTCCCCCCCAGGAGGCATGCAACCGAATTGCTGCAGTGGTACAAGAAGCAGTGCAGACAATGGGAGTAGTGGCTGATGAAAAAATGAGGATGCTAAAGAAAGCTCGCCAAGCTCTCGAGACTTGTGATCATGAACTGGAGGAAAAAGCTAAAGAAGTTTCAGAACTTAAACTGGAGAGGCAGCGAAAAAGGCTACAGATAGATGAATTAGAGAGCATTGCTAGGCTTAAAGAAGCAGAAGCAGATATGTTCCAGCTTAAGGCAGATGAGGCAAGACGAGAAGCTGACAGGTTGCAGAGGATTGCTCTTGCAAAATCAGGGAAATCAGAAGAAGATTATGCTAGTAGTTACCTTAAACAACGTCTTAGCGAGGCTGAAGCTGAGAAGCAATTCCTTTTCGAGAAGATTAAACTTCAAGATCAGAGTTCTCGTTCCTCACAAGGCAATGACATCGGTGACACTTCACAAGAACTTTACTCTAAAATACAAGAGATCCTAAAGAGTGTGTAGAGCTCCCAACAAAGCCAGAGACAACCAGCCAAATGAACATCTTTGTAAGTTACCTGATCATTGTTCATGGTTTTAACTTATACTTTAAATAAGACCTTGGCAAGACGACGCCCTAAAACCTTGTATAATTGATTAATTTTGCTTTTATCGATCAAATTCATCTGTGAAATTGTCTAAAAGTACCATTATAGTATTGATTTTATCAACTGACTGTTGCCAGACACAATACAATATCAACTCAAGACTGATAAGAAGTATTAAAAAGCCTAGGATTCATGCAAAATTTTCCCAGGTTTATATGTGAAATGAAATCTAGAGCAGTTTCTGTGAGGTTAACTAAACCCATTATTTTTCGTTTTGAACTATGTATACATATGATTTTTCTTAACGTATACATATATAATAAGATCATACTCATTTTGACACAATTCTATATACTGTATCGTTGGATAGTATTGTCCAACATATGGTGCATCGAAGTTCTCAAATCAATGACAAGGTCTGTTTGGCACCTCCTAAATGGGCGTTCAAATTAGACCAACCCCCCAAAAATAATCAAAATGCTTTAAGTTACGAGTTCGATAGAATTTAATTGACATGTTCTACTTTTCCATTAACTATATAAAAGAAATTATTTCATTAATATAATTTTTGACAATAATACTGACCAACTACATTATTGAGAATAGGACTGGGGGCTACCACAGGCTACAGATGTCTGAGACATATTTATTAGATATATAATAATATATGACAAGACTAAAATGCATTATTCTTGTTACATTACATTTATATATGCTGATGAATTCAATTTGTCGACATCCTTATCTTAGCATGGTACCCCAGTAGTTAACAAGTTACAAAACCGTATAAACTAGTAATTAATTAAAAAGAAAACTAAAATTTTTTTAATTTTTTTTTTCGAAATTCACTTTGGGGTCCGACTAATTCAAGTTCATCTCAAAGTCTATTTTGTAGAGTAAAGTATCGATACTCAAGACTTCAACTCGAATTCGTTAGGTTTGATTTGGAGACATTAACAACCACCCAAAAGAAACCGACATTCAACAATGCTACTTTGACCTTTTAACTTGGGTCGTTTGATCGGTGGGATAAGGGTAATAGTTTTATTATAAAATATGTGATTATATTAGTTCGTGTTTGATTGTGAATATTAATTTGTCCTAGAATTATTTTATCTTATATAGAAGATTAAGAACTGATCTCACTAGATATCTCAACTCATTGAATTATCTTTGTCTATACAAACCTTACATTTTAATTCTAGTAACTTTTGGTCGAATTTGTATATATAGTGAAATATTCATTAAGTAAATATAAGATTTTAAAAGTAATAAATCAAATAAATTATGATAGAATTCTAAACTGGAATCATAATATTCAAATTTTACATCTGTCTATATGATTATTATCATCTAAAACTTCTTCTAATGAAATGCTCACCCAATTTAACTAAAAATTATATTTATTTCATTATGGCCATATGATATGGAATGACTATTCCTTGTTTTTTTTTGTGTGTGAATTTTTTCTCTTTTTTCTATTATACAAGTTGAACTTTTGTAAAGTGAGCTGATGTAATTCTTAAAATGGGATCTTAGGTTTCTTTTTAGCCCTCCAGTCAAAAAAGAAAAAAAATATATCATTCTCTTTTGCTTTAATGTTTTCTAGTCTTAAAAGAAAAAAAAAATGTAAGATGAATTTATTTCTTTATGATATTGGTAGTTTGTAAATGTTTTGGCAAAAAGAAAAAGAAACCTTTATTATTACTTTTTTGCGCAAAAAATTGGAGGCAAGGGATTGAACTCTCACCAACAAAGTGAAAAGTTTAAATTGTCAGTCAATCGAGCTATTAAAATTTTTCTAAAAAAATAACTCATTTCTCGATTCAAGGATGTCATTTTTGCGCATGAGTCATCATGCGTATATTCTTTGTATCATTCCAATTATATTGGATGTCCACAAAGGAACAAAGGCTAGGTTTGGTTAATCAGAACCCTAATAAATATTTACTATCAGGAGGTCAATAGCTTTTTCTTCAATCCTTTCTTTTTGAATCAAAAAAATTATTATATATATTATTACTTATAAATTCAGTAACTAAATTTTATAAACTTCACATTCTGACTCGGTCTTTCGCTTAAAATGGCACAAATGAATAAGTAGTAGATGCAACAACAGTAAAACTTGGACCAAGATGTCTTTGGTAGAAAATTGCTACTACTTCACAAGCTTAGATTGTTTTTAAGAAACGAAAAAAATCATGAAAATAAAGAGATATAAATTGTCTATTAAATTTGTTTTAGTTAAGGTCAAGTCAAAGAAGGACAAAGAGACAGGTTGTGAAAATGAAATGTAAAGAGAGAAGGGCACACAAGAAAAATTGTTAGGTGAACAAAAACAAACTTAATGTTTTTCCATGCTTTTATCTCTCCACTATTATACTACTGGTTTTGATTTGACATTTTGTCTCCTTCTCCTAACAATTGGTTTTTTTTTTTCAACAACCAATTGCTTATGTAATATTTCTCATTTTTCATTTTTATCTTTTATTTTATATTATATTTAGTCTTTACTAATCTCTTTTTATTTTTCACTCGATGTTCGGTACCCATATTGGAGTCTAACTAAATCTAAATTCGCGCTGACAAGTTTCACATTGGGGAGAGGGGGTAAAGTGCTCCTTGACAAACACGATTTCATAGACAGAAAATTTAAACCCGAGACATTTGATTAAGGATATGAAGTATTTCACGACCTTGTTGGTAAGGAGGCAATGAAGAAGCCTTTACTAATCTAAACTATGAAGGTAGTTATGATTATCATGTCCTAATGTGAATTTCAGCTTTTGGTGGGCTAACCTTTTGAGTTATTCAATAAATAAAAATAACTATTATAAGGTAAAATATTTTTTTACTTGAAGTTTTTTAACTTTTTAAAATTTAATAACATGCTGAATATTGTGTTTTCTGAATTCTTAGTATTAAATTAAGGACTTGTTTAGTAATTTTATTTAAAAGAAGTTTTCTAAAACTTATGCACATCACGATACTTTTACCCCTATAAATCACCTTGATATATTTTTATTAATCCTAAATAAAAGATTTTAGTATTCAACTTTAAATTCGAGAAAAAGTTGATTATAACTTTTACCTTTATAATTTCCAACATGTATATTTATATTTGTTTCGTTATGTTTGGTATTAGGTGCCTACCATACAAAATCAACATTTTAGAATTAGGAATCTCTCAAAATGGACCAATTAATATTTTATCTTTTAAATGAGGGGACCAAAAATAAAATATTGGTGATACATCAGACAAATATTTAGCAAACTAGAAAATGTGGGCACTTCATTATTGACAAAAATAAATAAATCTTGATTTATGATGTGATTAATTAAAAGATAGCATCCCATGAAGAAGGCAATCCACCATGCAAAAGGGCTTTTGTCTCCTTAATATATATAAAGATCTTTAATATTATTTGTATAACAAATAAAGATAATTTGATAATATAAAAATCCATTTCTCTAATGTGTATATATAACTTAACTAACAACTTCTTTGCACATATATAAAATTAGTTTTGAGAGAAGTATAGGAAAGTATGCCTGAGTCTTCTAAAATAAGTAGTTGATTCGATTTAACTAGATTCATCCTAAAGAAATTTATTAGCTATCTACCGCAAGTCTTTCTTCATTTAAACCTCACCCTTTACTTTAAAAGTTACATCATTCTAAGGTGCTGCTAAATGGATGAATCTTATCAACATACATAAATAATAAATCACCATTTGAATCGTAAAATTAAAAAAACTAATGTTGTCATAAAATTTTGTATCGCCTAAATTCACTAAGTGAATAGTTCATGATGATCTCTGCTTCTTGTTATTGTTATTTGAACAAGTAAAATTCTGATAAAACATCGATTATGATTTATGAGCAACTAGTTGGTGTGACTTCAAAATGTCGAAACCGTGTGCATGGTTGAAAGTGACAATTCCACAAAGAAATGTTACAAGTTAAAATGTATTATTATGTGCTCGAATGTCTTAAAACTAATTGCTTCTTTTTTTCTTGCCTTCAAAATTTGAATGAATGTGACATTTAACAATGTAAAAAGGGGGCCCTAAAATTAGTAATGGAAACATAATTCATTCAATTCAATTATGTCCGGTCGAGTTAATATTTTATTAATTTATTCACACAACTCATTCTAACGTAGACATTTAGATCATTTAAAAGTTGGACTGATATGTAAGTTTAAATTGATCAATGAGAAATATTACTATAATAACGATAATAATATATCCAGTGAAATCTCATTAAGCATGGTCAATTTTATTTTTATTTTTTTGTTTAATACGTTATATAAAGGGCAGAAATCACTAACTACCTATTCATCAATTTAGTCCATTATTTGATGTAACTAAATTCAATTCAACCCGCTCATTTGACGCCCCTAATAAAAACTTGTGTGGAGTTTCTCACGCAATAAATGCGGAATCAATTATCATTATTCATTTTCCTTTCGTTGTTTTTCTTGTCTGGTTTGTCGTGTTAAAGAAAATAATGTATAATAGGGCAACTCAAAGTACCACACGTAAACTATTGGAAGGTTTTGATAATTTTTTACAAATTATATGAACTTTTTTCATATTTCTGAGAAAAGTAGAATTAAAATAAATAAATTTAAATCAATATGATTTAAAATCATGATAATCAAGTCCAAACGGGCCTATGAACACTTGAATTTGACAATTTTTTTCTTGAATAAATCAAAGAAAATATTGAAGAAAGTCAAGTGACAAAAGTATACTTTTTGCACTTTTCAATTAAATAAAATAATAATTATCATACAAAAAAATTATCACAGAAAGGAAAGGAGAACTCGTTTTCTCCTTCTTTTTTTTTTAATAAATAAATGCTAAATTAGATAAGAATTTAATTGGATATGTGAGCAAGTAGGATATTTTTCAGTTATCTATGCAAAAATATAATAGTAATAAGATTTTGGGTTTATTTTTCTGGTAGAACATATGCTTATCTAGAAAGCTTGCTTTTAGAAGTGGTCTTTCACCTTCTTTTTATTAAGATTTTTTTCTCAATATATTGATACGTGAGCAGATTGAATGAACATATATTTTTATGAATATCATAAATATTTTTTGCCCCTTATTTTTTTTCCCACTAGGCTTGAATTATGTCTCTCGAACAATCTTAGTACATAGAACGCAATATGATTTTAAGTGATTCACAAAAGTTATCTTTTGTATCGCGTTAAGAGTTAAGAGAAATGATATAGATAAGATTATTGGGTTACTCGCCTTTTTCAATAGAAGGTTATGAAAAAGTAGAGGTTATTTCGAGTTTTGTTAATAAAAGCTAAATAATGTAAATATATCCTTTTAATTATGGTAATATTACGAAAGCTAAAAATAATGAATTCAATTAAAGCTGGTCAAATCCAATTCTTTGAATTATTCATTATGTGTCTAATTAATAACAATGAATTCAATTTTGTGTATTATCTCTCCAATAATATATAAATGTCAAAATAAGGCTACAGAATTTCACTCGAAATATCACATGCAAAAGAATATTCTAAAATCCAGCCAGGCAAATTAAATTAAACATGGTAAACATTGAAGCTATTTTGTCTCTCTAATCAAATGATTAATTTTTCCAATTAACGGGTTGTCACTTGTCACCTTTAATCTTTAGTTGTTTTGTTAATTATCTACCTAAATAAGGGCCCATCTAATGACCTAATCCCGCATTAACTCTTATGTCATTAGTCTTGTAAGATGATTAATGTTTTTAACCATAATCAATCATTTGGGAACTCTATTTTGTCTTCTTATTTACTCCCTCCATCCCTATTTAGTTGTCCATATTTCCTCGTTTAGTTGTCCCTATTTAGTTGTCCATTTTGACAAATCAAGAAAGGACAACAATTTTTTTCCTATTATACCCTTATTTAAATAAAATTGTCATAAATAAAGTAAATAAACTTATGAACTTCCCAACATTGATTAGTTATCTTGAGTGAATTTATTTTAGAATTGTAAATTGTACTACAAGGGTAAAATTGTAACTTCACTATGCTAATCATTGTTGCCTTAATCTGTGTGTCATTTCTAAAGTGGACAACTAAATAGGGACGGAGAGAGTACTAATTAAGTAATTACTTCTTAATTCTACTTCTAGTTCCTTTATATGCTACTCCCTCTGTCCCTAATTACTTATCCACTTTTCCTTTTAGAGTTGTCCCTAATTACTTGTTCATTTTGACAAATCAAGAAAAAACAATTTTTTTTACCTATTATACCCTCAATTAAATGACTAATTATTTTGAAAAATGTAGAACTTTTCATCCACTTCATAATAATAGGAGTAAAATGGTAAACTCACTATGTCATTAATTGTTTTCTTAATAGGTGTGTCAATTCAAAAGTGAACAAGTAATTAGGGACAGGTGGAATACATTGGCTCTACTAGGTAAATAATTTACTCCACTAATTATTTTCTTGTTCCTTCTTGAAATTCAATTTTGAGACTAATATTTTGATCTAAACTTAATTATAGCTTTGACCAAAAGTAAAAAATTAAAGCGACTAAAAGATTTAAGGCATAATACATAAATGTGCCCTTTAACTTGGCTCAACTGACATCTATGCCCTTTAACTTTGGTGTGCACAAGTAGACACTTAAATTTGTATACTATTAAACAAATAGATACATTCGTCTTACGTGATGTTCTACATGACAATTTTATGTCCTATGTGGCGTCCTACTGCCACGTAGAACGTGTGTGTCTGTTTGTTCAATTTTATACAAGTTAAAGTGACTATTTGTGTCCACTCAAAGTTGGTGGACATAGATGTAACATAAAACCAAGTTAAAGGGCATATTTACTTATTATAGATTTGAATATGAGCTAACTTGCCTCTTAAGCTATCTAGTCTAGGTTGTGTATCAGTCGAGTCGGTTTGATTTTGAAGATTATCGATTTATAGATATGCTAAACTATTAAAGAACTATTATGATATCGGTTAATTAATCGATTATCAATTATTGATCGTTAACAATTTTTTTATCGATTTAACGAGTTAAGATTTCACAAAAAAAAATCATTAGAAACCACTTATAGAAAATGTGACAAACGAAATCTATTAGGATATTTCAGAAATTATCAAGTGATTTGCGCTTGAAAATCAAGTTCCATCAAATTGAATTAATATTTTGAGGTTGAGGTCTTTTATTCTCATTCTTCTTATTTTATATAGTTTCTAATTCTTTTGGTCTTCGTTATCATTATTGAACCAATAAATCAATAGAACTATCAATTTTGATTTGATTTTGAATCGCCTAATCTAATCACATTAATTTGTGATTCTCCTTTAAGACGAGTTAGAATATTTAAAACCAACTAATAATTATTACAATACAAAAATTAGAAACTTAAATGCACGTCCTTCAAGCATTATATTGTTCTTTGTAAGAGTGTCAACTCAAAACTTTAGAATTTGTTAAGATATATAATAAGGGCTTCACAATATGATACAATTTTGAATACACCTCATATATTCTACAATTATATAGTCCATGTTACAGAAAGTGGCATATATATATATATATATATA
Source organism: Solanum verrucosum (assembly GCF_900185275.1). NCBI lineage: Eukaryota > Viridiplantae > Streptophyta > Magnoliopsida > Solanales > Solanaceae > Solanum > Solanum verrucosum. Next base: position 1,433,494 of record NW_026020399.1, read on the forward strand.
TTCTTACTGTTATACAAATGACTCACATATAATTTCTATCGTTACAAAAGGAGCTCACATATAGCTTTTATCTAAAGGAAGTGAAAAAAACAGTTTCAAATTTATTTTGACTTTAAATTTTTAAAAAGTCATGTAAAGGTATATATATGATCCTTCTAGCAAAGTTTAAGGTATATTTTAATTTTTTTCATACATAAATTATTTTTTGACTTCTTTGATTATCATTATTTGAGTTTCTTATTCTTTTTTTTTCTTTCATTCTTTAGTGTAAAAAAAATTAAAACTAATTTTTTGGCGGCTATGTTGTAATTTAGTTTTTATATTTGTAAAAAAAAAATGGAGCCTCTATGATAAATTTTACAAGAAATTAGTGAAACATAAATAAATTTGACCATCAAAATAATAAATTTAAATTAGTATGAAACAAAAAAGTAAAAAAAATAAAATATGTGTGAGGAGGATCAAATGTACCTCATATGGATTATATTTTTCTTTCAAGAAAAAAATTTAAAAATTAAATTTAAATTATTTTTTTTACTTTCGTTAGAGGAAAAGAGTATATGTGAGCCATTTGTATAAGAGTAGAGGTATATATGAGTCATCTCTTTTTATAACAAGGGATATATCAGCTTTAAATAGCAAAGTTGAGGGATATATCATGCAATTTTCCCTTATTAAAATAATAAATACAATTTTTTACATATTTATTTTTATTTATACATTTTAGAAAGAAGATAAACATCTAAATTTTTATTACATACAAATTATTTACTTTAAAATTATTTTTAAATTATTTTAAATTTATTTAGTTAGATGGAGTTCTATTTGGGTAGGATTTTCATGATATAAGAGGCTTACATATTTTAAAAATAGAGATAATATCATTATATTTAAGGGTTTCGAAGGATAAAAATATTTTACCAAATTATCGATTTTATTAAGTAACTTGTGTTCATTTTCTATTTAGGAGTTTCAAAATATACATATTTCGAAATACTTTTATTCTCTTTTTAAATCAAAGATGTGTGAATAAATAATTTCAACAAAAATATTTATCTTCTTTTAAAAAATTAATAAAAAATGAAGTACATAAAAACTTTTTATTCATAATTTTAAATATTTAGTATAATTAGCGCTAAAAATATCCCTTCTCCATTAACAATAGTATATTTTTTTAAAAAAAATTGTTGAAATATTTTTGCATTTAAATGATAGATGGAGTTATATTGTCGGTAATTTAATTTATTTATGACAGTGTACTTCTTATAGCTTTCATGAATCCACACTAGAAATAAGAAAGGTCATAACTCACAATTAATAACATTCCTTATAATAGGGTAGGAATATAGTAGATAGTATATAATTTAAGTTTCTTCTCCCCCATTATTGAGCTTGTCATTTTGTACATGCCCCTACTAATATTATTCACAAAGTACTAGTATGAAAAGAAAAAAGATGAAATTTGTTCCTGTTCAGTGTTTGATATTTATATTAGAGTTCGATCCGATTAAAATTAGATTTGCGCCGGAAAGTCCTACATTGAGAGGCAAAATATTTCCTAACAAAGGTGATTCCGTATCCAAAAAGACTCAAACCCGAGACCTAAATTTGTATTTACTTGATCAGTATGTTCTTTTGAATAAACAGTAACATGAATACTTTGTTCAACTTGTTTCTGGCAAACATTAATTATAGGGGTTTTTATATTGACATTATAAAATATATGTAACAAACCAACTATAAATATAGGTACCAAATCTACTATATAATACATTAAATTAGAACGAATTTAAAGAACCTCTATATTATTTGATAATAAAATTTCAAGTTAAATCACAAATATATATAAGAAGTACACTGTCATGAATAAATTAAATTTTAAGTTAAATTTGGTTGTAATGGAGAGAGAAGTCAATTCGATGATTTGAATGGTTGTATTGGTTATCCAATGAAATCAAAATATCACGTAACATCTCATGAACTAATTATATATCTGAATTTACATCAAACGCATTATAAACAGAAAAAAGAAAAGGAAAATACGTCATTTCCTATGTTTATTTAATTGATCTCTCCTTGTCAATATATAGTTGAAGGCAAAACATTATCCACAAGTTCAATCTCATACTATTTCTAAGAAAGTGACAACTACTTTTCGAAGAGACTGAATCAAATTATCAATCTCCTAGCCACCCCCAACAAAAACCAACCAAGAAAGTGAAAAGTAAAATTATAATAATAATAATAATAATAAGGCTAAATAAATATTTCATCTTCTTAAACATGTGAGTAAATTATATTTGAAATTTTAGTTTGAAAGGGTACGAGTCATTAAATTTGCATTCTAAATAATTTATTTTGGTACTCAATTTGAATCATTTAGACTCCAAACCTCCAACTTGTCATTTACTCTGTTGCAAGTCTTTTTGATCAAAAGTATATCATTCTTAAATAACATATAGGGATAAGGGTCTGAAAAATATCCCAACTTTGGTCGGATTTGTTGTTGCGATACTAAACTTTCATGAGGACCTATTACCTCCCTAGACTATTTAGTACCATTTTTTTACCCCCTGAACTATTTAATAGTGTATTTTAAAGGTATATATGTGCCCACGTGGACACATTACGATTTATAATTTTGAATTACTTTTTATGTTCACGTGGGCAAATATATATGTTTAAAATACGGTATTAAATAGTCTAGGGAGGTAATAGGTCCTCATGAAAGTTTAGTATCGCAACATCAAATTCGACCAAAATTGAGGTATTTTTCAGACCCTTATCCCTAACATATACCATGACACCCTTGAATTTGTCGCGTCTATACGTTCATATTCAAGGCAAACAAAAGCAGCCTGAGTGTTGATCTCGGTGCAACTCATCACAACTAGAAAGTTATTCGAGTCTCATCTCATTGTTCTTATTCAGATCTTGATTTCATCGTACATGTACTTACGCCCTAGTGTACACCATAGGTACACCTCTGGTCTCTAAGCTATTTCATAGAATTTGTGTTGGGACTTTACTGTAAGTCTTTTATGGGTCTATGAAGATCATATATAAGTCTTTTTTTCCTTCTTTATGTATTTCTTTACTAATCTCCTTACGAGATGAATGATTTCTATGATTGAACATCCCGCCATGAATTTGAGTTGGTTCTCAACAATACACATGCCCATCTTTACCCTTATATCCACCACCCTATCCTAAATCTTCATTGTGTGATTTAGCAACTTGATAATCCTATATAATTGTTGTAATTATGATATCACCCTTGTTCTTATATAATGAAATTATAATACTACATTTCCATTCTCATGCATTTTTGTCGTCTTGAAAAATGATATGCAACAATTCATTCAATCAGTACCCTACAGGTGCTCTTTCAAAATTCCATCGAGATCTTGTCTAGTCTGATCTCCCCATCTTTACGCATCCTACGAATATCATTCTTAGCCTTCTCAACCCTTATACGCTGACAATACCTAATTATGACGCCTCTTTGGATGCTCCAAATCATCAAGCACTCAATTTTTTGGGCTCGCGTAGTTAATTTAATGAAGATATTTAAATACATATTCTGCTTTATTAAATCTTATTAGAGATATGTAACAATAGTATAAATTTCATTTAGATACTCGAATTACAACCATGTTCAAATTGAGCACCTGAGTACCATGATAAAATATTTCTATTAGACAATTTCGATGCATAATTTGGAAGAAAAAATATATATATATTCTTTAACATTCATTACGTAAATAAGTTAATCACACATAATATGTGTCTTCCTAATTCAGTTATATATAAACCTTAACATCAATTGGAACATGTATGAGGTTTAACAACTTACTGAGGTTAATATGTATAATTAAATGAGATAATATATTTTGAGTGATTAATTTTATCCCCGTAATGAATGCTTGACAACATACACAAAAGTTTTAAAAAATTTGAGTCAAATGTATTTAATAATACTTTATCATATGTACAAATATATTTTAGAATATGATCAATAAAAATATATCTTAAAATTAATATAGTATAACTCTCGATAACTAAAGTATTACTCTATTAGAAAGAGATTAGATGATTGGGTGAAATTAGAGTAGAAAAAAGTAAGTCAACTATATGAAGAAACAGAATGATGGGCATTTTCGTAAATCGAAACCTACGACGACAACATATGTTGCTCCGCACAGCTTCACTCTCTTCAGTCTATCTTCATTAGCCCTGAAATTGCTTTCTTCGTTTTTCGAGGATCAATAGTATTTTTATTTATCTTTTAATATAGTAATTTTTTAATTTTGAATCTAATAATTAATTACGAGGGTTATATAATTATAATAGAATCTTTTTGAATTAATATTGTCAGAATTATGAAATATTATTTAATTGAAAAAGAATATTTTTGAGATATAATGAT